>NC_042622.1:61687024-61987024 GCF_901001135.1 Rhinatrema bivittatum
CTGCAGAGAGGCCGAGGGGGGTAGGAGATAGGACAATCCCCACTGGCAGATGGCAGTGGAGGCAACAAGAGAGCATACAGCCTGAAGGGACCGGGAGGGAAGAGTCCCCACTGTCCCTCTGGTGGAAATCCGTGAGGGGACACAACAAATCAGGGGCCTGTTGGACTCAGGGGCCCAGCGATCTGTCATGACGGCCCCGATAGGCCCCCCGACGAAAGAGACTGTTTCCATAGTGGGTGCCTCAGGTCAGGTTCTCACTGCCCCCTTGCTGAAAGAACGAACTATACAAGTAGGCGGGGCCATGGTATCTCACCAGTTTATCCATGTCCCTGACTGCCCAGTTCCCCTTATTGGACGGGACCTGCTGTGTAAACTGCAGGCCACACTGAGATTTCAACCAAGAGGGGAAGTGAAGGCCTCCTTCGGGGACCAACCAGTGACGCTCATCTGTCCCCTCAGGGAGGAATGGAGATTACATGCCCCTCTGATACTCACTTCCTCAACCAGCCGGTACCCAGAAGACACCCCTCATGATCGGCAGAGGCGGGATTTGGTGTCAAAGGTACCCGAAGTATGGGCAGAAGTAAATCCCGGAGGATTAGCCGTCAAAACGCCCCTCCGGTCTGGATCGAACTAAAGCAAGGTGCTCAAGTAGTCAGCCAACCCCAATACCCAGTGCCATATGCCGCCAGACGCAGCATGCAATCACATCTGGAAATGCTCCTGAAACAGGGAGTCCTGAAAGCAACCAGATCTGAATGGAATACGCCACTGTTGCCAGTCAAGAAACCAGGTTCCACAGAATATAGGCCAGTCCAGGACCTTCGGAAGGTCAATAGCCAGATCGTGAACCTGGTAGCCCTGGTCCCCAACCCATATTCCACATGGCCCAAATCCCAGCAAGAACCAAGTATTACAGTGTAATCGATCTGAAGGATGCCTTCTTCTCCATCCCCCTGGCGGAGGACTGCCAGAAATTCTTTGCCTTCACATGGGAAAACATGCACGAGGGAACCAAAGCCCAACTGACCTGGACACGTCTCCCACAAGGATTCAAGAACTCGCCGACCCTGTTTGGAGAACAACTGGCCAGAGACCTGAAGAAGTACCCGGTCGAGCAGGGGCCAGTTGTTCAGTATGTCGACGACCTTTTAATCGCACGGGAAACGTATGAGTGTGAGACGGCAACAATCTCTCTCTTGCAATTTCTGGCTGTGCCAGGGTATCGGGCCAGCCAGAAGAAAGCCCAGATTTGCGAAACCCGGGTAGAATACCTGGGCTTCTACATCCACGAAGGAACATGAAGCCTGGGAACGTCGCGAATCCAGGCCATCTGTGGCCAACCCACGCCAACCAACAAGAAGGAACTAAGAGCACTACTGGGGGCTGCAGGCTATTGCCGGATATGGATCGCAAACTTCGCCATCATAGCCGAACCCCTATACGAGAAATTAAAAGGGCCAGAACAAGAATCGCAAACCCTACCGTGGCTCAGGCCGGAGCTGGGGGCCCTGGAGAAGCTGAAACAGGCACTCACGACACCCCCAGCTTTGGGCCTGCCTGATGTAACGAGGCCCTTCCACCTCTTCGTGGACGAGAAAAAAGGCATGGCACTGGGGTCCTTACGCAGCAGTTCGGCACGTGGCAAAGGCCAGTGGCATATCTCTCCAAACGAATAGATAACATGGCAAGAGGGTGGCCAGGATGCCTTCGCAGCATAGCGGCGCTCATACAAGAAGCTAACAAGCTTACCTTCAGCCAAACTCTTCTAGTAACCACACCTCATAGCATTCGCGGGCTCCTAGAGACCCATGGACCAAAGTGGATGACCAACTCGAGGCTGGTCAAATACCAGGCGGTGCTCTGCGAAAAGCCCGAAGTACCAATCCAGGATACAACCGTCCTGAACCCGGCCACCTTCCTCCCGGCCCCGGAACCAGTAACACATAACTGTGAAGAAATCATGACCACCATACATGCCAGCCGACCTGATCTGAAGGACCAGCCCTGGCCGGGCGGAATAACTTTGTTCACTGATGGCAGTAGTCAGGTTGTACAAGGCATCCGCAGAGCAGGATATGCTGTCGTATCTGAAGATGAGACCATAGAGGCAAACTCCCTGCCAGCAGGAACCTCGGCTCAAAAAGCAGAGCTGGTGGCCCTGATAAGAGCCCTTAGGTGGGCTAAGAACAAAGTAGTCAATATATACACAGATTCCAAGTATGCTTTCCTCACCATACAAGCGCACGGGGTTCTATACCGTGAAAGGGCTTCTTGACGTCCGAAGGAAAAAGCTTGGCAAATGCCACCGAAATTTGCCAACTGTTAGAGGCGGAATGGGAACCACTGAAAGTAGCCGTCATGCACTGCCGCGCTCATACTGGAAAGTCAGATCCCATTGCTAGAGGCAACCAGCGAGCAGATGAGGCGGAGAATAAGGCAAGTCTCGAAATTGAACCCCAGCCTCAGCAAGTGCTCCTGCTACAATTTCCAGAAGCTCCTCCTGTATATTCAACTGAAGAAGACAGTTGCGCCCGGCAGGAGGTCTATAGAAAACAAGACGGGTGGTGGATACTGCCAGACGGGAGAGTTTGGGTGCCTGAAGCCCTCGCTTGGACAGTAGTGAGAGGAGCCCACGACCAGACTCACCTGGGTAGGGATGCACTGATCTGACTACTCGAGAAGACCTACTACATCGATCGCATTTACCACTGGACCCGACACGCATCCCGACAATGTGTAACCTGTGCCCAAAACAACCCAAGAACGGGACCAGGCCCTGCTCCGGGTAACATACTCCGAGGAACCAGCCCCTTCCAAGTCTGCCAGATCGACTTCACTCACATGCCTCCAGCTCGGGGATTCTGTACTATGCTAGTGGCAGTATGCACGTATACTGGGTGGATGGAAGCTGTGCCCACCCGAACTGAGACAGCAAAAGAAGTTGTTTCCTTCCTGTTGCATCATATTCTGCCCAGGTATGGCCTCCCCAGACAAATCAATTCAGATAACAGACCTGCCTTTGCCAGTGAATTCACTCAACAGCTGAGCACACGGTTACAACTGAATTGGAAGTTACACTGTGCCTGGCAATCCCAGAGCAGCGGAGCCGTAGAAAGGGCAAGCCGATCCCTGAAATCGCAACTTGCCAAGCTCTGTCAAGAAGCCAAAGCTAAGTGGCCAGATCTCCTCCCTCTGGCCCTGCTACATCTCCGGTGCACTCCTAAAGACTCAGGTCTTACCCCTTTCGAAATGATGTACGGCCGCCCACCTCCCTTGCCTCCTCTACCCCACTCACTGCAGGTGCAAGGGGAAAATTCGACAGCCAAACAGATCCAGGCCTTGCATCGCACAGTACAGGCTATACAGAAGTATACAGACAAGGCACGTCCCCTACTTCTAACGACCCCAGTCCATCGCTTCAAGGTGGGGCAGGAAGTTTGGGTAAAAGAGTGGGATGAGTCTGACTGCCTGAAACCCAAGTGGAGAGGGCCCTGCACTGTCCTTCTAACTACTCCTACTGCAGTTAAGGTTGCAGGCACTCCATCCTGGATACACTGGACCAGAATCAAGCCAGCAGCCACTCCAGAGTGGAGGGTGGTGAGGGGGAAGGGGTTAAAGATGAAATTTCACAAAGGTTCCCCCGGTCCTGTCTAATTATTGTATTTTGGTCCAATTACCGCAGGCACCTCATTCAAGAAGAGGGAATGTTCTTTTTCATCTGGCTACTTTCACTCCATCCGTATTCGGCATTTCCAACCCGCGCCACCTTCAGCACAGACTGCGCAGAATACATAAAGGTGGTGACCCATACGCATGGGAAGTTGCGGAATCAGTCCAGAACCCTCATCTACCAGACTCAAGCTCCAGCAGGATGTATCCCTGCCCCCCTTTGCACGGTCCTAACTACGCAGGGCAACAGAGCCTGCACAGATGCGTTAAGCGGTTTCAGGTCATTTGCCACACCCCATCGAGCCCAAAATTTATTTATTTAATTTTATTTATTTAATTTTATATACCGGCCACCGTTTGCACATCGTGCCGGTTTACAGATAACTTAAAACAAGGATATATATAGGCAAAGCCTTTACAAGGAACATTGTGTAACCTAGAACATAGTAACAGATCAATAACTAAATAAATAGGGGAGGGAGGGGAAGGGGTGGTCGAGACAAAGGAGGGGGCACAGTCCCTGGCCGCCCCCGTTGCACAGGGGGATGGCAAGCTATTTTATGTCATTTCCACACGTATAATGGTGGGGGGCCCGGACACTTGCACCCTCTGGTTTGATGCCTGTATTGCCATCTCCCTCCATCCCATGGCCAGAAGCTGTGGCTCAGCTGCCTGGCAGGAATCATACAAGTTCAACCACAAGTGGATGTGCGAGCAATATCTACTACCCACCAACATGCAGCAACCCTGGTGGCTTTGCCAAGGCCAGGGTTGGCATGACAGGTTTCATGGATGCTCAGGAGGCATAAGTAACCTGGCACGTGGGCCCAGCAATCTAGTTTCCCTCGTGTGGCAAATTAAACATCAGAACCAGCCGTGGAAAGGTTCCTGGTCTTTCGGGATCGATGGCACTGGACAGGACCCGTCCACTTACCTGACCATTCAACAGACACTAGACAAGCCCCCGTCTAATGTATATAAAAGTCTGCTGTTCTGGGCTACCAGGAAGTATATGATGAAATTGAGAAAGCAGAAATCATATCCCGTACACACTCAGTCTCTGTTCAAGCACAAAACATGTTCTTGAACCTGGCAGAAAACATTGCACTCAGCCTCAATGTCACAAATTGCTATGTGTGCGGAGGCACCAACATGGGTGAGCAGTGGCCCTGGGAGGCAAAGGAAATGTCCCAGTACGAGTTTGATGCTCTGAACACTTCCTTCATTATTGCCTTTCTTGCTAACCACAATATATCAGAGGTTATCACTGGTATAGTATTGAACTCGAAATATTAGTGCCATTTATTTTGCACAAAAATGTTAAATTGCTTATCAGTGTACAAATAAGAAGGAAAACACTATTTAAAAGGCCTGAGAGGCCGTTTATCCCAAATGCAGAATACCGCAGCCTGCATGTTGGCACCCAGCACTCCTCCCCCTACACACCACACTCCCTTTTCCGTCTCAACTCCTCGACTTTTGTTGGCACAGCTCCACCACAAAAGCATTCAACAATAATAATCATCTCTTACATAACCAGGCACAAGTCCGCAGCAGATTCCAAAGAGCAGATCTATTCCTTGCTGCTTAGTTCCTTGGTTTGGCCACCGTGGGAGACTGTGCTTGATGGACCTTTGCTGTGATCCAGTATGGCATTTCTTATGTAAAAGCCAGTAGTTGTATTTATATATATCAAAATATATTTTATATATATATATATTTATTTATTTTTTTGCAATGATAAATCTTAAAACGCAGGATTCGTTTTTTTCAAACTGGTTCAATATCTTAGGGAATATAAAGATCACTTCTGATATATGCAGTTTTTATATAGAATAAATTAATTGCCTGAACCCTCTCAAGCAGGGGACTTACCTCGGAAGGACTCTGCCCAGTCCTGAAAGCCCTGCTGGCAGAGGAAAGTACAGACTTCCCGTGTGCTCCAGGTCGGCCATTCGGCGCAGGAAGGCGAGTCTTGCGGCCGCCAGCCTAACGCTTCCTTCTCCGGGGTGCGTTCGCTTTCCTCCATTATTCGGGATCTCTTGGCCCTCCTGGTGGCGTCCATGGCAGCGCGCCTCGGCTGTTATTTTCCACTCCCCGGGAAACAGCCTCCAGAAAGCGGCTGAAGCTTGTCTCGGCTCTCCCTTCCCGTGGTTTTTGGGGGGTCACAAAATGTGCTGAGGCGGGGAAGAGAGGGCGGTCCATCAAGGCCGTAGTTTCACTTTCCCAAAATAAAAAAAAAAACGGGCTAGGTCCCACTCCGGCTGCAAGTTCAAAAAGGGTCCAGGCAGGGTCGGATTTAAGAGTTTGGGCCGGATTGGCAAGCAAATGACGTGACTAAAGTGCTCTCACGGTTTCTTTTCGAGGCAGCACTGGCACGCAGCTGTAAAGCAGGCAGGAGCAGGCTCTTAAACCAGCAATATGGCGCCTTCAAAATCTGGTTCAACTCAGCAATAAAAAGGCCTGGTGGAAAATCACCGCTGCCTCAAGACTATTGGCACCTGTTCTGAAAGAGCACCTTTATTTATGTAATAAATTACTAACTGCCTACCGACAAAATACTACAGTTACAAAGCAGCATAATACAATAAAATACAATCTTGCATGATCCCGATTAAATTGCATCACATTTTAATATTTAAGGTAATATTATAATGGCCGCTAATATCAAATTCATAGAAAAAATACAAAAACATGATCATTAATAAATATATAAACATAATAAAACTATGAGTACTCATAAAAAACATATTTCAGCATCATGCCTATTAGATCAAGCAACCCCCTTCCGTATAATCCTCCAAATTCTAGTAAAATAATTAGATCCCTGAGATCTTCGATTTGTACTCATTATATAATAAGCAGATGCTATACATTAAATGATTTATTTATTTATTTATTTTTTAGATTTTTATATACCGGTGTTCCTGTATTAAAATACAGATCACATCGGTTTACATTGAAACATAAAAATTACGCCAAGAGGCGGTACATATAACAAGGTTATAGAACTTGGAAAACATGGAAAACAGGTTCGAAAAATAACATTGAGAAAATTGTAAAGTCTCTTTGAGAAACCAAATCATAAAATAAGGCGTAATTGTCTAAGATAAATGTGATCTGCAGAAGGGATTGCGATGGTGAGAAAATCTTGATAGCTGGAGGTAAAAAATAATCAAAGTTCTGGAAAAGCTTGGCTAAAGAGCCAGGTTTTAATTTTCTTTTTGAAGGAAGCGAAGCAGATCTCAAGGCGGATGTCTGGCGGGAGCATGTTCCATTGGACGGGTCCTGCTAAAGAGATGGTACGTTTCTGATGTAAGGATATTGTTGAAGGAATTTCTTAAAATAACATTGAAGGAGAAGCAAGTAGACATATGAAGGAGAAAGTGACTGTTAGCCGCCGCTCTCGAGGACACTCAGGACGGGAAGGAGCCAAGACAATGGCAGACCGCGAAGAGGAGGGGGAACAAGACCCCCCCTTTGGAAAGAATCAGTGTGCGTACTGCAAAAATGAAGGCCATTGGAAGAGAGACTGTGAAGAATGGCAAAAGAAATACGGGAGCCCTGCAGTGAATACTAACGACAAAAATGGACCTGCACCGACACAAAGGGGCCGAGGAGGAAGGAGATTGGACAACCCCCACTGGCAGATGGCGGGGGAGGCGACAAGGAGCATACAGCCTGAAGAGACCGGGAGGGAAGAATCCCCACTGACCCTCTGGTGGAGATCCACGAGGTAACACAACAAAAATCAGGGGCCTGTTGGACTCAGAGGCCAACGATCTGTCATGACTGCACCAATCGGCCCCCCCGACGAAAGAGACTGTTTCTATAGTGGGTGCCTCAGGTCAGGTACTCACTGCCCCTCTGCAGAAAGAATGAACTATACAAGTAGGCGGGACCATGGTATCCCTTATCGGACAAGACCTGCTGTGTAAGCTACAGACCACATTGAGATTTCAGCCAACAGGGGAAGTTAAAGCCTCCTTCGGGGACCATCCAGTGATACTCATCTATCCCCTCCAAGAAGAATGGAGACTACATCTTCCCATAGTCGAACGAACCATCGAACATCGATATGAAAACAACACCCCCCTCAATGAAAAACGAAGACAACTGATGGATAGTGTACCCCAAGTATGGTCCGAACAGAACCCGGGAGGAATAGCTATCGACGCTACCCCCATATGGATAGAGATGAAACAGAATGCACAGGTGATCAATCAACCTCAATACCCCATTCCATATATGGGCAGGCAAGGAATCCAGATACATCTGCAAAGACTGTATGATTTGGGTATTCTCAGGCGAATCCGATCTGCTTGGAACACCCCTCTGCTGCCCGTAAAGAAACCCGGTTCTTCTGACTACCGACCTGTACAAGATTTACGGAAAGTGAACAATCAAGTAGCAGATCTAGTAGCCCTCGTACCCAATCCATACTCAATCTTGGCTAAAGTTTCCCCTACATCCAAGTGGTACAGTGTCATTGACCTCAAAGATGCTTTCTTCTCCGTTCCAGTAGCAGAAGAATGCCAGAAGATCTTTGCCTTCACATGGGAAAATGCACAAACTGGAATAAAGCAGCAGTACACATGGACTCGCTTGCCGCAAGGGTTCAAGCACTCACCTACGCTGTTCGGTGAGCAACTGGCAAAAGACTTGAAGATGTACCAAGTCATGTATGGGCCAGTCATACAATATGTTGATGACCTTCTGTTGTTTCGTGAAACGTATCACGAATGTGAAGTAGCCACTCTTCACCTGCTAAAGACGTTGTACTCAAAAGGATACCGTGCAAGTAAAAAGAAGGCGCAAATTTGTGAATTGGAAGTAGAATACCTGGGATTCCAAATCCGGGAAAGTACCCGTTGTCTTGGAATATCCCGTACCAGTTCGATACGAGGTCAACCTGTACCCACTTGCAAAAAGGAGCTCCGAGCGTTCCTTGGAGCTGCTGGATATTGCAGGCTGTGGATAGCTAACTATGCTGTTATTGCTCAGTCCCTATACGACAAATTGCGGGGAAAGGAGGCAGAATCCCAGCCTTTTCAGTGGAAAACCCATGAACTGACAAGTTTACAACAACTGAAAGATGCCTTGAGTGAACCCCCTGCTCTAGGGTTACCAGATGTAATGAAACCATTTCATCTATACGTCGATGAAAAGAAAGGAATGGCCATTGGGGTATTGACTCAAACTTTTGAATCATAGGAACGACCTGTTGCATATCTGTCAAAAGGAATGGACAATGTTGCAAAAGGATGGCCTGGTTGCCTTCAAAGCATTGCTGCTGCATGCTTACTGATACCCGAAGCTGTTAAGCTAACATTTGGACAGACTTTACAAGTAACAACTCCTCTTACTATTCAAGGACTACCAGAGACCCATGGACCAAAATGGATGACTAATTCACGTCTCGTCAAGTATTAAGCCTTACTGTGTGAAACACCTGAACTTCAAATACAGGACAGCAAAAACTTGAACCCGGCCACTCTTAAGCCGGCACCTGAACCAGTTGCCCATGATTGTGAAGAAGTCATGACTACAATACATTCCAGTAGACCAGACCTGAGGGATCAACCCTGGCAGGGAGCTTGGACTTTATTCACTGATGGGAACAGCCAAATCATTCATGAGATACGTTCTGCTGGATATGCTGTTGTATCCGAAGATGAAATCATTGAGGCTCAACCTTTTCCCCCAGGAACGTCTGCACAAAAAGCTTAACTAATTGCTCTTACTCGAGCTCTGCAGTTGGCAGAAGGAAAACTGTAAATATCTAAACAGACTCTAAATATGCCTTTCTTACAATTCAAGTGCATGGAGCATTATAGAGGGAAAACAACTGAACAATCAGGCTTCAGGCAGTCCTGGAGCTCATCACCAACGACTGCTCTCGCTCTTAAACTCTGGGCAAAAGAAAATACCAAAATTATGACTGCAGTGTACCAGAATAGATTGGTTTTAGATTACCCTCTGGCCCAGGAAGGAGGGTTTGTGGAACATTTAACCTCTCCAATTGTTGTTTACAGGTAGATGACCAAAGCAAGGTTATCCAAGATATCACTGATCGCATGGTCAAGATGGCACACGTCCCTGTCCAGCAGTGGAATAGTGCATGGGACTGGACCAATGGATTCCGTGGTTGGTTTTCCATGATCGATGGATTTAAGAGCTTGTTTGTTATCCCAGCCAGTTTAATTCTGTTTTGTCTTTTAGGACCCTGAATTATTCCTTTCTTGCTCAAACCGCCTTCGTCGGGTGATGAAGGACATTGCTGAACGCAAAACAGCCACGCAGCTCCTGTTACTGTACATGTATTCCTCTGAGCCTATAGAACCTGTTTAACCATCCTCATGTTTTATCCTGGGCCATCTTCCCATACATGACAAGTTCGGGCTACAAAGGTGGGTGGAGCCATTAGGGCCCATCCGTCTCAAACCCGTGAAGAAACCATCGGACTGTTTGGGAAATTAGGGCCCCCTGAGAACTCAAATTGCTAATTTTTCTTGTTTCTGTTTCTTTCAGCTCCACAGTTGCGTTGTGATGGTGTGATACTTTTCATAGAGAATGATAAGTATCAAAGGGGGGAATGAAGGAGTCTGAACGCTTCAACCTGACAAAGGACTTCATGTACCAGAATTCCCTGCTTCATGACGGGTTTACTTACAGTCTGCAATACAGCTGTAATTAGGACATTGAGAAACTCTCTGTCAGCACATTGCACATTTTCATTTTTTTGGCTTCGCTGTTCTTATTCTCTGATAAGCTTTCACTGCTGTAACCTAGATTAGAACAATGGATGTATTTATTTATTATTTATTTAACTTCTTTTACTATACCGACACTCAAGACCAGGTCTTATCGTACCGGTTTACATTAGAACAAGGGGAAAAATCAATTAACGTATAAGTGGAAAAGAGAAGTTACATTAAAACAGGGAGAGTAAAAACATGGATGTCGGAAGATAGGACAGAATTAAGTAATTGAACAATAAGTTAACAAAATTACAAACTATAAATTAACATAAAACAATAAATTAATAATAGAAAAAACATGGATTATAATCAGCGGAAATATACATGGAAATATATATATATGGAATATATACAGCTGGAATATACATGTTATGTCAGATGGGAGGAGTGGCGGGGGTGAGGGAAAAGGGTGGGTTGAGGTTGCGAGTGGAAAAGGGAAAAAAGAGAAAAAAGTTTGGGAGTGCGGGGAGGGAGAAGGGTGGGTTGGAGGGTGAGAGAGAGTTGGTTAATATGGAATCCTTCAACGATAGGCTTGTGTGAACAGCCAGGTTTTAAGTTTTTTTCTGAAGGTTAAATGGCATTGTTCCTGGCGTAAGTCTTGAGGAAGCGAATTCCAATGTAGGGGACCTGCTGTTGAAAAAGCTCGCTTGTGGATGGAGTTGTGAACTGATGATTTGTTGGGAGGGGCCTTGAGCTTACTTTTGTAGGCAGTTCTTATTGGTCTTGAAGATGTAAGTAGTTCCAGAGGGAAGGTGAGTTGGAGAGAGGATTGTTGGTAGACCGATTTGTGGATGATAGTGAGAGCTTTGAACAGTATTCTATGTTGAATAGGAAGCCAATGTAAGATTTTTAGGATAGGTGTGATGTGGTCCTTGCGCCGTGTGTTTGTAAGGATCCTGGCTGCTGCGTTTTGCAGCATCTGTAGAGGTTTGGTCGAAGAGGCGGGGAGACCGAGTAGAAGAGCGTTGCAATAGTCAATCTTTGAAAACAGTATTGCTTGAAGCACAGAACGGAAATCCTGGAAGTGTAAGAGCGGTCTTAGATGCTTCAGGACCTGTAGCTTGAAGAAACATTCTTTAGTTGTAGCGTTAATGAATTTTTTGAAATTCATTCTGGAGTCAAGGGTGGCCCCAAGGTCTCTGACATGGCTTGCTAGTGGGGTTATTGTGTTATTAGTGAAGGGGTGGTTATCGCTAGGGGAGATAACCAGGAGTTCCGTTTTGGACGTATTTAGGACCAGGTTGAGATTCGTGAGAAGCTGGTTGATGGCATGTAGGCAGTCGTTCCAGAAATTTAGAGTTGAGGAGATGGGGTCCGAGATGGGGATTATGATTTGCACATCGTCTGCGTATATAAAATGGATGAGGTTGAGGCTATTGAGCAGCTGGCATAAAGGAAGTAGGTATATGTTAAACAGGGTAGGGGACAGAGAAGAGCCCTGTGGTACTCCTTGTTTTGATGGGACGGGGTGGGATTCTTTGTCGTTTATTTTAACTTTGTAGTGCCTGTTGTTCAGAAAGGATTTAAACCAGAGCAGTGCAGAGCCAGAGATGCCTATTTCCATTAGACGGCTGATGAGGATGTCGTGATTTACCGTGTCAAACGCCGCAGAAATATCGAGTAGGGCTAGGAGGTAAGATTGTCCCTTGTCAAGGCCCATCAGGATGGTGTCCGTTAAAGAAAGAAGGAGGGATTCTGTGTTTAGGCGTTTTATGTATTATGTGATGGGCTGTATTACTGCAGACTCGCGAATTCCTTTCCAGAACTGCAAGTCCCAGCAGCCTCTCCTGCAGAACATGGGAGAAGTTTCACGAAAGTTCCAGGGTGTCTAGGGAGGGGGTCAGTAGCCCCTTCAGCCGGAATATGCTCGCTCAGCAGTGCTTAGAACGCATGTGTAAAAGATAAGAACTGTAAAGTGCATAAGAGTCTGCTCCTGAAGGGGAGGGGCATGCAGTTGTACTGAGCCTTTGTCTTAGCTGCATCTTGCTGGCAATAAAAGTCTATCTTTACGGATCAGTTGTCTGGGCCTCCTTACTGACTAAAAAGAGACGGTTACAACATGTTTTTTAAAAGGCAACAAAATGCCAAGTAATCACTTTCTTGCCAGCTGTCCCTTGGCATTGCATTCCACAAATGCGGACTAGCACAGGAAAAGGCCTCATTTCTGATTCTCATCATTTGGGCCTCCTTCATAGTTGACATAACCAGAAGGACCTCATCACTGGGTCTCAAACTTCGAGATGCAATATAAATTAGCTTATCTCTCAGATACACTGGCCCTAGCTCATTCAATGCCCTGAATGCCAGGCCTAGGCCTTTAAATGTTGCTCTGTAAGCGACTGGCAAACAACATAACTGGCTTAAAATTAAGGAAATGTGATAAGAACATAAGAAGTTGCTATGCTGGGTCAGACCAAGGGTCCATCAAGCCCAGCATCCTGTTTCCAACAGAGGCCAAACTGTAATAGGCTACAAAGAGCAGGCACTTGGTCCGAGAAAGGAAAAGTTTTTATTTTGCTAGCAAACAGGTGCAGCAAACCTGGCCACAAGAACCTGGCAATTACCCAAACACTAAGAAGATCCCATGCTATTGATGCAATTAATAGCAGTGGCTATTCCCTAAGTAAACTTGATTAATAGCCATTAATGGACTTCTCCTCCAAGAACTTGTCCAAACCTTTTTTGAACCCAGCTACACTAACTGCACTAACCAGGGGCGGATTGGCCTATCGGGGGATCGGGCATCCCCTGGTGGGCCGATCACTCCAGTCATGTGGTCTGCCGTGCACGGCCGAGACAGAGCCGCGCTCGGCAAACCACGTGACATGTCCTGGGCCGGCGAATACCCGGACATTGTGAGTCTGCCGCTGGCACTAACCACAACCTCTGGCAACAAATTCCAGAGCTTTATTGTGCGTTGAGTGAAAAAGAATTTTCTCCGATTAGTCTTAAATGTGTTACTTGCTAACTTCATGGAATGCCCCCTAGTCCTATTATTCGAAAGTGTAAATAACCAATTCACATCTACTCATTCAAGACCTCTCATGATCTTAAAGACCTCTATCATGTCCCCCCTCAGCCGATCTCTCATTTTCACTCCTGCCAACATGCAGGCGGCTGTATTCTGCATCATGAGGAAGCAGTGGAAACATTTATTCAGATGACAACATATAGGACATTACATTAATCTAAGGAAGAAGTTACAAAGGCATGAATTATTGTAGCCAGATTACAATCTTGAAAACTTTTTTTTTTGCAACAGATGCTATATGGGAGTTCAAATTTAGTTCTGAGTTTAAACAGACCCCCAAACTCTGGACACTAAATTTTACAGACAGCTTGACTCCATTGATTCCTAGATGCTGAAACTTATCTTGCTTAGACATGTATTGGAGGGGAGGGGGGAGCAATGAGGTGTTTAGGGTCCCTTAATAGCGAAACATGTGTCTCTACAGGCGTACACTGCACTGATGTCAGAGGAGGAGCAGTGGAATGTGTCAAAGGTTTTGGAGGTCAAATATGATGCATCTTGTGACCTTGGGCACGTCACTTCACCTTCCATTGCTTCAGTTACAAACTTAGGGCTCTGTTTACAAAGCATTTTTTCCATAGACACAAAATGGAAGAAAACCTTTAGTAAATAGCCCCCTGGGGACAGGGAAAGTACCTACTGTACCTGTAACTAATTACCAATAAAAAGGCATGAGCTGAATATGAAAAAATTAAAAGTGAGTTCACAGAAGTTTCTAACCTTTGTCTGGGTTTCAAGGTCAGAGTCCAGGGTTCAGTGCTTAAAGCAGACTGTCATGACTGAGGATACCAGCTAGATCTGGAGGACCCCCACAGGAGAGGTCCAGGACTTCAGGTCAAGACAGGAACTAAACGAGAATCTTCTGCCTATTCCAGCCACCTCCCCCACCGGTTGAGCCCTTGGGTTCTGGTGGCTGGCAGGACTTAGGCTGTGGATACTGGAAACTGAAGCAAGGCTGGAGGCTGGAAACAGGCTGGGCTGATCTGAAGCACAGCTGGGTAAGCAGGAACAAGGCTGGGCTGGAGCAAGCATGGTTCTTGGAGCAAGCCTCGGACAAGCATATTCAAGGTACAGATGCGGACCAGGACTGGACCAGCCAGTGGCATGACAGAGACAAGACACAACAAGCCCAGGATGCCCGAAAGCAGCAGGCTAGATAGAGGGCCAGAGGGGCCACAAGGCAAGGCTAGATTTATAACTGGAGATTTCAAACTAATATAACTGGAGAGGACTGAGGCTAGGACCCTCAGTCCTCTCCAGTTATATTAGTTTGAAATCTTTCCTGTCTTCCTAAGCCCATGTTTTTTGCTCCCTGTTTAATGTAACTTTATCTTCCATACAGTTGTTAATTGGTTTCCCCTTGTTTCATTGTAAACTGGTACAATAAGACTTGGTCTTGAGCATCGGTATATTAAAAAGATCTTAAATAAATAAATAAAAATAAATGGATTTCTTAGCGTCCAGTTAGATTAATCCAGAACAAGTGGGTTATGTACCTCCACCAGCAGACGGAGACGGAGCAAACTGATATCACAGTATATATATACCTCTGCAGTGACATCAGCCTGCCAGTATTCTCTGTTTCCAGCAGATGGTGGACCTGCATCTCCCTACTGGGGATTGTTTCAATTTAGAAAAGGAGAAATAAGGAAAATAAATTTCCCTCGCTCTCCAGTAGTGATAATAATTGGTCCCTCCCCCAGTTGAGAATTCCTGAGGTGATTTCCATGGTCCCTCAGATGAGTGCCTTGGTCCGTTAGCTGAATTTTCAGCTGGTGTGGACTTAGCTCCTTGAACAGCTGAAAGGCAGCGGGTGCAGAAAGCCAATTGCAGCAGTGACAGCAGATGCCCTCTCCCCCAACAGCTGCAGTCTATCTCAGCCAGGTAAGGCTGAGCTCAGGTAAATAAATAAAAAAAAAGGGATCATACAGAGACTTACAAGGAGGTTTTGTGTTGTGTAGGGCTTCCTCTTCCCCTGATTTCCGTGCTCAGCGCGCCGGTCCAACGGTCACGTTCCGTGGGAAATCGGACATGGGCAGCCTGGTGGGTTGAGCAGCCTCCTTAGGCTAGGCCCTGCTCCGAAGCATTTCTCTGCGTGCCACGTGGTAGGCCACAACAGCTTTTCACGTGCTTCCTAAGGCTGCCCGCTACAGAATTGTCGGTCTGGCGTGCACTTCTAGCTGTGCGTCCAGGATGTGCAATCAATTTTGGGTACATTGTCGAACCTTGTAGTCTGTGTGCCCACGTTAAGCGCTGTTTGCCTCTACGCACAAGTAGTGCTGTGCTCTTAAGTTCTTGTGCGCTTAATTTTTTTGGCCACCTAGATAAGCACTTAGGTGTGTGCACCTAAGTTTTGGATGCATAATTTTTGAGTGCCTAGTTGAGTGCATAAAAAAGTAAAACAACTAGATGTACGCCTCTGGCCTCCACTTAGTGCACTGTCGGCCATTATGGCACTTGTACCTAAGAAGCCTAAGCATCTTTCTCTTTGTACTGCTTGACATATTCAGGCATCTCAGCCTGGAGTGCCCACTGACTTGTGCCAGTGCAGTTTGGAAGCTCAGGGAGATTTGTCTTCCTCTGATTTCACTAAACCTGGTTCTTCCCAGCCAGATGTGGGTCTGGGTAAAGACGATTCAGGTGGGGCATCTGATTGCAACTCCCCTAACTGGTTCCTCAGCAGGGGAAGATAGCTCGATGAGTACTCCTCGGGTATCTCTTGGTCTGGATACTTCTACCTTTTCCTGGGTAGAATTTTTCCAGGAGTTGTAATCCTTTATTCAGGTGCAGTCCTCAGCCCTGTCCAATGCTCACAGAGCAGAGGTGCAAGTAGGAACCTTACCTGGACCTTCTATCAAATGCAGGAGTACTCCTAGAGTGGCAGCAGGACCTCCGGATAGAGATCTGGATGGCACGGATGACAACACTGATTCTGACTCTCTTGAGCAGGGGTGGGCAATTCCAGTCCTGGAGGGCCACAAACCTGTTGAGGTTTTAGGATATCCTAATGAATATGCATGACATAGATTTGCATACAACTGAGGCAGAGTGCATGCAAATCTCTCTCATGCATATTCATTAGGGATATCCTGAAAACCAGACTGGTTTGTGGCCCTCGAGGACCGGAACTGCCCACCCCTGCTCTTGAGGATGATGAAATTCCCCTGGATTAGAAACATATAGAACTATGTTATGGTTCTTCCATAGAGATGAACTGCCAGCTCTGATTTCCAAGACCTTGAAAATGCTTGGAGTTCCTGGGGCAGATTCGGGGTCTGAGTCAAAGTAAAATCACATTTTGTTTTCCTTGCGTAAAGCCTCTTGTTTTTTCCCCGTGGTAGAGGCCATTGAAGAATTAATTGATCTTGAGTGGGATGCCCTAGAGGCTAATTTCAAAGGAGGTCAGGTTTGGGAGGGCCTGTACCCTCTGCATCCATTGGTAAGAGAGCGCTTACATTTTCCAAAGGTAAATACACTTGTATGTGTGCAGTCTCCAAACGGACCATTATTCCTGTGGAAGGAGGAGCGGCCTTGAAGGTTGCTCATGATACAAAGATTGAGTCTATCCTTAAGCAAGCATTTGAAGTAGTAGTAATATCCTTGCAGATCGCTTCTTGTTGTTCCTTGGTGGCTCGCTCTTGTTTGCTTCTCTCCCAGGAGGTCGATGACTCTGTGGGTGAACTCCAGGGCAGTTATGGAACCAGCTGCTGCCTTCATGGCAGATGTGGGCTGTGATTTGGTCCGCACTTTGGCCAGAGGCGTGGCTTCGATAGTAGCAGCCAGGCGTCAGTTATGGATGAGAAATTGGTCGGCTGATGCGACCTCCAAGGCTAACCTCACCAAATTTCCCTTTAAGGGCTTGCTTTTGTTTGGCAGTGAATTGGGGAAGCTGGTCAGTAAGTGGGATGAATCTCTGGTTCTGCGTTTGCTGGAGGAAGGTAACAGGCACAGCGCTCCCTCAATATGAGAGATCGTGCTAGAGGATCAAAGTTTTTTCCACCCCATAGAGGAGCAACCTTTCAGAGGTCTCGATCTTTTGGTAGGTCTCAGTTCTTTTGTCCCAGACAACCCAGAAGCTGCGTAGGCTTAGGTAGTGGAACCTCTCAAACTTCCCAATGAAGGTTTGCTGACTCACCCCCGGGAACAGGAGATAGGGGGACATCTCTCTCTCTCTTTTATCAGAGGTTGGTCGAAATCACATTGGATCAGTGGGGCCTTGAGGTGATACGAGAAGAATATGCAATGGAGTTTCGCAGTGTTCCTCGGGACGTGTTCATGGAGTCTCTCTGCCACAGGTAGTGGTGGGTACATTGGCAAGGCTACTCAGTCTGAGGTCTATGGTCCCAGGGCCCATGTCTCAAGAAAATATGGGGCAATATTCTATTTATTTCGTTGTGCCAAAGAAGGAGGGCTCCTTTCGTCCCATCCTGGACCTCAAAGGCGTCAACTGTCATTTGCAAGTGAAGCATTTTCGCATGGAAATATTGCACTCAGTGATAATGGCCATGCAGTTGGTGGAATTTCTGACCTTTCTGGATCTGTCCGAGGTGTATCTCCACATTCCCATCTCACTGGAACATCAACGCTTCCTGCGGTTCACAGTTCTGGGGCGCCACTTTCAGTTTTGGGTGCTGCCCTTTGGTCTGGCCACCACTCTCAGAACGTTTTCCAAGGTAATGGTCGTAGTTGCAGCAAAGTTGAGAAAAGATGTAATCCTAGTACGCCCGTATTTGGACGACTGGCTGATTCGTGCCAAGTGTGAAGAGGCGCCAATCACAGGAAGGTCCAACACTTCTCTTGACCACCGATCTGTATTCTCCAGGAAGATCCCCTCTCCAAAACTCAGCAGCGGTTTAAATTCTCAGGCCCCCAACGTGGGCCTCTGGTGCCCTTACAGGGCTTGCACAAGTGCTTGAAACTCCCCAGCAAAATAAGCACAAAATGCAGTTTGTATCGCAAAACCATTTTACAGTTCCCACCAAAACTCACAGTGGGTTTTCAAAACTCCCAGTTCACAGGGGGACAAACACCTCCGCTTGGCTTTACAGCCAGCAAAACCGCCCTGCTTGGGAGTTGCACAACACTCCCCAACTCCCCTCTGTTGTGCTGCAGACTACGGTCCTCCCAGTCCTTAATCCAAATGCAAATCAGAGTCCAAACACACAAAACCCCCCTGAAGCAGTGCCACTCACTCAGTTTCCATGTCTGTGTCAGCAGCTTCCTCTGCGGAGACTTCCATCTCCAGATCCTCCTCCGAGGAGCTCAGCTTTTCTAGCAACTCAAATGTCTCCGGCGTGCCTTCCTGCTCCGTAATCATCGGCTCAAGTGTGTTTAAGCCCCAGGGTGCTCTGCTCAGCTGCCCAATCAACTTCCTCTCTCTGCCATTGGTTCAGCTGAGGCTCAAAGAACCTAGGAACTGTAGTTTTCCCCCGACTCACAGGCACCTTCTACTGTCTAACTCTGCTCCAGGCTCTCCCAGTGGTGAGCCCGGGTTTTTCCTCCCTTAAGACAGCCTGCACTTCATCACGCAAGTCACTGGAAGACAGCTGCCTGGTGACTTGCAGGATGATTTCCCTGTTGCGGGAGCTTAGCTGGGATATGAACCTAGCCAAGAGCAGCCTTCAGCCTACTCACTTGCTGGAATACCTCGGAGTTCGGTTCGACACGAAACAGGACAAGATGTTCCTACCGGAAACTCAAATTCAGAAGTTGCTAGCTCAGCTCTGTCTGTTGTTGAACACTCTGCGCTGGACCGTAAGGTCTTACCTGCATAAGAACATAAGAAATTGCCATGCTGGGTCAGACCAAGGGTCCATCAAGCCCAGCATCCTGTATACAACAGAGGCCAAAACCAGGCCACAAGAACCTGGCAATTACCCAAACACTAAGAAGATCCCATGCTACTGATGCAATTAATAGCAGTGGCTATTCCCTAAGTAAACTTGATTAATAGCCGTTAATGGACTTCTCCTCCAAGAACCTATCCAAACCTTTTTTGAACCCAGCTACACTAACTGCACTAACAACATCCTCTGGTAACAAATTCCAGAGCTTTATTGTGCGTTGAGTGAATAAGAATTTTCTCCAATTAGTCTTAAATGTGCTACTTGCTAACTTCATGGAATGCTCCCTAGTTCTTCTCCTTCGGAGAAAGTTATTTTTTACTCAACGCACAATTAAACTCTGGAATTTGCTGCCAGAGGATGTGGTTAGTGCAGTTAGTATAGCTGTGTTTAAAAAAGGATTGGATAAGTTCTTGGAGGAGAAGTCCATTACCTGCTATTAAGTTCACCTAGAGAATAGCCACTGCCATTAGCAACGGTATCATGGAATAGACTTAGTTTTGGGGCACTTGCCAGGTTCTTATGGCCTGGATTGGCCACTGTTGGAAACAGGATGCTGGGCTTGATGGACCCTTGGACTGACCCAGTTTGGCATATTCTTATGTTCTTATGTTCTTATTCGAAAGTGTAAATAACTGAGTCACATCTACTCGTTCAAGACCTCTATCATATCCCCCCGCAGCCGTCTCTTCTCCAAGCTGAACAGGCCTAACCTCTTCAGCCTTTCCTCATAGGGGAGCTGTTCCATCCCCTTTATCATTTTGGTTGGCCTTCTCTGTACCTTCTCCATCGCAACTATATCTTTTTTGATATGCGGTGACCAGAATTGTACACAGTATTCAAGGTGCGGTCTCACCATGGAGCGATATAGAGGCATTATGACATTTTCCGTTTTATTAACCATTCCGTTCCTAATAATTCCTAACATTCTGTTTGCTTTTTTGACTGCCGCAGCACACTGAGCTGACAGTTTTAAAGTATTATCCACTACGATGCCTAGATCTTTTTCCTGGGTGGTAGCTCTTAATATGGAACCTAACATTGTGTAACTACAGCAAGGGTTATTTTTCCCTATATGCAACACCTTGCACTTGTCCACATTAAATTTCATCTGCCATTTGAATGCCCAATCTTCCAGTCTTGCAAGGTCCTCCTGTAATGTATCATGGTCTGCTTGTGATTTAACTACTCTGAATAATTTTGTATCATCCGCAAATTTGATAACCTCACTCGTCGTATTCCTTTCCAGATCATTTATATATATATTGAAAAGCATTGGTCCAAGTACAGATCCCTGAGGCACTCCACTGTTTACCCTTTTCTACTGAGAAAATTGACTATTTAATCCTACTCTCTGTTTCCTGTCTTTTAACCAGTTTGTAATCCACGAAAGGACATCGCCTCCTATCCCATGACTTTTTAGTTTTCATAGAAGCCTCTCATAAGAGACTTTGTCAAACACCTTCTGAAAATCCAAATACACTACATCTACTGGTTGACCTTTATCCACATGTTTATTAATCCTTTCAAAAAAAATGAAGCAGATTTGTTAGGCAAGACTTCCCTTGGGTAAATCCATGTTGAGTGTGTTCCATTAAACCATGTCTTTCTATATGCTCTATGATTTTGATCTTGAGTGTTACGGTTATGGCCGTGAGCACCGCGACCAGACCCTTACCTCCGTGTCCCTGGACCTGTTCCCGCTTCTGCTGGCGTGGTTTGCGGCCTGTTCAGCGGCGTCCCCACGGGGACCGTGCCGCCGGGAGGCCTCCCGTGGACGTCCTGCCTCTAGGCGCACGCGCGCACTACTTGGGCGCTTATCTAGGCCATTTCCCGCCAGTGTTGACTCCGCCCAATTCCTGACATCAGACGCCACGGCCTAGATAAGCCGGCCGCGGACCTTCAGTCCTTGCCTTGCAACGGGGTTACCATTCGGTTCCCAGTTGCTCCGGAGTGGGTCTCTTTGGAACTCGCTCTGTTCCTGCCTGCTTGCTACAGTACCTGCCTGATTCCTGCCTGCTTGCTACAGTTCCTGTCTGGTTCCAGTACCCGAGTCTTGCTACAGTTCCTGTCTGGTTCCAGTACCCGAGTCTTGCTACAGTTCCTGCCTGGTTCCAGTACCCGAGTCTTGCTACAGTTCCTGTCTGGTTCCAGTTCCCGTCCCTTGCTACAGTGTTGCTCGCTGTTCTTATCTGGTTCCAGTTCCCGTCCAGTTCTCCAGTCTGCTCGTCTCAGTCTCAAGCTTCTCTACTCGCCTAAGTCCCAGCGGCTGGGCCCCTGCGGGCTCCTCCCGAGGGAGCTTCAGCTTCCAGGGGTGAAACCTCACCCAAGTCCCAGCGGCTGGGCTCCTACGGGCTCCTCCCGGGGGAGCACCAGCTTCCAGGGTGAAGAGCACCATCTACGTCCTGCCTGACATCTGCCTCCTGACCTGTGGATTGCTAGAGACACTGAACACCTTCTCCCAGTCTCTGACAGGTCGGCCCAAGGGTCCACTAAACTGAGACTCCACAACATTGAGAATAGTTTCCACTATTTTTCCCGGCACTGAAGTCAGGCTCACTGGTCTATAGTTACCCGGATTGCCCCTGGAGCCTTTTTTAAATATTGGGGTTATATTGGCCACCCTCCAGTCTTCAGGTACAATGGATGATTTTAATGATAGGTTACAAATTTTAACTAATAGATCAGAAATTTCATTTTTTATTTCCTTCAGTACCCTAGGATGCATACCATCCGGTCTAGGTGATTTGCTACTCTTTAGTTTGTCAATCTGGCCTACTGCATCTTCCAGGTTCACAGTGATTTCATTCAGTTCGTCTGACTCATCACCCATGAAAACCATCTCCGGAACTGGTATCTCCCCAACATCCTCATTAGTAAACACGGAAGCAAATAATTCATTTAGTCTTTCTGCAATGGCCTTATCTTCCCTAACAGCCCCTTTAACCCCTCGGTCATCTAATGGTCCAACCGACTCCCTCACAGGTTTCTTGCATCGGATATATTTTAAAAAGTTTTTATTATGAGTTTTTGCCTCTATGACCAACTTCATTTCAAATTTTTTCTTTGCCTGTCTTATCAATGTTTTACACTTAACTTGACAATGATTATGTTTTATCCTATTTTCTTCAGATGGATGCTTCTTCCAATTTTTGAAGGATGCTTTTTTGGCTAAAATAGCCTCTTTCACCTCACCTTTTAACCATGATGGTAATCGTTTTGCCTTCTTTCCACCTTTCTTAATGTGTGGAATACATATGGACTGCGCCTCTAGGACTGTATTTTTAAACAATGTCCAAGCCTGTTGAACACTTTTAACCTTTGTAGCTGCACCTTTCAGTTTTTTTCTGTTTTCCTCATTTTATCAAAGTTTCCCTTTTGAAAGTTTAGTGTTAGAGTTGTAGATTTACTTAGTCCCCCTTCCAGTTATTAATTTAAATTTGATCATGTTATGATCACTGTTGCCAAGAGGCCCCACCACCCTTACCTCTCTCACCAAATCCTGCATTCCACTAAGAATTAAATCTAAGATAGCTCCCTCTCTTGTTGGTTCCTGAACCAATTGCTCCATGAAGCAATCATTTATTACATACAGGAACTTTATGTCTCTAGCAAGTCCTGATGTTACATTACTGTTTTGCTTTTTCTTTTTTTTTCCTTAACATATTGACCTCCTTAGGGTTCCACCGTAGAACTGCCATTGAAGCGGGAGTGCAGTGCCTGGACAAGGGAGGGCTTACGTTTAATTGCCCTGCACTCTCTGCGTATCAACGAGGTGTTGTCATCCTTCTCCGAGATTAGTGCGAAAATAAAACTGTAGAAGAAAAGAGTTTTAGGAGGTAGCTGGAAGAAAGTCCCCAATTTACAGAAAATGGCTGTCTTTCTTAGGGTGGATATGTACATAGTATTTTGGCTCTATATTCACATATGGAGCTTTTGAATCTAACTTGGGTTGAAGTGCTGCTTAGTTCTGGGTCCTTAAATGGAACATGATGGCCATAAGCCACTTTGCTTGGGCTAAACCTGGCACTCTGTTTTTTTTTATCTCAGACTTGGGCTGTTCGGTAAGACACTTGCTTTCATTTATTGCACATCCTGACTTTACCTCTATAAAAGTACACTCATACAGATAACTCCATTAGCAGATGCCTTCCCATGGGTACACAGATGGAGTTTACTGTAAAGCAGCTTTTCCCCCAATCACCAAAAAAAGAGCTGAATTTTGTAGCTTTCATAATCCTGCCAAGCAGGTTCTGAGACTCAGGAGACACAGCTAAAAGCTGTGGGAAGAGGTCTGAGTTTAACGGAAAGCCTCTATTCTTGAAACCCAGATCAATGGGCTGTTAGTCTTTCCCAGGGGACAGGAAAAGCTTGCAGGGGGAGCCATGCTTTTGCTTCAAATGAGCGAGTGGACAGAGGCCTAGCCATCTATGGACAGGATAAGAGGTGGATTTCTGCCTCTAGGTTAAGAAACTCCATGATCATTTCATGCCATGTTCCTCCAAGAAAATCTCCCCTCTGTTTTCAATATAGAAACATCTTAATTAAACATAAACAAAACACCAAACACTCGTTTTTATTTCAAGGGTTGAGGTGTTCACAATCCAAGATGGATCTGGAAGGACTGGCTTGCTACATGTCTAATTCAATCCATAAATCAGAAGCATGGACCAGACCACATCTGGTTCAGGTTCTCACTGAAATGCAGCAGAAATGAACTTGTTGGCTTATTCTCACTGTATGTCAGGCTCCCAGCCCCTATAAGCATACTCAGGTCGATCTTCCCCTTACCCCCAACCCACATACACTTTAGACAGTGTTGTGGGTGCAGAGAGGAGGTGGGGATAAGGAGACGCCCAAAATGTAATGGGATTGTTTGATTTTTGTTTTTGAATTTTTTTTTTTTAAATATTGACCACAGTATGATCAATGTCAAGACCAAACGGCACCAGAACCCTGCAACTCACTTATTTCGCCTCTGTATTTTGTTATATTTTTCTTTTGCTACTTGAAGTATTGCTTTTGTAAGTACATATTTTCATGCAATGAGCAATTCTTGGCATTAAAAATCTGGTTACAAAGCCATGGTGTTTTCAGCTTTCTTAAATTTTATATTGTTCCTCCCATACAAATCTCTACAGTGTTGCATTCACAGCCCGCGGAACCCCTGTGCCGGCTCCCTCTGCCTGACAGCGCCTCCGGGCCCTGACAGGGATATCAGCTGCCATGGTCTACCTCTCTGAGTATTCTCCGCTCGCACTGGCTGACTCTGGGGCCTCCTCAGCCTCGCCGCTGCTTGGGACGCCGCCAGCTTCCAGCCCCGCTTGGGGTTCACCCTAGGCGTGTGCGGTGCTGGCTGCCTTTTAAAGGACCTTCGGCAGGAAACCTGGGACTGCCCCGGAGGAAGACGTCATCAGCATGGGACTATATAAGTCTCCCTTGGGCCGTAACCAGATGACTTGGCAATGAGTCTCCTGCATTGTTTCTCTCAGGATCCTGCGCTTCTCTTGAAGTTCTGCTGTTCCCGTACCTGACTCCTGTTATGGTACTTGCCTCCTGTTCCAGGACCAGGCCGTGCGCCTTACCCTGGAACCCTCGGATGGATCTCCTGGCTTTGAACCTTGGACTGGACTTCACTCTGCTCGTCTTGCACCTGCCTCAGAACCTTGGACTGGACTTCACTCTGCTCGTCTGCCGCCTGCCTCAGAACCTTGGACTGGACTTCACTCTGCTTGTCTGCTGCTTGCCTTAGAACCTTGGGTTGGACTTCACTCTGCTCGTCTGCCACCCCACGGGAGTGTGGTCCCTGGCCACTCCGCCATTGGCCTTCCGACCCTAGGCAGGCGGTCGCCATCTTCTCCTGCCGCTGGCACCTGAACGCTGGCTGTCTAGTCTCGTCCACCAGCCAATTGCCTTCTACCTCGGTACCTATACCACGAGTCAGGGGCCCACCTAAGTCCAGCCAGTCCCGGCACCCAAGGGACCATCCTGCGGGGAAAACGGACTGGTATTGGCAAAGCTCCAGCTGGCCCCTGTCTTCCTCCGGCCTTGCCTCCTGATGTTGGGGACCTGTGGGGGGTTTCTCTCTCAGGTAGCGGCAACTCCATCTCAGGCTAGGGGTCCCAGACCACGCCGTGGTTTCTACAGATTGCCAAGCCCATGGATCCGGCGGAGGTCTCTGCTCTGCAGGCCATACTGTGTTTAGCCCAGAAAATACTTGAACAATAGAAGCTGCTGGAATCCCTCGCCTTGGTTGTGGAACGGCTGGGTCAATGTCTGGATTTCTCAGTACATCCGGGTGCATCGGCTTCTACGGTTGTGGGCCACTTCGCCGACTGCATGTCCAATTCTGTCCCTTCCGGCTCCTCCATGTTTTTCCGGGAAACCCCAGCACTGCCGTGGCTTCTTGAACCAGTGCCACATGCACTTTTGTCTCCAGTCAGCGCTTTTCCTTGATGTTCTCACTAAAACCATGTAAATCCTTTCCCTGCTGGATGGTAAGGCCTTGGCCTGGGCCTCACCACTCTGGGAACGTGCCGACCCTGTGCTGCAAAACTTGCAAGGTTTCCTCTCACTGTTTTGTACAGTTTTCGACGATCCTGGATGCCATTCTATCTCCAGTTTATCTCTATTGCACCTGCGTCAAAGTTCCCGGTCCCTCATGGATTACGTCATCGAGTTTCGCACCCTGGCATCAGAACTCCATTGGGGTGAGGACTGTTTACACCCAATCTTCTTGGATGGCCTCTCCCACCTGATTAAGGATGAGTTGGCGGCCGGTGAATTACCTTCTACTCTTGATGCCCTCATTGATCTGGCAGGCTGCATTGATCATCAACTCCAAGAGAGGACTCAAGAGCTACAACTCTCTAAAAGCCTTGCGGAGGCTTCTATGCTCACCCTCTACCAGTCTGTGGGGGCTGGTAAAATTACCTCTGAAGAGCCCATGCAGTTGACCTCAGAAGAATGCCTCTGACATCGACACTCCAGGTTATGCCTATACTGTGGAGAGGCAGGGCATCTCCTGGCCCTATGCCCTGTACATCCGTGAAACGTCCAGGCCTAGTTCATGTTGGGGGGACTTCCCCTAGGCCTGACATCTCCTAATCCCCCTACTCACGCTTCCAGTCTCCCTCGTGCTAGACAAGCACGAATTCCATGCCTTAGCTCTGGTGGACTCCGGAGCTGGGGGCAATTTTATCCTCAAACAACAAGTCCAGCACCTCAGGATTCCCACCTGCCTCGCTCCAGTCCCTGTTGTGCTGTCCTCAATTTCCGGGGAGCCCTTGCTGGGCAAAGTCACCCATATCACTGTTCCAATCCCTTCCATACTGGGGCCTTGCATAAAGAAACGCTGGCTTTCCATGTCATTGACCGGGCTATTCATCCCTTGAACCTTGGATTACCTTGGTTACAGAAACATTCTCCGCAATTTGACTGGGCATCCTTGCAGCTCAGTCAATGGGGCCCTACATGCCGCACCTCTTGCCTAAAGTCCTCAGTTCCACAATGATGCCTCTCTACGGCGTTGCTCCCTGCCGGGCTGCCTTCCCTATATGCCTCCTTCGTGGATGTCTTCTCCAAGCAAGGAACCGATGTCCTACCTCCGCACCACCAGTATGAGTGCGCCATCAATCTCCTGCCCAATACAGAACCTCCTTGGGGTTGGGTCTAACCTTAGTCCCTCACTGAGACCAAGGCCATGAAGGAATACATGCAGGAGAATTTGGCCAAGGGGTTTATCCGCAAAACCTCATCCCGTGCAGGGGCTGGCTTCTTCTTTGTGGCCAAAAAGGATGGAATTCTCCACCCTTTTATAGATTACAGGGGCTTGAATGCCATCACTCTAAAGGATCGATACCCCGTTCCTCTTATTGCAGAGCTGTTTGATTGCCTACAAAGAGCCCGGATCTTCTCCAAACTTGACCTCCATGGGGCCTACAACCTCATTCATATTCGGGAAGGCGACGAGTGGAAGACGGCCTTCAACACTCGTGATGGGCATTACGAGTACTTAGTGATGCCTTTTGGGCTTTGCAATGCCCCGACCGTCTTCCAAAATATGATGAACGAGGTCTTCCGTGATCTGTTGTACCAATGCATCGTCATCCATCTGGATGATATCCTTGTGTTTTCCAAGAACCTCCAAACCTATTGCCTAGATGTGGCGCGAGTACTCCAATGCCTTCGAGGCCACCGCCTTTTTGCGAAACTGGAAAAATGTTCCTTTGAAAAGGAAAGTCTGCCCTTCCTGGGCAATATTGTCTCTTGGCACAGATTCCAGATGGATCCAGAGAAACCTAAAAGTATCCAAGATTGGCCCCAGCCTACGGGCCGTACAACGATTTCTGGGTTTCGCCAACTATTACAGAACTTTCATCCACAACTATTGCAAACTGGTAACCCCACTCATAGCCCTGACCCGGAAGGGCGTGAATCCCAGGCACTGGCCCTCTGAAGCTGTGGCGGCCTTTCAACACTTAAAAGCAGCCTTCCTCCAGGAACCTTGCCTTCAGCATCCCAACCCACTACGTACCTTCATGGTCGAGGTTGATGCTTCCTCGGAAGGAACTGGAGCGGT
Organism: Rhinatrema bivittatum; assembly: GCF_901001135.1. NCBI lineage: Eukaryota > Metazoa > Chordata > Amphibia > Gymnophiona > Rhinatrematidae > Rhinatrema > Rhinatrema bivittatum. The sequence goes on from NC_042622.1 coordinate 61,714,913, forward strand.
CCTTAGCCAGCACTCTGCCTCCGGAACTCTCCATCCATGCTCCTTTTAGTACAAAAAATTCTTGCAATTAACCGCAACTTTGAGGAATGGCATCCCTGGCTCAAGAGGTCTCAACACCCCATTACTGTGTATGCAGACCACAAAAACCTTGAGTACTTGCATCAAGCCCAACGTTTGAACCCCTGTCAGGCCTACTAGGCCCTATTTTTCTCACGCTTCGACTTCACGCTCCACTATCGACTAGCAACCAAGAATCTCAAGGCTGACGCCCTCTCCTGCGCCTTCAATACAGAGGTCGTGGAAGAACCGCCTCGACATATCATTGACCCTGCCCGGGTCCTCCTAGCTGCCACTACGACCATACTTCTGGGGAAAACTGTGGCTCCTCAAAGACTCCGCCGCTGGGCCGATGATTCCTGCACCACGAGCCATCCCGGACGTGCTCGCACCCTTGCCTCAATCCTCAGGTTCTACTGGTGGCCTAAAATATGAACTGATGTGAATAACTATGTGGATTCTTGCCAGATTTGTGCTCAGCAGAAGCCCCTTCCAGGTCCTTATCTGGGGCTGCTACAGCCACTACCTGCACCTACAGAGCCTTGGTCACATATTGCACCTTACCCTGGAACCCTCCTGGCTCTGAACCTTGGACTGGACTTCACTCTGCTCGTCTGCTGCCTGCCTCAGAACCTTGGACTGGACTTCACTCTGTTCGTCTGCCGCTTGTGTTAGGATTCGTGTGTTTCATGGGCCCTTGGCTCGAGGTGAGGGTTGATATCACCTGCAGAGAGGGGCCCACAGGTCCTCAACGTCGGGAGGCGAGGTCAGATGCAGCAGGAGATGTAGTAGTAGTAGTAGTAGTAGAGAGATGGAGCATCCTGCGTCACTGCCATGTGATCGCAGGAGCTTGTAGAGAGAGTACCGTGAGGGATCCTGAGGAGCGGGGCATGAGACACAGTTCAGAGGGAACTCACAGTAATCAGGTAGAACTGGAGATGCAAGTACCAGAGCAGGAACCTCCGACAGAGAAGTGCTAGGCAGGCCCCGAGGAGCGGGGTGCTTAAGACAGGAACTTCAGGAGGGATGTAGCAGAGACTGTCCCGAGGGGCGGGACAGTGTAGCGAGAGAGAGGCTCTAGTGTGATGATGTAGGCTGACCCGTGGAGCGGGGAAGCCTGAGTCGAATCTCCGAAGTAGTGATGTAAGCAACCCAGAGGAGCAGGGCTGGACACGATGGAATCTCTGTTAGAGAAACTGTGGCACTACCCCGAGAAGTGGGGAGGTGTGGAGTACAGTCACTGGTGTAGAACGTAGGCACTGCCCCGAGAAGTGGGGAAGCATGGGGTGTAGTCACTGGCGTAGGCACTGCCCAGAGGAGCGAGGAAGCGCAGAGTCGAGTCTCCAAAGCGGTAAGGCAGTTCAAGGGACAACCTCGAGGAGCAGGAAGCCAGCAGGCAGGACCCTCTGGGAGGCGCAGGGGCTAGCCCGAGGAGCGGGGGAAGCCTGGAGACAAAGTCTCCAACTGGAGCACATGCAGGCCCCCAAGGAATGGCTACCCAAGCCAGAATCCAGAGTCGCAGGTAGATCCGAAGCAGGAACCACGGGTCCGAGGAGACAGGAGCAAGCACCAGTAGCGAAGGAACTCATTGCCAAGTCAGCTAGCAAAGGGCCAGGGAGGTGCTTATGAATCCCAACCTTGTGATGTCATCAGTCAGGAACATCCCTAAGGTTCCCACCATTGGGTCTTCAAAGGGAGACCCATTGGCACGTGCGCCTAGGAAGGCCCAGAATGGTGTGGGTGGCGGCGGCGTTCTGGCTGCCACAAGGGGCCTTGAGAAACCGGAGGTATGCGGTGGTGGCGGCTGGCCCCAGCCGTGAATAGACCCGGAGAGGAGAGCAGGGCAATACGTGACGTGAGATGAATGGGTGGCAGCCGTCTGCGACCGACAGTCATAACAGTATCCCCCCCGCTTAAGGCCTCCCTCCCAGGGGTTTTGGTTTTCGAGGATGTGTGGCAGGCTTCATTTTTTAAACATGTTTCCTGTGTCCCTTCCTCCATTTAGCACAACTCCATTTTGGATTACCCTCCACAGGGTGCTTCACACAACACCAAGCCGACTTCTTTGATTGGTACCCGTTTCTTACGTTATTGATTAAAAAATCTATTTGTTCCTGACTGTACATGTTTTGCCTTCAATCTGCTCCCTGCAGCCCATGGATTCTATTTCCGTTCTATATATTGGATATTCACTATAAGGTACTTTTCCTTTTACCTGCTTTGACTTTCCCCTCCCCCCCCCCCCCACTTCGTATAAATTGGTATACCTCTTCGGTGTCTTTTTTTAAAGCTTGATATGTCCTGGCAAATAGTTCCTGACCTTAATACATCACTCCTTTTCATTTCCTTATTACACTGCATTGCCATGGCTCTGCTTTTTATATATATTCTTACATTTTGTCTCTTTCTCCCCTTTGTTTCTTTTTTTCTCTACTCTGTTCTCCCCGCCTTGTCCCCTCTTTCTCATCTTCATTTTTGCCCTCCCCTCCTCCCTTCCCCTTTTTCCTCTCTTCCCCCTCCCATATCTTTCTCCTTTATGAATAGAATGCGATTCATTTGTTTATTCATTTGCTATTCGTTTACTTGTTTAATTATTAGTTTATCATTATTTATATTTACATGTCACACATTATGAATGTTTTTACATATTTATCCCCTTTAACCTTTACATAGGTCATATATTATAAATTGTTTTACATGTTGTCCCCTTATTTTGGTTTGATATGATTTTTTTGTTTGAAATTGTTTTTTAATTTACTGTGATAATCTTTGCTGTTTTGGTGTCCCTGTTTGTTTTTGGATCCTTATTATATTCCTCTTACCCTTCTTTGGTTTGTTACTAGCTGATTTCTTGGGCTTCTGTCCCTCCCGACGCAGCCCATGTGGTGCAACATGGTCCGTGTCGGGGGTCTGAAGCTTTCCTTCAACCACTCATGAATAAAGATGGAAATGCTGAATCTAACTTCTCTTTTCGCTTCATTCTTTGAGTAATCCAGTACAAGGTTCCGCAAACTTTTGAGCGCTATTCCAGTTGTTATTGTGGATTATACCAATTGTGTATACTGCTCATCATCTCCACTTCCCTTTGGCTATTGGTAACAACACATGCCATAAACTTTAGCCTGCTTAAGATGTTAATTCTTGCAGCTAACTTACTTACCCCCGATTGCAACTTCAGGCGATACCTCTGTTTACTTCTGAAACAGGTCCCGGCTGGAGAGCTGGAGAATGTGGGCAGGGGAGAGGCTTGCTTCCTGGCTTTGTGCTGGCAGAGTGGGCAGGTTGTGCAGGAAGGAGGCTAGCTTCTGGCTCTGGTGCTTGCCGGTTGTCTGGGCTGGTTCTCACCCTTCCTTGTCTAGGACTGTGTGTCACTTTCTGCATCTGAGCTAGGGTCTCCTCTCTCCGATCACCTGAGCACAACTAGTCTTCTCCCTTCTCGATAGCAGGGAGGGCTGGTTTGCTTCTGGCTCCCCTTTTGCTTCCAGGGACATCTCAGCACAGGTTCTCGCTATCTGGTTTTTCTCTCTGGGTTTGCGTTCAGAGTTTCTACCTCCTCGGGTCCGTTGCTTGCCTCCCTGCTCCCTTTTGGTTTCAGGGTCGCACTCTCTGGAGGACCATTCATTTTCTTCCTCGCCCCCCTCTTATATTTTCCAGCTGATGAAATGCATGACCTCATGCATAACCTCATGGTGGGTGGAGGGTCTTTTACTGCATTGCAGGTCCTTTCCCCCCCCCCTCCCATTCCTTCGGGGGGGGGGGGGGGAGGGAACGACAACTGCCACTTCTGTATGCCAAGCTGTGTGTCAGAATGTTAGTATTGTCTCAGGCTGTCCCTCCTCCTTCCAAGGCTGGGGGTCTTCTTGGCCTTCTGCACTCTGCTTTGGCCAAAACATGACTCCTGCTTAGGGCTTAAGTCATATTCAGGCCGATACAGTACAGTGTACTCCGGCGGAGCGCACTGTTAACCTGCATTTGGACGTGCTAGCTTTACCCCTTATTCAGTAAGGGGTAATAGTGCGCTGAAAATGTGTGTCCAACCCCCCCCCCGAAACTAATAGCGCCCGCAACATGCAAATGCATGTTGATGGCCCTATTAGTTATGCCCGCGTGATTCAGAAAGTAAAATGTGCAGTCAAGCACATTTTACTTTCAGAAATTAGTGCCTACCCAAAGGTAGGCATTAATTTCTGCCGGCGCCGGGGAAGTGCACAGAAAAGCAGTAAAAACTGCTTTTCTGTGCACCCTCCAACTTAATATCATGGCGATATTAAGTCAGAGGTTCCAAAAGTTCCAAATAGTTAAAAATTTAAAAAAAAATTAAAAATGGGCCCGCAGCTTGAAAACCAGACGCTCAATTTTGCTGGCGTCTGGTTTCCGAACCCGTGGCTTTCAACGGGTTTGAGAACATGCGCTGGCAAAATTAAGCGTCGGCTGTCATAAACCTCGCTGACAACCACCGCTCCTGTCCAAAAAGAGGCGCTAGGGACACGCTAGTGTCCCTAGTGCCTCTTTTTACCAAGGGCCCTAATTTAAATAAATTAATTTACTGAATTGCACGGCTCTCCCGCAATTTTTACTGTATCGGCCCGATTGTCTCTTCTGCCTGGTTTCTTTATTTGCACAGGAACTGACAAACAGGTACATCTGATAAGGTATCCTTCAGTGTTTCAAGGCAAGGACTCTTGTTTCCACTGATGCAATGCAGTTTAAAATTCACCTGGGTAAAATTCCTTCTCGTGCTGTAACAGCATCTGGGGCCTATCAGAATTTGGCCTTTACATGGCTATTATAATTCATATATGTGCTTCAGTGGTAAAACAGTGATATCTCCCTATAGGTACAGAGCTTCTAATGCTCATCCCCCTTTAAAACTTGCTTCTGGGGCATCCCATTCCAGGTCAATCAACTCCTGGATGGCTTTCAGTACTGGAAAGTAGCAAGAGGCTTTTCGTAGGGAAATCAGAATGGGATTCTTCTTTAGCTCTGTCATAGAGTCCAGCCCAGGAACTCCCAACATCTTCAGGGTCTGGGAAACCAGGGCTGGCAATTCGTCTCTATGGAAAAACCATTACATGGTCCAATATGGTGCTAAACCAGGAGGAATTTCCCATCTTCCAAAGAATCCGTATCCTCCTCTTCGTCTGTGCCATCCAGGTCCCTGTCAGGGATACCCTTGGTGAGGCAAGGCATGCCTCGAGGTCTGCCTATAGGACTAGGAGAGGAAGGGCTTACTTGTTGAGGTTACCTCCGGACAGGGGCAAGTGAGGTAGCAGACTACACCTGTACGAAGGCTTGAAGGCCTTGGAAAAATTCGAGCCCAGGAGAAACTGGGATAGGTGCCGCTGAATTTCCCTCTCCCATGGCTGCCCCAGTCCCCTGGGTACTCAGATCCGGGGTTCTTCCAGTTAAGACTATGGCTAAACCATACTCTGAATGGGAGTTGCTGAGCTTAGCAAAGTCTGGGGAGGCCAACTCTCCCTGGGCTTCCTCACAGTGCTGACAGAAGTTGGAATCCAGGTCAGACTGTGAAGTCCTAATATGACCAGCAGCGCAGAGAGAAAGGCGCTTATGTTTCTTGGTTTATGCGCACAGATTTTGGGCCCCTAGGCGGGATGCGGCAAGACACACACATGCCTGTGCACCCGGCTTTACCTGTATTCTGCAATTAGTAGGTTGTGCCACATATGTACATGTGTGACGTTATGCGATGTAGACATAAGGGTAAAAGGATAGGACTGCTTCTCGAAGGCCATAAGCAAAGCATATCAAGCAGCACTGTGAATGTTCAAGGAGGCTCATCACCAGTAAAAAAAAAAAATGTTGCTAGCAGTAAATTTTTTATGGATTATCATAAAGCTTGGGAATAACTGCATGGAGCAGCAGTTGCTGTCCTTAAGAGAAACATGGTGGTAAACCTGCACAGCATGGAAACTACTACCATAAGAAGGTTCCGGGCAGATCAGATGGACCATTTGGTCTTTTTCTGCCATCATTACTATGTTATGATCTTGCTTTGGTTTGTCTCATCTCTGTACTTTATATGCCCTCACCCCGTCTGTGCACAGGAGGCATCTGTGACTGCCGACTAGGAATCAGGTTCTCTTTTTCCATTTACTGCAGCTCACAGAGAGGCTGATGTAATAAAACCTGCACTAAAACCGGAGTTAGAGTGTAGTGCGGGTTTTATTTTACACATGCACTAAAATGAGTGGCACCCACAGGCTGCAGTAAGCTGATATGCAAATATATCAATAGCAAAAAAAAAATGCATGCTAAACTAAAAAAGCACACTTTTTTTTAATTCTTAGTCTATTTACATACCAACTTGCACTTTAAAAAAAAAGGGCCTTGTGGTCACTGTGGCCATGTGGGTTGGCTCCGCCAGTCCTCCCTTCCTCCTCAGCTCATCGAACTGCTTCCAACTCTCAGGCCGATACACTTACTGAATCGCTCGGGAATAACTAATAGGGCCATCAACATGCATTTGCATGTTGCGGGCGCTATTAGTTTCGGGGGGTTGGCTGCGCGTTTTCGACGCGCTATTACCCCTTATTCAGTAAGGCCCTTTTTTGTTTTTTTTTTAAGTGCCCGGAAGCTTCTTATGGTATTATTTTCCATGCTGTGCAGGTTACCACCATGTTTCTCTTAAGGATAGCAACTGCTGCTCAATGCAGTTATTCCCAAGCTTTATGATAATCCGGAGGTAACCCTCAGTAAGGGGTTATAGTGCATCGAAAACGTGTGGCCAACCCCCCGAAACTAATAGCGCCCGCAACAGGCAAATGATGAGGGGTCATTGCCACGGACTATTGTAAGGCTGCATTTGACGCGATCGAGTTACCCGAGCCGGCTGCTCAGATGGAAAGCGTCCCCAGGAGCGGGGATTTCAGGTGATTTTAATGTCTGAGCCTGATCTAAAAAAAGAGGGCAAAGACTGGTGCGGCAATGAAACACAGGTAGATTGTTGACCATAAACAGGACCTTGTTCGTGTCAATTCAGAGCAGAAGCCATTTCGTCACCGTAGGAATAGTATAATGAGGACTGAGAGAATGTGACTTTTTTCTGTGGGAGACGAGTGGAGGACATCCATGAGTATAGAAAGCCCTTTAAATAGTCAGATTCATCTCATTGAAACTTCTTAAATTTAACAGCTTTCAAGTCACTTCTGAACTTCTCCAAATCGATCTTAAAGTCCATGAGTTGTTGGTCAAAGGACTCAATAGGCGAAGAATGCTTGATGGCCTCAATCTGCACTGAAAGCTCAGCTTGCAAAGCGTAGGAAAGTTGTTTGGTAGTCTTGAAAATCAGTAACATAAAATCAAACTAACATTTGTTCAAAATTTGATTCCACCGTGTCAACAATCTACTTCTGTTTCATTGCTGCACCAGTCTTTGCCCTCTTTTTTAGATCAGGCTCAGACATTAAAACCACCTTGAAACCCCCGCTCCTGGGGACACTTTCCATCCAAGCAGCCGGCTCGGGTAACTCGATCGTGTCAAACACAGCCTTACAACAATCCGTGGCAATGACCCCTCATCATTCTAGTTGCTGTTCAATTTGTCATCATGAACCATCTTGCAACAGAACTTGGAGTGCTAGAGAAGGGCCTCTCGTTTGTGCCCACGGTTTGTTTTGATTCTGAGGCTCAAATTCATCTTTACCGGTTCTTCCGGATGTTAAGACTCAAATTGTTTTTTGCAGAAACCCCTCCTACAGGTGATGATGCCATTCTGTTTAGAAAATCGAGGTGGCTTCCACCAGGACCTATTGACCCAATTTTACTCACCTTTGAAAAACTAGGAGAGTCTAATATTAAGGCTTTGTCTGCACCCCATCCATCTTCTGTCAGAATATTTCCAGAGATGAGAAATTGGCTATTAAATCTTTAGCGAAAGATCATGAGATTGTGATCAAACCAGCTGACAAGGGTGGGGGCATTGTTATTATGGACAGATAGATGTATGTTATGGAGGTAATGCGTCAATTACAGGACTAACTTCTATCTTCCTTTACCCCATGATCCTACCTTTGAGTTACAGAGAACCATTAAAGTTTTGGTTGAATGTGCTTGTGACCTGCGACAAATCACTATTGGGGAGGCTAAAATTTTGCTGGTTGAATTTCCTAGAACCCCTTCTTTTTACATACTTCCCAAGATCCATAAGTCATTACAAAACCCAGTGGGCCATCCATTTGTTTCTGGCATTGGTTCCTTATTGGAACCTTTTTCTCACTTTGTTGACCATTTTTTTTTACAACCTTTTGTTTCAAGGAACCGCTCTTATGGGCGAGAGTCTGGACATCTCATCACCATTTTGCAAGACTTTCTCTGGACATCATTTCTTTATACACTAACATTCCCCAGGACGAGGCCCTTGGGTTGGTGGAACATATTCTTGACCCTTCGTACTGGCACCGTTCGGATCCTTACATCATTTTTATTCGAGCTCACCCGGCTTGCACTCACAAAAAATTTTCAATTGAACTCCATTTTTTTTTTTAATCAACAAGTCAAAAGTACTGCCCAGCTTGGCTGTTTGTATGTGAATAAGTTTGAGAATGATGATGTCTACCCTTCTTCCTGGGTGCCATTTATTCATATATGGCTTAGATATATCAATGTATTTTCATCTGGACAGGCACTGATTAGCCAATCAAGAAAAAGGAAAAATTGGCTAAACACTTGCAATAAGAATCTTCAGTTTAACTTTTGCATATACCCTAAGATTTCATTTTTGGACGTTACTATTTCCTATGCCTCATGAGGTTTCCTGACTTCCATTTTCTGGAAGCCTACTGATCATGCACTCTTAGTTTTTGATAGTCATCACCCTTATAAGTTAAGGAGTAATATTCCTGTGAGCTAGTTCTTACGACTTAGATGACTTTGTTGCTCAAACTAAGCAGATGCTGCTCCAATTTAAAGAGAGGGTACTACAAGATGTCCTTAAAAGAGCATTTAAACTTTTTTTTTTTTAATCACAATCTTATCAGAGGATTGCATGAACTGTATTTTACCTTTTTCCACTCAGGCCCGTGATTTGATTACCATCATTCGCCAGTACTGGCATGTTCTCTCTCTATATAAGATTTTTGATTGTCCCTTGCGGTTCACATTCCCTTGCAGCAAGAACCTTAGAGATTCTTTGGTTCACAGAGTTAAATTCACCTTCCCCAGCTCAGTTAACACTTGTTGGTCACTACCTTTGCAGGCATTGTTCTGTTTGCTCTATCGATTTTTGAATATCCAATCTCTCATAAACTGTATCGTTTGAATTTTTCCATGACGTGTCAAAGCACTGGAGTAGTATATATTTATTCAGTGTCCCTGTCAAAAGTTGTATGTTGGGAAAACCACACATCCTGTCAAAACTCACATTATTGAACATCAAGCCAGTATTAGTAATCACCGGGACAGTGCTCCTCTGGTTCTCCATCAGAGTTTGCTGTCTCACTCGCTGGAAGATCTTAGATTTTTTTGTGATTGATGTATTACCTCCACCCTCCAGAGGTGGGAATGTATCTGAAATGCTTATATCCATCTTTGCTCCTTACGTATATATGTTTTGAACAGTTTATGCCCCAGGATAAACTGGGGGATAAACTTCACCTAAAGCTCCTTTGTAATATGGACGTTGGATGTAGAATACCTGTTCTTATTGGTCCATTCTCCTGAGGTGCTGTCATCTGATTGGCCATTCGGTTTTCGCACCTTTTGAAAGTGGCTTTAAATGTCGATATCCGTTTGTACTTTTTGCTCTCCCTGTATATTCTTAATAATGACATCTGAGGTATGTGTATTTTGTGCTTTAAATTGTTTTACCCCTTTTCTGTCCTTGGTTCTAAAAATATTTCTGTTTATTTTAGATTGTAAAGTATTGTTCTCTCGTCCCTCCCGACAGTCTTTGGGCAAAACATGGGGTCCATGTCAGGGTACCTATTTCAAAACATTATCTTTATCATCACAGTGGAGTTGCTGCTCTCATTAAAGGATTATATGGAAAATGGACATGCAAGGACATACTTTGATCTGCATCTTTTCTGCTTGATGTGTTGATTCCTTGGTGCAGTGGATTGCTCCAGTTGTGGTTTTGGATTATCCATAAATAATTTGTGCCATCACTGCCTCTAAAGGAGCCAGAATTGATTTACACCACTAGCTCTGCTCCTCTTCCTTGATCCTGGAAAAAAGGTGGCAGAATGCCATTTTGGATTGTTCTGCCAGAAATTTAAGTTTTGGGTTACCAGACTCAAAATAGTGTTGCATCAATACAAATTTGAAAGTTGTGAGCAACAGTGCCAATCAAGGCCAGGATTGAAGCCTTGACAATTACCACTATTGCTCACAAGTTTTAAACTTGTGTTAATTCAACCTCTTTTGGTTCTATTCTTTGCTCTGCAGTGCCTTTTTCAGAATCACCCCCTCCTCTCCTGTTCCCTACAGAACAGAGGAGAGGGGAAAACAATAGGGATGTGCGTTTATTTGAAATACATAGATATGACAGGATGAATGAACCAGTTTTTGGTTCATTTGACACAAACTAAATTTGAGCTAGGAAAAATAAACATTTTCACTTTTATTCATTTTTGGCAAATAGCATGTATTATCTGCAAATGGTGAACACTATTGCTGAAAATTAATAAAAACAAAATAAAACTGAAAATCATGACTGCAAACAAAGCCAAAAAACAGATCACATTAATTTTTGCCTCTGCCCAACCCTAGGAAACAGGAGGGGAACAGCTGGATTTCTGAGCAGAGTGGCTGTTCTCTGCTCTGCCCATCTGGTTTTGGTTTGTTTTTTTTTTTTTTTTTATTAAATATTTAGCTTACACCTTTAACTAGTCTTAAGCTACCAATGGAAAGTAAGATCACATAGGTTATTTTCTTGTCCTCAGGGTGCTTACAATCTAAGGACCTGATTTACTAAGACTTTTCTCCCTTTCTGGGTTTATGGGAAATATGCAAAAAAGGATGGATGAAGTAACTTGCCTAGGTCACAAGGAAGACTTGAACCTTGTCTTCCCTTGCTTTCGGACAGATATTCTAACCACTAGGCTACTCTCCACTCCTCCAGGTTCCTCTGCAGCCATACATTATCATATTATTGTTATTATTTTATTTATTGATGTTAATGACAGTACATTATCTCTGTCACTCTACGCGTTTTTTAAATATTGACTAATTATCTTTTAACGTTGTTAATGACAATTCTGCAGTTTACTCTTACACTTTCCTTCTCCTCTCTATCCCTTTCATTCCCTTTTACCCTTCGCCCCTGATTGATGTATTTCTTTTCCTTTCTCCAGTTACAATGTGAACCGGTATGATGTACCCACTAATGCTGGTATAAAAAAGTTTTTAAATAAATAAATCCCTTTCCCTTCTTGCTGCTGTGGAAGGGAGGTGTTTGAGAAGAACACACTTCTACTGTGCCTGAAAAGAAGTGGTGGAACTGCGTTCCAGGACGTTCCCCCACAACTTAAACCCTGGTTAGTTCATAAAAGGCCTGTAAAGAATTCAGCTTGTATGCCAAGGAATGTCCGTTTAGAATCTTTATTTTGGAGACTCGTTCATCCATTCCGAGATGATGTTCCCAACGTATTTCGGTATATAAAAACGCTTAAATAAATTCCTTGGCATCTAATCCATTGTGTTGCCCTCGTGGCTTTTTTTAGATCGCCTACCCTCTTGTTTTATCAACCCAAGAATTCAGCTTGTGACATGCACTCTCCTATGTAGTCACATCCAGGGTGCAAGGGCAAATGCTACTAAGCATCCTAGAGAGTTTAATAAATTAGAACTCCATTTTTTTAATCAATAGCCAATGCACTTGCCAACATTTTTCTATAGTGCACTTTGAAATTGTTTTCAGTGCACTATAAATACATAATTATGGTCAATAACTGTTAGCCAGGTAGAAGATACAGCAACAAAACACTGTCCAAGGCAGGGGTGCAATTTATAGATATATTTTAATATATATTTCACTTTTTTCCATATACATTTTTGGTACATGAAAAAAGAAAACTATAACAATATATATAACAATAGCAAACATCTCGTGTGTAACTCTCCCTTTACCACAGTGACGACCCACAACAGCATGCAGCAGAACTAAAGGAAAACAAATATTTTAAAGACAAAAGCAAACAATACAAGTAGGAATATTAACAAAAGAAAAAACCCATCTATACCTTCTATTAGTATAACTTACACTAGAACAATATTGACTTTCTAAATATCTATTTTTTTTTTTTTAAAGTGCAAGAAAGCTGTTCATTATATCTACATAAGAGGCAGGTTACAAAAACAATTAAAAGACTTAAATGATGTATACTATCAACAGTTCTAAAAGGAACTACTCTGTAGCACCAAGAATTGATATGCATCTAAAAATTAGGCATGTGCATTTGTTTTTCACGAATTAGACAATTTCAACAAAACTGTCTAATTTGACATGGTTCGGGGGCACTGAAAAGCAAAAATTAGTATTCGTGTTAGGGCGCGCGCTAACAGGAGTTAGCGTGCACCAACTTTAAAATATGAGTGTGCGCTGTGGCTAGCGCGCATTAACGGAAGTTAGCGCGCACTAACATGAAAATCAGGACCCATGGGAAAAAAAAAAACCCACAACTCGGGAAAAACGAAATTTCCTGTGGAGGGCCCCGAAAACTAAGCCCGAACCGAAAAACAAAAAAAAAAACAACTATGCACATCTCTACTAAAAATCAATTAAAACTCATTAGCCATTCACTCTGCATTTTTTTACATTGTCCTCCGACTTCCTGTCTTGTCCAGTCTTCAGAAATGATCTCATCTAGGGATGTGCAGTCATTTAATTTGTCTCATGTACTACGCACGCACAGCATTGTACTTACGTGTAGGAGTATGACTTTGTGCATAAAACAAAAATTACGTACATCAGATAACAAAACAAAAGGAAATTAAATTTAAAAATAAGAGATAAAGGAAAAAAAAAGGGGGGACTGAAACAAATGAAAATGAAGAAAGTTTTACCCATGCACATCCCTAATCATATTCCCTTTGCTCTGAAAGGGGAAACACCCATCAATGTGGTATTCTGTTATGCATTCTCTTCACCAAAAATGTAATGCCAAATAAAAGTAAAAATAAAAATACACCCCTACTAGATAATTTTATAATACAGGCTAGAATGAAAAGGGTGCTGCAAGATATCCACATTATTTGCTACACACATGGTTGACAAACAAACATTGACATGAATATGTAGGAGCCAAACAGATGTTTCTGGTACTGCTGTTTCACGCAGTGGGGGAATGTTGCCAGTCTGCATTGCACCCTATCTTCCCCCACACAAAGCCAGGGGCGCAGCATCTTCCCCAGTGACCAAGGTTTTTTTTTTGTGTTTTTGCCTTTTTTTCTGCCCTGTTCCTGCTCTCAGAAGCCAAAGGTCTCCTGCGAGGCATAGACCATATAAAGGAAGCCATCCTCATCTCGCTCCTGCTCGTAGATCTCCGAGATGGAAGTGGAAACGCTCACCATGCTGCGCTGGTTCACCAACAGGAAGAAGGCCTGGTTTGGATTCAGCTGGAGACGGCGCCTGGTGAAGCAAAAGACAGCACGTTACTGTGCCATCAGTTTATGGCATGGTGAACTGGTCACAGGTGGATCGCAGCAGTGCACACACACCTCGATTAAAAAACAAAATAAATACAAACCAACTATCAAAATATCTCAGATGAGGGGTTACTAGCGAGATGTAAAAAGAGGCAGACGTTGACGTTACAGTTTATCAACTGCAGGCATGCTTTGGGAGAAGTGGGGAGCTTTCAAGTAATGTGGCTTTTTTTTTTTTTACACAAAGGGTTTACCTTTCTCAAGGCAGAGCATTTAAAGCCATTTAAAGGCACTTTAGTACATACTGTTTGGTCTTGCACCCCAATACAGATATTTTGGTCAAGGATACATTTTTTGACCAAGGTATCAAGGCAGTTCCTCTGCAAAAGAAAGTGATCCTGTTTAATGATGTCGCAATAAGGATTAGAAGTGAAGGGCATAATCTATTCCTGAGGAAAGCCATTTTAAACAGGGAAAGAAAGTAATTCTAAAAGTCATGGAGAGATGCACCCTCCCTTCTCTCTGGCATTAGCAGAATGCACTCCATACAGTTAGGATTATGGAAAGCTTAACAGTTAGTGCTGTTAAGGAAAAAGGGGGCCTTTATGGGGATATGAGCATTCACCTAAGGCAAGAAGTGATGTGCTATTTATCGAAAATATATCTAGTGGCTGTTATGCTGGCCTACAGAGGCAGATTCAACACATAGGAATTGGGGGGAGGGGGGGGCGGCTGGTAGGAGCTACATTTGCTGTATATCTGTGGAAATATTTGAGGATAAAATAATGTGCAACAATTGAATGCATATTTTTTCAGCTGTTCTGGTATTCATAAGGAACAAACGAATGCCAAGCATTATACTTGTGGTGATGATCTTTCTTTCAAAGAACAAAATTTAAAACAAAGAAACAAACTGTCAGTATTCGAGAGTACAAGAAAGAAACTGAGCCTATGAACTAAACTCTGCATGTATTATCTATGGGGCCGATGTAAAAGCCCGCCCAGCCTAGTGCACAGGTTTATCAGCAGTTGGATGCACTGGACTAGCACCCGATGCAATAAGGAAATTAGCACGTCCAAAACGTGCGCTCAAACAAATGTATAGCCAATATCGCTCATCACATGTAAATTCCACGTAGATGATGTTAGCTATTACCCCGATGCAAAAAAAATTGCTGGGTGGCCAACGCACACTTTAAAAAGTGGCAAAATTAATTCCAGCATCAGAGGAAGTCAGTCAATCAAGGGCTCCTGAGAAATTAAATACATTCCTCTCTCTGGTTCCTCCTAGTTAGTATCATTGTGAAATGTACTGCTTGCGGAGTTTAAAAATAAAGGTATACGGGCTTGATTTAAAAAAATAAATAAATAAAAATTCTGGACGCACAATAGCAAGGGACTCTTAGCTATGAGCGTCCAGCAACCTCAGTAAAACTGGCCAGAAGTGGGATTAATGGGTGTTGAGCGCCCATTGCATTTATTTATTTATTTATTTAAGGTCTCTTTTATACCGACATCCGTTGACACATCGCATCGGTTTACAAAAAACAAAAACATTTGGGCAGAGCCCAAAAACATTTGGGCAGAGCCCTTACATATAACAGCGGAACAAGATTAACTTTTGGGCGGGGCCCTTACATATAACCAATAGAGTACATTAAACAGGGGGGTGAAAACTAGCTATAAATATAACTCAATATGAGTAAACCAACTATATACACAGATATGAGAGTTCAAAGTACAAAAAACAGCAGGCAAATTCTTAGTCTTAAATCGGAGGCATTCATAGTCATAGCTCGAAGAGTATATATTATAGAGGAATTCACTAATGGGAGAAATTCTAAGTGGTAGGGGGGGATATGGAGTAGGCTTGCTGGAAAAGCCAGGTTTTCAGTTTTTTTTTGAATTTGGGTGTATGTGTCTCTAGGCGTATATCATGGGGTAGGGAGTTCCATAAGGTGGGGCCGGCGAGGGAGAAAGCTCTGCTAATAGTAGAGGATAGTTTGAAAGTTTTGATGGGTTGGGCACGAAGGGTTCCTTGAAGGGCTGTGCGGGTGGGTCTGTTGGAGGTGCGGGGGAGGAGGGGGGGGTTGATCCAGTTGAGGTTGGAGTTTAACAGACTTTTATGAATGATGGAGAGTGCTTTATAAAGAATTCGTGATTTTATTGGGAGCCAATGTAGTTCTATGAGTGTGGGGGCAATATGGTCTCTTTTTCTTGTGTTTGACAGAATCCTAGCGGCGGCGTTTTGCAAAAGTTGCAAAGGCTTGGTATGTATTGCAGGGATGCCGAGGAAGAGAGCGTTACAATAGTCTATTTTAGACAAAATGATAGACTGGAGAACTGTGCGGAAGTCGGAGAAATGAAGCAGGGGTCTGAGTTTTTTTATCGTTTGGAGCTTAAAGTAGCATTCCTTTAGGATGGATTTAATGAATGGTTTAAAGGTGAGATGATTGTCAATAAGGACACCTAGGTTGCGAGTGTGCGGGGGGAAAGTGGTAGATGAGTATGCAAAAGGAATGTCTGGGAGCGGATGCCTGTTAGATATGATTAATAGTTCAGTTTTGTTGGGATTTAGAGCTAGCTGCATGTCATTGAGAAGTTGGTTGATAGAGGAGAGACAGGATTCCCAGTTCTGTAGCGCAGTTTGTAGAGAGTCAGAGAATGGGAAAATGAGTTGCACATCGTCAGCATATATGAAATGCTTGATGTGAAGGTTAGTGAGAAGCGTGGTAAGGGGAAGCATGTATATATTAAAGAGGGTAGAAGAGAGAGAGGATCCTTGGGGCACACCTTGAGGGAGACTGATGGGGTCAGATTCATTGTTGCCCACTAAAACAGTAAAGAAGCGATTTTGGAGGTACGATTGAATCCAGGTGAGGGCATTGCCAGTAATCCCGATACTCTTCAAGATATTGAGGAGGACATCGTGATTGACTGTATCAAATGCAGCAGAAATGTCAAGCATTGCAATCAGGTACGAGGATCCTGAGTCGATTCCTCTGATGAGGGTATCATGTAGGGAGAGCAGTAGGGTTTCAGTACTTAAATGCTTCCTGAAACCGTGTTGGGTGGATGGGAGAATATTGTTCTGTTCTAGGTGATCAGATAGGCGTGAATTAACTAGTTTTTCCAGGACTTTAGCTAGGAGGGGTAGATTGGAGACGGGTCTGTAATTAGATAGGGTGGTAGGGTCAAGATTGGGTTTTTTGAGTAGCGGTTTCACTACTGCTTGCTTAAGAAAATTAGGGACTGTGCCATGCTCTAAGGAACAGTTAAGAATATTCGATAAAGGTTTGGCGATCACTTTGGGTATAGATAGTAAGAGTTTAGAAGGAATAGTTTCAGAGGGATGTGAAGAGGGTTTCATTTTTTTTAGGATGTTCTCAACTTCCAGGGAGGAAGAGGAATCAAAAATGGAAAGGGAGACTGGTGCGTTTATAGAGGGGAGACAGATTTTGAAGCTGTTGCGAGAGAATTGTGCTGTGATGGAGGATACCTTGTTTTTAAAAAATTGTGCAAGCTCATTGCACCGATTTTTTGAGGAAATTGCAGGTTGTTGTGTGAGGGAGGGCGAGGTTAGATTGGCAACCATGGAGAAGAGGGCCTTGGGATTGTGTTGCAGACCATGTATTTTTTTGGCGTAATATTCTCGTTTGGTTTGGAGTATGGACTTTCTATATTCATGCATACGTTGGTAGTATATTGTTTTGGTTGCGGGGGATTGGTGCTTACGCCAGGACCTTTCTGCAGCTCTGAGATGGGTTTTAAGATCCCTGAGCTCAGGCGTG
This sequence comes from Rhinatrema bivittatum, assembly GCF_901001135.1. Classification (NCBI taxonomy): domain Eukaryota; kingdom Metazoa; phylum Chordata; class Amphibia; order Gymnophiona; family Rhinatrematidae; genus Rhinatrema; species Rhinatrema bivittatum. Next base: position 61,732,366 of record NC_042622.1, read on the forward strand.
TACCAGGGTTTTCGATTTCTACGGTTTGGGTTTACAGTTTTCGTTATTAAAGGGCAGTGTTTATTGGCGATGCTGAGGGTGGAATTAACCCAGGTGGAGAAGGCGTTGTCGGTGGAGGAGAGATCAATATGGTTGCCTATATCCGAGCATGCTTGTGTGATGGTGTCTATATCGCAGGATTTGCGAAAATTGAATGCTATGGGCTGACTGGGCAGTATAGTAGAACTTTGAGGGAGGGTGAGTCTAGTTTGAATCAGGGAGTGATCAGACCAGGGTACTGCCATGCATGATGGGGGGTTGCTTATGTTGAAGTGGGAGTTGATAAAAATCAGATCAAGAGTGTGGCCAGCTTTGTGTGTGGGCGAGTTCACAATTTGTTGGAAACCCATGGCTTCGAGGGAGGACATGAATGCTTCGCATGCTGGGGATTGTGGGATGGTATCTATGTGTAAGTTAAAGTCTCCTAGGAGAATCGTGGGTACGTCGGGGGATAACGAGTTAGCAAAGAATTCAATAAGGGGGGATGAATCTTTCTCAAGGAGACCTGGGGGGGTATAAATGAGACATAGTTGGAGTGATTTTGATTTGAAGAAGCCAATTTCATATTGCTTAGGGATGTCACATTTCTGGGCCAAGAGTTGAAAGTCCTTTTTTACAGCCAGGAGTATACCGCCTCCTCTCTTCTTTTTTCGAGGGATTGAGAAAACATCGTAGCTGTCTAGGGGTAGTTGGTTGATGAGGGGAGTGTCATGCTGTTTGAACCAGGTTTCCGTGACAGCGCATATTTCAGGTTTGGAGTCAATGAGAATGTCATGTAAGAGATGAGTTTTCTTTTGGAGTGATTGTGCGTTGAAAAGAATAATGGTAATGAGAGAGAGACTGATGGCTTGTGTGCGTGTGAGTGTGTGTATTGGGATAAGCCTTCTTTTGTTTTGAGTTGTCTTGTGGTGTGCGGTCTGATGTGTGAAAGCGAGGGGAAAATTAGTGTGGTGTCCTGGCTGGTATGATAATGAATAATTGTCGATTAAAGGAGGCATTGTAGAGCCGTAGAGTAATGCAGGTAAAGATTTGGGTGTGAGTGATAATGCTGCAAAATACAGAGAACCAAATATTGCACATTTAACAGGCAGAAATATGGTTGAATAGGGCTAGTATAGAGAAAACAGGGAAAATCACATATTAGAAAACTGGAAATCAGAATAACTTAGGAGCAACTGACTAGGTTACCAAAGCAGTAAGTGTAGCAAGAAGAGGGGATTTCTCTTGGGGGGTATTAGGTGGAGCGCATAGCTGAGATACCTAACCTACGTAGGTGGAGGTGAGGAATGGCTGGTACAAATTCCATATTACAGGCAGATTACAATGCTGAGAACACTCAGAAGCAGGGTACAGACAAGGTATGGTACACTTCAGAAACGGCCAGGAGCCTGGAAGTGCGGAGCGTTGAAAACACAGCTGCGTGAACCGTTGAGTTGTAAAAATATTTGCTGTCAGATACAGTGCAAACGCAGAGGTTAAACTGTGGGCACTCAAGGGTCAAGGGTCGGTGCTCCTTCGGGGCTGCAACGAAGGGGCGAGACAAAGGGGCAAGCCCCTTTGACGCGCTCCTTCGGCGCGCGGCGCCTGGAAAGATTGAAATTTAAAGGTACTCTTAGTCTGTGTGTGATTGGCTGCCTTGCAGCGGTCGGCTGATTGGCCGGTTCTCGGTGGGGGGCGGGCTTCGGCCGCGAGGGGAGCGGGCCTGGAGCACTGCTTGAGCGATAGGGATGCACTTCTTCTCTAGCATGTCCTTTATTACACAACCCCCAATTTACATACTGCATTGGGTGCCCAGGGAATGTGGCTATGCATGTTAAGTGTTCGTATTATCTGTTTTCCTATTTTAACGAGCATCTTATTACATTGACCCCTATATGTGAAAGTGCACAGATAGGCATGCTTAAGCACCCCCAAATATTGAAAAGGGGGATTGCCTCTCTACACTCCTCTTCCCAGCTCTGCTCTCCCCTCTCACCACTGCTACCAACCGGATCCAACAAGGAGTGTGGCAGAGCCTCGGGGCACATCCTCCCTCTCATGCCCAGAGCCAGAATGTTGCACTTTGAATCGTGCAGCACTATGGGGTTTCAAAATGCAACTTCAGCTCCCAGCAGCAGAGGGAGGAGGATGCAGCTGAGATACTGCTGCTGTCTCCAAGTAGCCTAATGGTTAGAGCAGCAGGCTAGGAACCAGGGTCCAAATTCCACTGCTGCTCCTTGTGACCTTAGACAAGACACTTTACCTTTGGTTGCCTCAGGTACAAACTTAGACCTAGATTCATCAACATGCTAGAAATATTGCAGAAATAGCACCTGTGATAAAAAAGGGGTTGTGGTTAGGTTAATTTCCTTGCTCCCACAGGGACATTACTGACTGAAAAGGGTGGTTTGTTTTTTTTTTAATTGCAAATGCCGGTTCGAGCGAGAGCCTCTGTAGAAGCTAACATAAGTTTACTATTTATACAACTGTAAGAGGGGGCACTATAAACTCCAGGGTGAGGTAGATTTTGGAAGGCAGTTTTACATACAGTCAAAGTTGACATCAGTGAAAATTTTCTATCATTTGGAGTGATGAAAGGTAAAAGAATCGCCTCAGAAATTTTCAACTCGGGGGAGGAACCTTTAGGTGTCACCACAGGAGAGCGGGGCTCGAACTTTCTCCAATTCAAAGGTAACATTTCCTCTTCTAAAGAGTACGGTGTTCCCGAAAGAGAAGGCACATTCTATATAATTATACCCTATTAGCTGGGGAAATTGCGTAGATGTATTGTTTATATATTCAGTTTTGTTATTTGTTTCAGGTGTTCATAAGCACCTGTTGTGTACATATATTATAGAAAATATATCTTTTCAACGTTTCACATGAAACATAGTGAGTGTTATTTTCTTAATCTGTCTGACCACAAGACAAACACCTCATTCCAGAACCTATTACAATATTTTATTCGAACAGTTCCTTTTGTGTTGGGCCTCTAAAGTGTTTGTTTCTGGCAGCAATTCAACTCTCGTCCTATGTTGATTTTGATGAAACTCACATAATTGATAATTTTCCCTCTTAGATAGGCCTTGAGAAGGGATAGGCGTTTTAAGATTACTTTCATTAAATTCCCAAATTGTTCAATTCAAGAAATTCCAATTTCCCAAGTAAGGAGGTAGTCAATCTCCAGGTCGACTGTCAGCTGGTGTAAAATTAACTCAACTGGGTTATGATCTGAGATAGTATAGGGCAGGATGATGTAACCTTGGGTTTTAGCAAGAAAATTAGATGTACAAAGAAAATAATCAATACTACTATACATTTTGTGTTGTGGAGAGTAATAAGTGTAATCTCTATCTTGTATGTGATAGTGCCTCCAAACATCCAATAAATAAAGTGTAGAAACCAACTCCCCTTGATCAAACCCATGCTGAGAAAGTAGTGGAACCAGAAGACCCATCTAATAAGGGTTCATACATATATTCCAGTCACCCCAATACAAAAAGGTTAAAAATTCTGACATTTAAAAAAAAAAAAAAAAAAAGTTGCTTAAACACAGCTTGTTTGTGGTTAGGACCATAAACATTCACCAAAATGTACTTATCTGCATACAAGGAACATTCAAGAATGATATATTAACCTTCTGGTCCCACAGTGAATGGTGTACAATTAGAAGTAAACTTTTATCTACCAGGATACATACACCATAACTTCTATAATTAAAAAGAATAATAATGTATGCTACCAACCCAACCTACTTTTAATTGTTTGTGTTCTGTGTTGGTTAAATGAGTCTCCTACAAGAATAAAATGGAGAAGTTACCTACTTGATAATTGTTTTCCTTAGTGTAGACCAGTGGTTCCCAACCCTGTCTTGGGATATCCTGAAAACCTGACTGGCTGGGGGGTCTCCAGGACAGGGTTGGGAACCACTGGTGTAGATAGATGGACTCAGGACCAGTGAATTATGGTCTAATGCCAGCAGATGGAGAGAGCAAGCTGATATCCCAGTATATATAGCCCTGCAGTGACCCCAGCCTGCCAGTATTCTCTTAAAAAGCAACTGGACAAACTAGCAAAACAAACGATTAAAAACATGGATTAGAAACAGATAACCAGAACTGTACTTAATCAACCATAAACACTGAACTCACATAAGATTATAGGCACCCCAAATTAGGGCCTGGATGAACACTTACCAGTAATCCCTTGGAACCCAGAGCCTCACAGGAGAACTATTGACACACTTATGCAGCAGCTGAGGGCGGGAAGCTCATTCTATCTGCCTACACTAAGGCAAATGAAATTATCAGGTAAGTAATTTCTCCATTTTCTAGCGTGTAGACAGATGGACTCAGGACCAGTGGGATGTACCAAAACAAAAGGGTGAGAGGCTGCCTGCGGTCCAGTCAACACTGCAAATGCAAAGGCTGAATATCCTCCTGGGCTTGCACATCCAGACAAAAAAAAACCCAACAACGAGAAAAAGTGTGCAAGGAGGACGTCGCAGCTTGGCAGATATCAAGGGGAGACAACAGACTAACATGACCCTGCCTGAGCCCTAGTTGAATAAGCCCTAACTTAAGTAGGCAATGGCTTTCCAGCATCCACTATGCAGCTGTGACCACCTCCTTAATCCAATAAGCTATGGTAGCCTGAAAAGCTGGAGCACCCCGCTTACTCCTGCCTTGGAGAACAAACAGGTGATCCGTCTTTTGAAAAGAGACTCAGAGACCTCCAGATCCCGCACAAGACGCTTAAAGGATCGCAAAAGGCGAAACTCCTCCGCATCCCTGACCTTATCCAGGAATGGTAAGGAGATAGAGTGATTCAAATGAAAGTCCGAGACTATCTTGGGCAAGAAGGATGGATCACTATGCTGCTGTAATGCCCCCGGAGTCACCTGAAGGAACGGCTCCCAGCAAGACAAGGCCTGCAGCTCAGAAATAGACTCACAAAACATATAGCCACCAGGAACACAGTCTTCAAAGTCAACAACCGTAAGGAAAGGCTACGCAGTGGGTGGAACATAGGGCCCACCAAAACTTCCAGGACCAAATTAAGACTCCATAATGAAACCGGTAACCTCAAGGGAGGCCTAAGGTGCTTCACTCCTTTCAAACAAAAGGACCACATCAGGATGAGAAGACAAGGAAGCACCATTCATCAGGTCTCTGAAACAGGCAAGAACCGCAACCTGCACCTTCAAAGAATTAAGGGCCAAGCCTTTATCAATCCATCCTGCAAAAAAATCCAGAATAGAAGGGATCTTAACTGAATGAGGAAGAACATCCTGCTTCTCACACCAGGCCTCAAAACTCTCCAAACATGCACATAAGCCAAGGAAGTGGAGAACTTGCGAGCGTGGAGTAAAGTGGCAATCACCACAGAAGAATAACCATGCTTTAACAGGCGAACCCTCTCAAGGGCCAAACTGTAAGACAAAATAGAGTTGGATCCTCGTAAAGGACCGGTCCCTGCTGAAGCAGATCCAAGTACAGGTGAAGGCAAAGGGGGGCCTCCATCAGAAGTCTTTGTAAATCCACATACCATGGACACCTGGGCCAGTCTGGCACTGCCAGGAGTACTAGCTCCTGTGGCCTTCAATCTTGCAAATTATTCCGCCCAGCAAGGGCCACGGAGGAAAAGCATAAAGCAAGCTGTCTTCTGGCCAGACCTGTACGAGAGCGTTTATTCCCAGGGACCATGGATCTCTCCTGTGACTGTAGAAATGAGGAATCTTTGCATTTCGGGAAGTTGCCAGCAGGTCTAGGAATGGAAGGAGCCAGCAATCCACAATCAGCTGAAACGCCTCGGCTGACAACATCCACTTCTCCTGTGTCCAGACTCTCCCTGCTGAGAAAGTCTGCTTTTATGTTGCCTTTTCCTGCAATGTGAGAGGCTGAGATCTGCAGATGACCTTCCGCCCATTCCATTAGCTGGTCTATTTCCTGTGACACTTGCTGGCCCTTGGTTCCTCCCTGGTGATTGATAAAGGCCACTGTCGTCGTGTTGTCTGACATCGTGCTGTTGTGGTTATGTGTGTTTTAGTGGATCCTTGGGTGCTGTGGAGGTGACAACGCCCACAGGGAGGAGCCCCGTGAGGAGCTACAGCACTGGGCTGGACTCGTGCCACACAAAACACAGGAAAATGTTCTTTTATTAAACAGCTAGATAGTAGCCACCAGGTGGCAGTAGTGAGATAGTCTGTAGTTGCAGTCCCAGGGGCCTCGGCAGAGGGAGCCCTTCTCTCCACGATAACGTCAGGAGATATCTCAGCGAGGAGATACTGTGGGTGAGAGACTGAGAGGTTAGAGTACTCACTGAGAATAGCTGTTGGTATGCGATTCCACCAGATAAGTAGATGAAGGTACAGGCACAGAGGCAGGGAGAGCAGGCCCTCGGGGAGCGAGCAGTGTTCCCTGAAAGGCACCTGAAATAAAGCAGAGGGCCCCCGAGGAGCAGGTACCCAAGTTAGTTGATACCCCGAAGGGCTGAGAGAAGCTTCCAGCAGCAGCAACACGGAAGCAGCAGAGTAGCATAGACAAGAACGGATTCAAGTCCTTGCTAACTTGTGGAGCTAGCAAATCAATGAGGCTGATATACTCGGATGGCATGGCGTGATGTCAGCAAGAAGGAATGCCCTTGAGGTTTGCGCCAAGGGTTGTATAAAGACGTGGATTGTGCACGTGCACCCTAGTAGGTACAGTGTCGCGGGTCACTGTTGGAATGAAGAGGAAGTGAGTGGATCGGCGTTGGGGAGTGGTGTTGAATTTGTCCGGCAAAAATAGTGAGAGGCCAGCATTCAGATGTACAATTTTTGAATAGAAAAATTGAGATCACCGTTGGGTGTTTGGCCGGCTGCTTGGATTATATCTTGAATGGCTAACAAAAATAAATTGGAAATGTTCGGATGTATTGTGTATGTGCGTGTAGTGAGGTCCGGATAAGTGGTGCCCATAATTAGAGAAAGCGGTATGATACTCGTTTCATCAAGAGTGATGTACAATTGAAACTGTGAAACGCAGCAAGAATCCCCTGAGGAAGCCCGATTAGGGGTGAAACGAGGTGCCTTGTTGGGGCGATTGGTGTTAAAACATCCGTTGAGAAAGATTGTGGTGATTGGTACAACAAATTGTGTTTGTAAAGAATGGAGAATTAGTCATTCAATAACTGCCATAAAACAGTTATAAGATACCATCAGATGACGATATAAAGGGTACAAGGTCATTTTTATGGGGTATATAGTTTTAAAGTGAATGAATGGTGAATGGATGTGATGTGATATTAGGGGGATAGGGTAGGGGTAAATGATGATTATTGGGACCTGTCCAGACTGGGTATATTTAAAATTGTGATTTAATATTTAATTCATTAGAATATAGATATTGTGACAATATATATGTATGTTGAGGGGTACATGTACTGATGTATATGTATTGTTGAATATGATGTCATTAGAAATGATGTGTTTCATGAGATGTGAATGATGTATTTAATTGTTGTTTTATTAAATGTGATATAACATATGTTCATGTGGGATGCAATAATAAAGAACATGAATATTTTTGAAAGGTGACATTGAAGATTAATTCAAGTTGATATTAAATATTAATGGTAATACTTTGGGATTCCCTAAATGTGTTGGATCTTTGTCAGGTTCACCACCCAACCAAGCTCCTGCAATAAGGAAATCACCTTGTGTGTCATCAAGCAGCTCTCTTCCTGAGGCCTGGCTTGAATTAGCCAGTCGTCCAAATACAAGTGCACCAGGATTCCTTCTTTTCGAAGGCCGCTGCTACCACTATCATAATCTTGGAAAATGTTCTGGAAGTGGTGGCTAGAGCAAAAGGCAGCCCAACACTGCAAAGTGTAGAAAGCATTGGTGTTCCAATCGAATGGGAATATGAAGGACAGATCCAAAGAGGTCAAATTCCCCTGATGCTCTGCCATTATTACAGAGCGTGCCACGAATGCAGCTGCATCTTTATCTTCTGGGTTGTTTTTTTTTTGTAAGCCCCCCCATTATTAAAATTATTTCGCCTCAAGCGATTTTCTAAGTCTTTAAGTTTAAGTAATGGCGGAGATCCGCTGATACTCCAGTTTCAGCCTTTCGCTTACATCTGTGCAAGCAGTCAGAGATCTGAAATTTGGGTCTCAGCGTCATTCAGATCGGGCTGATTACTCTTGAATAGTTTCCACTAACTGGTCAAATCCACCAGATATCAAGTTGGGTATTGAGGCATTTAGTGATCCGCACTATAAATGCTTCCAAAAGATGAGGCCCTATCCTGTCCCTCAGCCACATCGATCAGTGCATCAGACTTTGTCGGGGGGGGGGGGGGGGGGGGGGTGCTCTCCCACTTGGTAGCTTTCTGGAACTTAGCTCATCTCTTGGCCCAGAGCACTGGTATAGAGCTTCGATTTGACTCCTTGGAAAATGCCATTTTGCCTTTTCAGATTGTAGCAATGCAATCAGGACAAAAATAATGAGAAGACACATGCTCTCCAGAGCATGACCGGAAGTCCCACATCTTTTACCTTTGTACAGAGAATATATGATAGGAAAACAAACATTTGTAATTTGCTAGACTTATGCATCTTTACTACCTAAAGTAAAGAACACCCCTCCTTCCCACTTTAGGAAAGCCAGAAGAGGGAGAGTGTGTCTAAGTGCACTTTCCATTCTTTAGGACTTATTGTCAGAATTCACATGAATCTAGAAGTCATTTTCCTTATGTATGGGGTGCCTACTGTTAGTCAAAAGTCCCTCTCTGCCATACCAAAGCTGGGCATCCTGTAGATTCCAATGTGCGGTGCCTACGGTCAGTAGAAGGCCCCCCCTCTTCCATACAGAGGCCAGGCCTCCTGAGAATTCCAGGGTGGGGTGCCTATAGTCAGTAAAAGCCCCTCTCTTTCATTCAGATTCTGGGTCTCTTGACTCCAGTTGGGGTGCCTACAGTCAACAGAAGGCCCCTCTCTTTCATATCGAGGCTGAGCCTCCTGAAGATTCCAGTGTGGGATGCCTATGGTCAGTAGAAGGCTCCTTTCTTCCTAGCCCTCCTAAGAATTCTGGCAGCACTGCTGAGCTATTCCACATCCCAGGATTCTCAGGGGCAGCACGCCAAGAAGAAAAACCCCTCTTACTGCCCACGTATACTGATTAGCCAAGAGAGAAAAAAAAAAGTGAAACAAAATAACCACCTCATCCATGAACACCTGAGAATAATAAATTTAATCAAATTAAAGAAAAGGTAGTTTGACCTTTTTAATGTGATGATATGGTTCAAGAGTGGCCAATGCTAGTCCTGGAGTGCCACAAACAGGCCTGGTTTTCAGAATATCCACAATGAAAATTCATGCATATTCACTGTGGATATCCTGAAAACCTGGCTCTCAAGGACCAGAGTTAGCCATCCCTGATATAGTCCAAGTTCCACTTAAACATGCCCTGAATCTGTCTATGAGTTCATTGACACCAGTTCAAGCTGTGGAAGCCCCCTGTCTTTCTAAGAAAAAACAAAACTGTTTCAGACAATGAGCATAACAAGTGGTTGCCCTGCTATCTTCTAAAAGCTGCTCTAATTTCAACCTTCATAATACATCTGGCCCACAGCATGTTCCAATTCAGCACATTCTTCTGTTTCTGGATTACACAAAACATGCATCTAACAGATAATCCGAGGAAATAAATCTTTATTTGGATTTATAAATCGCCTAAAGCAGTGTACAAGTAAAACAAATTACAAAACGGTCACAAAAACAGATCAGAAAGACCACAAAAGCCACAATCAAAAGCTAGTAATGTGACTGTTTGAATAACCAAGTTTTCAGCAAGGTTGTAAAAGATTAAAAGGATAGCAGGCAGTATATACAAAAATAATCTTTTAACTCAGGATTAGACCTGCAGCAAAATAAATAAATAAATAAATAAAAATAGTTATGAGCGCTGGTTTTGATCACCGCATGCAGTTTAGACTGCCACTTCCGCGGGATGTAAAAAACAAATTATGCAAATGATTTGCGTGCAGAAATCCGCATACAGGAAAATGCACATACCTAAGCACGGTAAGGCCCTATGTAATAAGCAGCCGCAGACGTGCTCAAAACCTGCGCCAATAAGCCGCACATAAAAGCAAGTGAGCGAACGAGTCTCCCTATTAAGAGAAAGTATAACCCTGGAAAGTATTTTTAATATTTCAAATAACTGTGCTGCAGACAATATGGCAAATATTTTCATGGATGCTAATTCACACTGGCATAGCAACGAGATTGTTGATTAACTCACATACAAACTGAGCACCTATCTTGCCGCTCTTCTGGCTGTGTATCTGTCTGCCCAGGGAAGCGCCTACCTAAACTAGCTGCTCGGGTGCTGAGAAAAGCGCTTAGCTAAGCTGGCCACTCTGATGCTAAGATAGGCGCTAAGACTGGAGTAAATCTGGACGATCGGGAGCGCAGAAAAGTGCCTAGCTCATCTTGCCGCTGGGACACTGAGCTAGGTACTCTACTGGCCGTGTACTTGGATGCTGGGGTGCTGGCATAGGTGCTCAGACTGGAGTGAATCCGATCAGGTGCTCAGAAAGGCGCCTAGCTGATCACGAATCTGGCTGCGAATGCGTATCCCTCTTCAGTAAAAGTATGAATCTGGAATTTATTTTTATTAATATCAATAACTGTTATACACGAAAACAGGCAAATTTTCTGCTGCTGTCATCCTTTGGCAAACCCGCAGGATATACCACAGCATCAGGAATAGCTGGACACACACAATCAGAAATCTCCATCATAGAAATCACACCAGAGCTGCACGAATACACAACCACACCGATGCAAGCAATGGAATAAAATGGCCCCCGAGTCGGTGCTGACACTTAACTTGTGTCCTGACTGTGGCAATAAAAAACCCGCATTAAAAATCCTGCACTAGCAATAGCGTGACTCCCTGCATTGTCTATGATTAGACAATCGCCTCCTTTGCATGCCGTTGGCATGCATTTGCGCAGGAAAAAACGTGGGTCCGCAAGCACATTCATACATGCTTTTTTCCAGCACACAAAACCATTACATCTCTGTATAGGGCTTTGCGTGGGAAAACGCGTGTACAAATGTGCATACGTCCACACACAAACCCACGGCGGCGTCAGTGCACCTTATTACATTGGCCCCAAAGCGTGGAGAGTCGTATAATGCTCTGTTACAAATGGGTCTCCAAAATATATATCAAGATATTTCTATTCTATTTGTAGAACATGTAAAAGCAAGTTTGCTTACCATAAAGAGCATTTCCCATAGATAGCAAGATGGATTAGCCTGCTCAAAAGGGGTAACGTCATCAGGCGGAGCTCTCTCAAAGCTAGTAGAGATTTGCTCTACTGGGCATGTGCAGGATTTCCCTAACATTCCATCATTCCTGAATTCACAGTCCATTTTAAAGCTGCATAGTCCTGTGTTTGAGGAATGCTTTTCAGGGAGGAGAAGGGAGGGAATGCATGGCTAATTCATTCTATCTACAGAAAACAGTTTATGGTAAGAAAACTTGCTTCTCCCCCCCCCCAATCAATAAGCAGGGTGAGTTAGCCATGCTCAATAGTGAGTCCCAAGTTTAGGATTGCCACCTCATGTAGTCAATATTGCAACCAAGTCTCCTTCATGGACAGCAATCTATGCTGATGCGAAATGGGTCAGTACTGCCCATCCCACTGAACTGTCTGAATTGGCCAGTTCATCAAGAAAATAATGTGATGTAACAATGTGAATAAATGACCAGGTTGCAGCTTTACAGGTCTCCTCAATGTAGGTGTGTGATGGATGTTGTCACAGCCTGTACTTGATGTGCTTTTATTGGATAAGCCAATAGTAGCGGGTTTGAAATGTAGCAATACTGAATGCAAGATGTGATTCAGTTGGACAAGGTTCTTTTTACTACTGATGTCCTTAATCTGTTAGGGTCATAGGAAACGAATAATTGAGCCGAACATCTATGCCCTTATGTTCTCTTTTTGTAATAAGTTAAAACTTGCTTGTAGTCGAGTGCATAGATGTTCTCACTCTTGTTAGTGGTTTTAGAAAGAATAATGGCAGAGTAATGTTTTGATTGAAGTGGAAGGTGGACAATTTTTGACAAGAATTTTGGATGTGTCCATAATACTACTTTGTCATTGTAGATAAGGAGGAAAGTGTACCAAGGCTTGAAGTTCACCGACTCTTCTCGCGAAAGTCACCGTTATTAGAAGACAATTTTCCATGTCAGAAATTTCAATTTCTGCTGAGTCTAAGGGCTTGAATGTAGGTTCCATGAGTGTCGCAAGGACTATGTTAATGTCCCAAGGTACTGGGGGTTTCTGCATGGGGGGGTGGATTTAGGTGAAGCAGACTCCTCATGAAACGTGAGATTAGTGGATTTATGGAGATTGGGGCTCCATTCTCTTGTTGATGATATGCTGCTATGGCACTAAGGTATTCTCGAATTGAGGAGATTATTAGCCCTCTTTGGGACAAGTGATGGAGAAAGGAAAGTAATTGTTTTGGTTGACATGTGAAAGGATTAATCGTGTTTCACACCACTGGGAGTAGTGGTTCCATTTGAAAGCATAATTACGATGAGTGGAAGGTTTCCTTGCAACAACTTTTTTTGTATATCTTTGGGCAAGTCTAAATAGGCTAGAGTTGTGCGTGCCACATCCTCGATGTAAGGTATAGCAGGGCTGCCTCTTCTTGCATTAGGAGCGACAGGCTGGTCTCTAAAGCCAAAGGAGGAGTTACTGAATACTGTACGAGATACACATACCAGAGTTCTCTCAGCCAAGTTGGGACAATTAGGATCATCCTGGCTCAAACCTGAATGACCTCTTGAATTGTTCTAGGTATGAGTGGGATCGATGGAAAGGTATAAAGAAGTCTCTTCACCCATGAAATTAGAAAAGCACTTGGAACTTCCCTGTGTAGACTGGGACAGATGGAGCAGAAGTGTTCTACTTTCCTGTTCCCTTCTGTGGGGTGACTCCATAATTTGCTCCATAGTTTTTTTTCTATGCTCCTTTGAGGCACAATGGTGTGCTATGCGCCAAGGGATACTTGTGTGTGCACCATGTTCATTGGCAAGTCTGGTGCCGAATGATGCTGCTTCAGCAGTATGGCACCATATGACTTCACCTGCTTCGGAATGGCTTTTGAAGCAGTTTTCGGCACACGGGTTGATCACAAGGAGGCTGGCTGGCACTTCTGGGTTGCAGTCTGTGCCATTGGACCCGGGAAGAATGTCAGACTACTTTCCTGCTCTGGTTCAGGTAGAGATGAGTCTCCAGATCCCAAGGCTAAGGAGGCTGTGATAGAGATTTTTCTTCTCCTTCAAAGAAGTCAGGTTATTTTGTTCGTCCGTTGTCTCTGTACGAAGGGTGAAATTCTGCCACAATCCCTGCAGGAGGCCTGGTTGTGGTCTGGGCTAAGGCATAAGTAGCAATAATTATATCTATCCATTATTGATATATGTCCACACGAACAGTATTTAAACCTGAAATTCTTCCTGGTGACATTGGAACACTGAAAAGTGCTGTTTTAGTTACACAGAGGTAGAGAACAGAGGAGAAAAAAAAAATTCCTGTGAAAGACAGGATTCCACAGTCTGTGCATAGCGCGGACGAAAAAAAAAAGAAGACTGAGAAGAATTTTGCAATGATAGAACGCGCAGGAAATGCTGCACATGTCCAATAGAGCAAAGCTCTGCTAGCTTTGAGCGACAGCTCCGCCTAGTGCTGTCTGATGACTTCACCCCCTTGAGATGGCTAATTCAGCCTGCTTACTGATGGAATAAATATTTATAGACATGTTTATATTTATAAATATTCCTCTTCGTCTGCATCAGTTACTTCATTTTCTTTTACTTACCGGATTATTTTTACCAATTCACTCATGTTAACATGGTCAGGGACTAGAAATTTGGTCTTGTCCAACACTGGAAGTTGTTTTTCACCCTTGTATCTTTCGATAATGACCTGTCAAGCAAAGCAAAAAAGAAAGCTCTCTTGTATCAATGAAGTCTCAGATTTATAACACAATTACAAATGCACCACTAACTCAGCAGAGATCTAATGATAGCTTCTGGAAAGAACACTTGCATTTTAAGCAGGGCCAGAGTTTACATGAGGGCCTTTCAGACCTTACTTCCCTGTCGTTTCAGAAAGATTAAGACGTAAATAAGGAATGTTCTCATCAGCTTCTAAGGTAGGAACAATGGCCCCAAAATGTCCTTCCAGCATGTCCATATCTTCTATTTATTTAAACATGTTTATTAATTGCATCCCAACTGAATCAGCCATCCATTAGAATGTACAAAAATAAATCAAAGTACAAATCCACAAACATACATAAAAAGAAGAGTAGCAGCCCTCGTATCCCTCAAACACTTATACCAGTCCTGTACCAGGTACAACTGTGATTCATCTTTAGCTCATTTGCCACCTAACAAAAACATGCAACCTCCATACCTGCAGATTCTCCCTCCCAGTATTCGTCTTCCCTTGCTCTAAATAGGTCCTTTAAGAAGCAACCTCTCACTCAGGCCTTTGGATTTTACCTTCTTCCTGAATGGCAAGTAATTTTTTCTATTTTATTTTGCTGCCTCATGTCTGTCCAGTTTTCTGGCCAGAATTCACTTTTGTGGCCAGGGCAGTAGGGAGCATTTACAGACCCGACCCTGGGAGAGGGTGTTTCACCTGGTACAGACTTCAAAGTGTGCCATGTTCTGTGGACTCTGGCTGAGAAATGGCGCAGATTAAAAACAATGATTGCAAATGAAGCAGGGCCAGTGTTAGACACACTGAGGCTCAAGACAGAAACTAAGGAGTGGACCAGACAGTGCTAAGAGCCCTCAGTAATATTATTCAGCTTTGTCAATGAGGCTCCGGGCAATTGTCCTGCTTGCTCGCCCCACTAAAACTAGGTGGTTTGCAGAATGTAGGCCCAGAAGAGGCCAATTTTGACTGAACTGGAAACCCAAAGGAGCAGTGAAGAGCTTGTCCTGGCCATCTTATGATGCAAGCTTTCAGGACCCCCAGTCTAAGAACGTCAGTTAACTCCCATCCATGAATATGAAAAGGAGATTTTAAATCGCTAAACTGAACAGGAAGTCGCAGACAATCCAAAAATCTAATTTTTCCCCTCACAGTGATGGATCACAAGTGTCACTGCAAGGGGTATTAAATAGAATGTTCTGTTGGATTCCAAGTAATCTGATTGGCTGGTAACCTTATAGAAATATCTTTTCTTTAAGTTAACTGTTCTCATTGCTCAAAGTAAATGCTTCTTTTTGAAAAATATCACCAGTATACTCATTCCAAATTCACCAAAACAAACATTTTAGTCCATACGTAGTACAGAAATAAACTAGAAAACCTAGTGAAAATTCAGGCTGTGCAGGGGACTTGGGCTGAATGGTCATCGTATAATTGCTGGCCATTTAATTACCACAGAGCCTTCTGGTTGGACACGGGAGGTGTAAGTGCTGGGGGACACCCAGTGTGGATCTCATACTCTACCCAAGAAGGTGGAAAACAAATGTTGAACACAAGGACTGACCTGGATAGGGAAGCGAGACCTTGACAGCAGTTATACTCTCCGGCTGGTGACAACCATGTATCTCTAGAGGTGTGAACAGAATAATTTGGCAGACTAAATGGGCTACTGGTCTCCTGTCATCACCTGTGTTACTAAGTAATAGCAATATTCCCTTTAAAGACAGATCTTTACTATCAGTTAACACTATTAGACCAATGCAATATTGTGCACTTGGGCTAGTGCAGTGGTTAACCTGCTCTTGGATGCAGGTTTTGGACATTCAAAATGAGCGCCCCATGTAATAAAGGTATTAGCACGTCCATAATGATTATGAAAACCAGAGCGTCCCAATTAGTGCTGATCAGATTTAAATTTTAAATAACTCCATTAGCTATTACCCCCGATGCAGTAACGTCCATAACGAGTTTTTTACATTTGAAATTTTGCACAAGCCCTGTCCCTGGTGTTATTGTGCAAGTGCTAGTAATAGCTGACTGTTTGTGAAGGCTTCCCTGCCATTGAAATCATGAAATTCCTTCACTTTTGTACTACTGACTTTTCTCTTAATGTGCAAGCCAGATTAAGGACTGCCAGACAGTAGAGGGCAATTGATCATTGTTTGCATGAACAAAGAAAAGAGATCCTGCCGACCATGTGGCTGCACAGGTTAGTAAAAGAAATCAGAAATTTTTTTTTCATACAATGCATAATTAACCTCTGAAATTAATTTCTAGAGGATGTGTTTAGTGACACAGGGTTTTCAAAATGTTTGGATAAGTTCCTAAAGGAGAAGTCTATAAAATTCTATCAATCAATATGGAATAGTAGCTTGGGATCTATTTCATGTTTTTGTACTTGCGACTTGGATTGACCACTGTTGGAAACAGGATGCTGGACTCTTGGTCTGACCCAGTGTGCCATGTCTTATGTTCCTATTTACAGCCCCAAGCCATCTGTAGACCCTGCAGGCAGGTAATCATTCGGCCACAGCTAACCCTCCTTGGATTGCCTGAGACAGAAGTGGTGTGAAGATATGGTCTCAGGAAATTTTAATCCTTTATGAGGACCTGCAAAATGACATTAACCCCTTTCACTTCTTGCAAACATGCCATCCCTGGGTTGTGAAACTTCTGTGTGCTTTGCATTTTTTTGCAATGAGAAATTGGAAGAATGATCTAACAGAAGAAAACAGGATAGGCTTATAGGAAAAATAAAAAAAAATCATGGGATAGGTGGCAATGTCCTTTCATGGATTACAAACTGGCTAAAAGACAGGAAACAGAGAATAGGATTAAATGGACAATTTTCTCAGGGGAAGGAAGGGAGTGGGAAGTGGAGTGCCTCAGGGATCTGTACTTTTCAATATATTTATAAATGATCTGGAAAATACGACGCGTGAGGTAATCTGATTTGTAGATGATACAAAATTGTTCAGAGTAGTTAAATCACAAGCATATTGTGATAAATTGCAGGAAGACCTTGTGAGACTGGAAAATTGGGCATCCAAATGGCAGATGAAATTTAATGTGGATAAGTGCAAGGTGATACATATAGGGAAAAATAACCCATGCTATAGTTACACTATGTTAGGTTCCATATTAGGAGCTACCACCCAAGAAAGAGATCTAGGCGTCATAGTGGATAACATTGAAATCATCGGTTCAGTGTGCTGTGGCAGTCAAAAAAGCAAACAGAATATTGGGAATTATTAGAAAGGGAATGGTGAATAAAAAACAGAAAAATGTCATAATGCCTCTATATCGCGCCATTGTGACACTGCACCTTGAATACTATGTACAATTCTGGTCACCGCATCTCAAAAGATATAGTTGCGATGGAGAAGGTACAGAGAAGGGTGACCAAAATGATAAGGGGAATAGAACAGCTCCCCTATGAGGAAAGACTAAAGAGGTTAGGACTTTTCAGCTTGGAGAAGAGATGGCTGAGGGGGGATATGATAGAGGTGTTTAAATCATGGAGAGGTCTAGAACGGGTAAATGTGAATTGGTTATTTACTCTTTCAGATAATAGAAAGACTAGAGGGCACTCCATGAAGTTAGCATGTGACACATTTAAAACTAATCAGAGAAAGTTCTTTTTCACTCAACACACAATTAAAATCTGGAATTTGTTACCAGGGGATGTGGTTAGTGCAGTTAGTGAGGCTGGGTTTAAAAAAGGATTGTATAAGTTCTTGGAGGAGAAGTCCATTACCTGCTATTAAGTGGACTTAGAAAATAGCCACTGCTATTACTAGCAACAGTAACATGGGATAGACTTAGTTTTTGGGAACTTTTGGGTACTTGCTAGGTTCTTATGGCCTGGATTGGCCACTGTTGGAGACAGGATCCTGGGCTTGATGGACCCTTGGTCTGACCCAGTATTGCATGTTCTTATGAGGAGTTTCCAGAATACGATTGGTCTCATTGGCGGATGGCTCAATCCTCATTCTTATGGCATTTGGGACAAGTCTTAAGGGCAATGATGAAGTGCATTAGGTGGAATATCTGTTCACACAGGACCCTGTGCAAATCCAGGAGATCCAGCATATACCTAAAAAATGTATATCATTGTGTACTGATTTATGAAAATATTTTGGTAGTACTCTATTGGTACGGGGGTGGTGTCATGCCATTGTTTTTGTTGCAATATTGGTTACCCCCTTTTATAGGTGACAGAAGCTATGGCTTTAAGCCATGGTTGCTTACTCCGCTCCTAGCCCCACACACTACGGCCGATAGATTGTACAATGAGTCACACACCAGCACGAGGTCTGTCATCAAGCAAACATTCGGCGTGCTGAAAAGCTGATTCATCTGTGCCCTGCAGTACAATGCCGAAAAGGTCACATGCATTGTTATGGCCTGCTACATAACATTGTGTTGCACTTTGGGCTGGAAGAGGAAGTTGCTGATGATTTGCTGCCAGATTCACCCCTACAACCAGCAACGGAGGTGGATACCACAGTGCAAGGCTCAGCGGTTTGCCGAAGGTTCATTGCTGATTTCTCGTGTAAGTTCTTACCAATGATACCAATAATCCCTCTTCTTTTCTTGCAGATATTGATGTTGACCAGAATAAATAAACTGGTATTGTGTGAAAATCTAATTGTTTTCTAATTTATTCCATGAGTTTCAATCAGTGGCCGATGGAGGGATAGACCTGGCCCCCCAAAATTTGTTTGTTTTATTTCCTTGCATTTTTTATTAATAAATTACTTTTATTTCCTTAACAGAGTCTGTGCTATGCATTAATGTATCTGTGATCCCTATGCCCTTAACATCCTTCCAGATGTGGGCATCCCTCACACAAGCTCCCACCAACTCCCATTGCTGGCATACGCCCCCTCTCCTCCTCGCCAGCTCCCATACTAAATATAAAAAAAATTAACCAGCAAGAAAACATAAGCTAAAGGAAGTACAGATCAGCATTATTAGAAAGCCTGCTAATAGAGATGTCTTGTGTGTAGGGCGGAAAAATGTGTTTCTATTTTTTTTTTTTGACTCATTTTTGAGAATGCTTTTTCCCCACAAATGTTGGTTTGTGGAATATTTGACTCCTTTTCAATAGTGTAAAAAAGCAAATAAGTAAAAAATACAACAAAAAGTGAACCAAAAAAAAAAAAGGAACTGGAGCCTCCAAAGGCCTCCCTTGCCCACCACCAATTCCTCCCACAAAGAAAAATGCCAGGGCCAGGTTAACCTTGGCCCCCCACTTACCCAGTCAATGGATATCCACTGGCGAGGCCTAGATCCAGGCCAAAAACCTTGACCAAGTGGAGGCCTAGGAAGTGGTACACTGCCACAACCTTGGCCTCAGCCTATCCAAGGCACATGCCCTGACCTTGGTCTAAACCAGAGTCCATAAATAAGAGACATAACGCATTGCTTACACAAAACAAAAATCTTTTATTAGGCAAACTCATGGGTGGTTCCCCAACCTCAAGGCCCTGGCTACACCATGGACAGCACTGATAAGTTTGCCCATTAAACTGGCCATAGTAGACACTGTTGCAGCATTCTCCCAACGCATTTCTAATAGTACTGAGTGTACTGAACACCACTCAGCGACAGACTTGTTGTACTGCTCCTGATGTGACATCAGGTTGACCAGCTCATCGAGGGCAATGATGGGCGGCATGCCAGGCACCTCCTCTTCACACCAGCGCTGCTGAATTTGTTTAACATCTCTGACCTTAACTGCCAGGGAGCTGGCATCAAGCACGATCCTCCCCCAAATCATTTTTTTTGTGGCTGAGGAAGCCTTCGATCAGGAGAGCACTTTGTAGTTTTCGCACACAGGCCAGTACAGCAGTTCCTTCTCTGCATCCAAAACTTTCACGTCATGTGATCACTTCGGTGATGCTTGGCTACCGCTAGGGCCTGCCTGCTCTTCCTGCCCTCCAGTATCTTTCCACCAGAGTCAACTTTCACTTTTCTGCTGTTCTTTTCTCCTGTTCCTTAATACTATTGTCTCCAATACTAGCCATGACAATGACAGTCTCTGCTTATTAGAACTATGAATGCAAATAAAAACATTGCATACCTCTTAGAATGCTTGCAAAACAACTTTGCAATTCAATATAACATGTAGAAATACTTACTGTCCACTAATCGATGTCAATTTAACTTTCCACAAATGATTCCTATAAATCTGCCACATGGATAGCATGAGCAGATAGGAAAAACAAGGACATCCATAATTTGTGCATCTATTTACATGCCCCTGGCGACACACATAATGGATGCCCACGTTCGGCTCCATTGTGGGCATCCAGTCTTGGGAGTCCATATTATGAAAGAAAAGGCAATTGAAAGTAGTGAAATCTGAACAATTTATAAATGGAAGAAACATAGGTAATATAAAATAAACACAATAATCAGAGCAGAAGGAGCTAAGTTTCTGTTTTGTTTGATGCACTGCACAGCACAACAGACTAATAATGCCTCTTGTGCTGTGGCTGCGCCTAAACCCTGCCTGTCTGTAGAGTCGAACAGATTTGCATCTCCAACAAAATCCATCACCCGAACTACAACTGCTTTTTCGAAGATCTGCACCAGCCAAGGTACATTACCTACTGCATTTAATCCCTGCTGTTTGGTTTTGTTTTTTTTAAAGGGTCTGGAAATACCTCTTTAGACAGTACATCATTTATAATATGAAGTAACCAATCACTTAATGTGTCCTTGCCCTTTTTAGAGATGTAGGGACTAAGATCAAGAGGACAGAAGGTAGGATTGGAATTGGTTAATACCAAACCAAGATTCTTGTGTGCGCGTGCAAATTAAACTCTAGAATTTCCTCCCCATCAAAACCAAGATTAAAGGGTCAGGCATGGACTAGGAAATGTGCTCCCTAATTTGGGAAACATCCAATAAAATAGACATGATTTATCACAGTTCACCTGAAAAAGCTCAATACAAGATTTCAAGCCTGATGGGCTCAGAAGGGAATTATGACCACTAACTTTTTAATTGGATTTTTTGCATAACTATTCTATCTTTAACAATATCACTGCAGCCTGGATTTTATTCACATATTCTATGCAAAAATTCTGGCAGTCTAGCTTGTCCGTACTGTGCTGGTCGCCCCCGACTCATTCAGTCTCTGTCCAGGCCTTTCAAAAAGAAAATCCAGCTCCCTCGAGCAATCTATATTTTAAAGAATTGACACCCACCCATCTCTCCACCCCCCATAGAATTCATGGTCAAGGGAGGGGTATTAGGTACTTTAGGCAAATCTTACAGCTTTGCGCACACACCACTCCCCCTCCCCACACACACACTCACATTCTTTACAAACACATACAATTAAGTTATGCATTTATAACAAATTTTACATTTATAAAGCATTAAAAAGTACAATCTGAGGCAAAAATCTCACTTCCAACATGCATATTATATTTACATGCACTGCTGTGGTGCCAACCAGAAAATTCTGTGTAAGAGACTCTTAGAACTCCTATGGAATTAGACTTTTTGTAATGCGTATTGGGTGAGAGGTTGGCCTTTAGAAAGCCATGAATAAACAGAATTTCCATTACAATATAGTAAACCTCCCATACCAAAAACAACCCTAACTGCCAAAACTCAAACAGTAATGACTATCTATGAAAAGGCAACCCTGCAATATTACACCACACCCTAGAACACTAATATACCTCTTATTAGGAAAAAAGAATAAGCCAGGCAGCTATAGATCCCTACAGATAAATTATATGGTAGCAGAATATCTCACCTCAGTCACACATGCAGAACAGACAGACCCTGACCAAATACAGAATAAAGAGACCAGAAAATATAAACAGAAACATGCTGAGAAGACCTGAACTGGAACCCCAAACAAGCCAGCCTCTATAAGCAGAGCAACAATTGGGGAGGGGGGGGGGGGGCAGTACCATTTTTCATAAAACAAAATAAAAAAAATTCAAGAAATATAAAAATAGTAAAATCATATTCATAAAGAATAAACATTTCAAACCAGTTAAATAAAAATATCCAAAAATTCCCAAATACCAATAAAATATTTCAAAACATCTGATGAATAAATGTATAGTAAACTAAAATCTTCCAATAATTATTTCCCCAAAAAACAAATTTAAAAAGTGGTAGAAACATTTACATCCAATAATTAAAATTTAACCCTTATGAATCTCTTGATCTTTTGATTCCCAGTCACCTTGAGACTGTTATGGATTAGGTGAGATAGAGAGAGAAGATAAAGTGTGTGTGGCCCTCTCACACACACAGGCTCTCACTCCCTCACAGATAGTGTGTGTCTCTGCCTGAGAGCCTACATGTAACACACAAACACAGTCTCTACTTGACTTCAGGCCATGGTGAAATGAGCTCCACCACAGCCCGCTGGCTTTCCTGCACTTGGGGAAGAGAGCGGAAGCTGTGCTTGACTGCAGGAAAAGTGCACAGGCATGCACATACATTAGGGGGAACACTAGGCCTCTTGTTTTTTGGCTGGACTGAACTCCACCGGCAGCCTGCAATCTCTCCTACTGCCACGCCAAGCCAATGCACGGTGTGCACACCCTGTTGCGCTGGGCCCAATTTCATTTGATGTAGTTCTTTGGAAAACCATCCTGAATTTCTATAAGTCCTTAGAAGTCACCTTTTACATTTGTTCTTCTGTGAATTTCTATGCTCCAGAGATTTACAGATTCCTCAGCCCCCCCTGATAAAACTCTCTGGGATAAGTGATTTGGGGCAGATCATTTAATATCAAGAATCGCTATCCCTACATGGAAGGGACAAAGTGATCCTATATGTAATTTTAAAATGAACTGTCCAAGAAAGAAGGGGTGGGGGGATGTTGGCTACATTTATATTCCAATCCTGCCCCCCAAACAGAAAAAAAAAAAAAGAAGGAGCCAGTTGAATGAGTTAAGTACTAAACTAAATTTAATTAGTACAAGGCAAGACCCCTTGGTGAGCCTGAACTCATCAGATCTTAGAACTAAGCAGAGTTAGGCCTAGTTAGTGCAGGGTGGGAGACCAACAGGGAAAATCAGGGGCTGCAAATCGATGCAATGTTCTACCATTAAATGTCACATTCACACGGTGGGGCTGGGCTGTGAAAAACAGACAGTAGTTAACCACCAGCCCACAGGGTCAGAATGAGCGCTTGCGGTGTTTTCCTTAATACAAGGCTAGAAAAGTGGTTGAGACATTACCTCAATTGTTTTGTTCCAAAACGTTTCAGTCCTGTTAAAAATTAGTGTAATGGCTGGATCCCTCCTCGCCTGGCTAGAATTGGAGGGCACTATGAAAGGAAGGCCTCATCTTGCACAGATTCCACAGTTGGAAAGAGCAGATGTTTCCATATTCATGTCTCACTGTCAGCGGTGAATCAACACAAAAGCTCAGTCCACCCATTTTTTTCTTTGCACCAGTCAAGGATTCAGAAAGGTGCAAGCCACAGGGTATTCTCTGGCTAGCTTTGGTTTCAGGTTGATAATTTATTATAGGTCATCTTTTGTGACACTTCAATGCAGATTACATTCAGGTACTGGATGCAAGGTGCAGTAAGTATCGGATGGGTAGGGAGCAGAGGGCTTCCCAGTGACTGGAAAGATCAACCACCAACTGTGGAGAACATACAGAAGGGGGGGGGGGTATACTGTAGTCATGGTTAAACAGCCCTTTTACTCTAAGGCAGAGCAGATGGGGGGGGGGGGGTAGACTGTGGTATGCAGTTACAAAGCATTTCTAGCCTACGAACACACACAATGGGTATACTGTATCGTGTGGTTACACAGCGCCTCCAGCTTGGAGAAGAGCACAGCACGAGGCTACTACAGAAAAAGATTTTACTTTGGGGGAGGGGTGGGGTGTGTGCGTCTTCAGTTTGTAAAACATAAGTGGAAGCAGAGATATCAGGCTCTATTAGTAGGGCCACAGAGATGGGACTGCTCTTCACATGATCCTAGGTTCTGCTCTTGGCTGACCTTCCAACCTGATTCCAAAATAAAGAAGATTTTACCTTTTTCAAGCGTACTTCCATGCACTAGTATGGAAGTGCCTACTGCTGACTCTCACTCAGTTTGTCCATACACATCTAGCAATCCAACAATCATGTGGAATGGCTCAAGATTTACAGCAGTGGGTTGAGAACCAGGGAAGCCAGAGTATGTCGTGTAACCTTAGACAAGTAAGTCTTTTCGCCTTCCACTGCATCAGGTTCAAAATCAGGGATCTATTTACTAAGCTGCTGTATTTTTCCCAGAGGGGAAACGTCATCACAGGATTTCCAAAATGTTCTCAGTATTAGGCACTTTTGCCCCTGTGTGCAGGGTCTATGTGGCCAGCTGGTTCCATTTTGAAAGTGGCGGTGCCGGGCTTAGAAGCTCCAGGGGCTTGGACCCACCCGTTACATCATCTCTTGCTCCCTAGATCTACTTGTGTTACATCCTGATCATGGGAATTATCAGGGCATCTGATCCTCTTGCTTTAGTTCTAGACATGCTACAGCTGTTGTGATTTCTACGTTATCTGGCATGGGGTGGGTAATTCTAGTATTCCAGTGCCAGAAACAGGCTTTGGTTTGCATGCTTATATAACCTGAGCATTTAGACTAATATAGTCAAATTCATCTGATTCATATTCATTGTGGATATCCTGAAAACTAGTCCTGTTTGCAGCATTGGAGGCCTGATAGTGTATAGTTTATGAACTTATACAAGGAATGTTAGAGAAGAGGCAGCCTGAGCTTAGTGATCTCCAGCAACTCTGCAGGAAGTGAGGATTAAAAAAAAAAAAAATAAATTGGATCGTAAATCTAATATTGAACGCTGAGCCTCCGTAACCTGGGAATGATAGATCAGCCCCAAGTGTTTTCACTTTCACCAACTGTGGCAAACCTTGGAAGTCTATAAATTGTGAAACAAAAACGCAGAGCTTTTATCATCAAGCGAGAGTAGCGAGGACTCAGGTGCCCAGGGCAGGAGCTCTGGGTCAGGCTGCCCTGTGAAGAACGTTTGCTTTCTGTATATTTAAAAGACAAGAACAGAAACAGGCAAACTGGCATAAGAGCAGTAATTAGGCTGGGTTACAGTTCATTTCATTCTAATCAGAAAAATGGATCTCCAAATGGTGTGTACAAGGAAAAACATGTTTCCGGCTGGACGACGCCACTGTATAGTATAAAATAAAAGTTTAAAAAAAAAAAAAGGAAGAGGAAAGGAGCCAAGTCAGGTCATCCCTTACTTGCTATGGCTCCAGTGCAAAAAGTGGAACTGGAACGCTCCCACACAGTACCAGCACTACAGAGACTTCTCTGGGAACATACCAGCCTTGCCAAGACGCCTGCATTTCATCCTCCAAAATAATCTAACATCTTTGTTAGGCTTAAAAAGTTGCTTTCCTGTTGGGGACAATTTCAGTACAGTCCAGAGGGACAGCAGCTGCTGTCCAAAAAATGAGGCTTGGGAGTGTAGGATTAACACACTAGTGCTAAACCACATGGGCAAAGGCAGACTGAGACACGGATATAGTAAAGTTGCTTATCTGGAACGGGGTGATCCCCATCATCATCATCATAATAAATCAGGCATTAGTAGGAGGCATCATTCAATGGTGCTGACAGACCCAGCTAGCTCTCTGAATTCAGAAAACCCCAGGTGGTCTTTCTGATCATGCATGTAAAATTCCTACGTAGCCGCCATCTCAGAGATAACTCAGTCTATAATAGATCTTAGTGTTCAAATCCCTGGGAAGATGGGTGGGCATGTGTTATATATTCTTCTAAAGAGAACCGCTTACAGGTAAGCAACTTGGTTTTCTCCATTGATGAACAGGATAAAACTGGCCACATTGGTGGGTATTCCCAAGATGAGAATCGTCCTGATCTGTTTCGGTCTTAATCCTATGGCACAATCTGGAGATACAATTGGGAAATGGACTTCACTGACAAGTCCTTGTAGTACTATTTGTTCAAACATTTTATCCAGTTAGCATCCATATTCTGAGCTAGCTGAGAAAATTTAGCCAGGTACGTCTGGTTGGGGAAGAAAGTCGGTCACTCTCCTGAAATTACTTGGGTAATTTTGGCCAGGTTTATTTAGTGACAGACTTCTCTGGCCAAGTGCAGCTGAATATCAGTAAAATGACCCAGGTAACAGTCCCACTGAACAACAACAGCCTCATATTGAGACAGTAATGCGATGCAAAGAAAGGAAGACGTGACCACGTTGTAGTTCTGCATATTTATTTATTTATTGAAATTGAGTAGAGATGGGCAACTGATGTCATAGCTCTTACTTAGTGAGCTTTCACCGTTTCATTTAGTTGCAATCCTGCTAAGTTGTAGCAGTGAATTATGCAATTTGCTAGCCTGCTGGATAAGGTTCACTTGGCTGCTGTATTTCCAAGTTTGTTTGGGAAGGAAATAAAGAGCCGCCCATGACACCGCATAAGCCCTCATGGAATGTAGTCTGATCTGTTTCAGTAAGGCAACCTCAGAGCCACATAGGCTGCCATGACTTCCTTAACACCAGCCATGCCTTGCTGCATGGCTGGTGTTCCCTGCTTACCTCCACCTTGGAGCACAAACAGGTTATCAGACGTCTGAACAGACTTAGTCACGTCCAAGTATTGCAGATGACACAGGCCACGCAGCCTGCCTCCGTTCCTCTGAGGCCGCTCTGAAATTGGAGCGGTCACGGAGGGAACTTTCTTTCCGGCGCCCCCCACCTTACCTTTCCTTCCCCTAACTAACCTGCCCCCCCCCCCCCGGCCCAAGGCAGGTGTAACTTGCGCGCATGGGCCGGCTGCCGGCGCGCCATGTTCCGGTCCGGGGGCTGCGGCCACGCATCCTGGGGCTTGTGCGCGCCACCGAGCCTATGCAACATAGGCTCGGCGCGTGCGCAGGGGGTGGAAGGGGCTGCTTTTCTGGGGTTATGCGCATATTTTACGTGCATACCCCTTTGAAAATCTGCCCCTAAGTCTCCAAAACCTCTCCCCAATTTGACCCCCTAACCCCTTGAAGGAAAACCATATGGCCGCATGGTCCTACCATGTTATTGCCTCAATCTCCGTGACCCCTACCTTATTTACCAGGGCTTTGTCTACCAGAAAAAAGTAAATCCAAGAATATACCCCATGTGCCTTAGAATAAAAAATAGTATAATTTTTCTCAGAGGGGTGAAAGATGCCAAACATCAACCAGGTCCCATTCTGCCATGCGTAATTTCAAACCCTTCCTGTTGGCCCAGGAGGACACCCCACCCCCTCCACTAAGACTGAAGTCCCCCCCCCCCCCCCAAAACAACCTGTAAAGTTGGAGAGCTCTTCTAGAAATTGCCCTTGTCCCGTATTGGGTGCATTTACATTCCCCAAAATGTATATACTCTTACCCATCCTGAATTTAACTGTAAAGTCCCCAAAATAGAAGTCATATCCACCACATTTTTTGAGAAAAGAAACGCCCACACCACAAATACCTGTTACCATAGCTGCTGCAAAAAACTGCAGAGGAAAGTGATTAGAGGCCAGCAACCTCTCATATTTCTTCTTTAAATGCATTTCCTGGTGAAACACCACATCTACCCACTGACTTCGGGCATCTTACAACAGTCTCTTCCTCTTAGTATATGTATTCAACCTCTTAATGTTCCAAGACAATCATTAACTCCCCCAGTTCACTGATTCCAACTTAATGCTCGATGAAACCCACCCAATCTGAAGACAAGTATAATAATCATTATCACTTTCCCCTCCAATGCTGCATGTGAATCATAGGCTCCACTGTCGTGTCCCCCCCCCACAGGTGTTCTTTCCAGCAAAACAAACCTAATTTCCACAGTACATACCCCTCCCTCAATTTCTTTTTCCTCCCCGCCTTCCCCTCCCAAATCTTGAAGGAATGCAGCACTCATCACAGCCTAGCAACTCTTGAACCCTCTACCGACAAGATCCTCATTCACCCTCCCCTTGAAAAGTCCAACCATAAGCAATGAACAAGAGACAACCCCCCCCCAAATAACATCTCTTTATAACTACTTTAACCTAGAAAATCCAAGCTAAGCCAGGCCCAGGAAAAACATTTCCATTGGATGGAGTCCTTTATTTTCAAATCTTGCTCAGTCCCTCCAAGCAGAGACCCCTCTCAAGTCACTGTATCCTTCGATGAAGAAGAACCACCCAAGTGCCTCCTCAGTCGCTTCCCTCCTGATTGCACTCTCTAGCTTCTGAAGTTGCTCTCGTAGGAAGCACAGCCATGGGCTGCCTCGCAGCAGAATCCCATGGACTTCACCAGTCCAGCAGCCTGAAGTATTTTTACCGTCTCCTCCACAGCTTTGACCCAAGAGGTCACGCCATTGATAGTAAACTGTAGTCCGAAAGGAAAACCACTTATATCTGCGATTGCCATTCCACAGCACCTGAAGGACCTCTCTGAATTCACAACGTTTCTTAATGGTGATCAGGGAAAGATCTTGAAAAAAAAACTTCCACCTTATGTCTGTGCCACTGCAGATCTTTTATTTTTCTTGCTTGCATCATCTTTTCTTTTACTGTATACTCATGAAAAACAGACCACAAGATCTCTAGGAGTGTTACCTCTTGGGCGAGCCAAAGCTCTATGTGCTCTATCCAGCAGGATTTTAGGAGCCACTTCCTCCCCATCAGTAGAGCTCTAGATCAGAGTACAAATATCTTTGGCCACTCGCTCAGTCAGAATAGGTATCATCCTTGGGGACTCCTCTAAACCTCAGATTCCCCCTTCTGGACCTGTTTTCCAAGTCCTCCAGCCACTCCTGGAACATTACATTATCAGCAAGCAATTTCTTCATCTCTTGTTGTGTGCCATCATGGGTGGTCTCATCCTCACCCAGCCTTTGTTCCACAGCCTCCACTCACTCACCTAGCTCAGCATCCACCTGCTTCAGTGACCCCCATGCCTTCCCGCAGCTCGCTGAACCACTGCGGAAAGCCCTCTCGGGACAAAGAAGAACCAAGCGGATGGGCTCAGTGTCCAGCATCGCCGCTCCCACTGATCAGAGCAGCACCATGCCGCCATTTTCTCTGTCTTCTTCTTTCATCGGGACTCCACAAATGAAAACTGCAATTTTCTTGCACACTGACATCTTGGCATGTCCAGGAATCAGAGAACCACGGGTCGAGGATTTACAACAAATGGCTAAAATTTAGCCAAACAGGGGAAGTGACGTCACCCGTCCAAATGGCAACTTGAGACCAGAGCTCCTGACCCCCAATAAAGATAATCCTCAGGAGGAGGAATAGCCTAGTGGTTAGAGCAGTGGACTATGAACCAGGAGACCAGGGTTTGAGTCCTGCTGTCGCTCCTTGTGACCTTGGGCAAGTCACTTTACCCTCCATTGCCTCAGGTACAAAAACTTACATTGTAAGCCCTCTGGGGATAGGGAAATACCTACAGTACCTGAATGTAAACTGGTGTGATATCTCAGATTGAATGTCGGTATATAAAAATAATTAAATAAATAATCCCTCTTCCAGGCAGAAGAGAAGGTAGGAGCAGGCAGCGAGTCAGGGAACATGGGCCCTCGAGGAGCGAGTACTGGTTTCCTGATAGTGACCTGAAAAGCAAGTGAGGCCCCCCCCTCCCAGAGGAGCAGGTACCCCGTTAGTCCAATGACTCATGTTATTCAGGTTGGTTGTTGTATTGTTAACTATGTCAAGTGGTTGTTTTTAGTTGTTTATTCATTTGTATTTTACACAGCTGGAATAATCTATTGTGAAGTTTCAGTTGTTTGTTACTTAATAAAATCTTGTAAGGTTAAAAAAAAAAATTAGGTGCCAGTCAAATTAAGAACATAAGAAATTGCCACGCTGGGTCAGACCGAGGGTCCATCAAGCCCAGCATCCTGTTTCCAACAGAGGCCAAACCAGGCCATAACAACCTGGCAAGTACCCAAACACTAAGAAGATCCCATGCTACTGATGCAACTAATAGCAGTGGCTATTCCCTAAGTAAACTTGATTAATAGCCGTTAATGGACTTCTCCTCCAAAAACCTATCCAAACCTTTTTTGAACCCAGCTTTTTCTCTTTAGTATACCTTTCTTTTTTTTTTTTTTTTTTTTTTAAAGAGTCTCTATTTTTGAATTTTAGGCACCAGGTGCCAAATTTTAGGAGCGCAGGAGATCTGGTTTACAGAATGTTTCCAACCCTGGAGGGAACCAATGGATAAGGAGAGAGAAGTAGTAGTATTAAGAGCATGCAGGAGGGAAAGCGTGAACTACCACTCTCCTCAGAGGCTCTTAGCCACCAAGTGCCATAATTCCCCAGTGGTCACCAATATATCCTCTTTCCCCTAAACTGTGGGAGGAACACAGAGTTAAAAGTCACCCACTACTAGCTCACTGTCTTCAGCATTTTTCTCAGTCAGGCCAGCTGCCAGCCAGCAAATCGCCTCCTGGCTGGTCAAACAATGCTACCTCCATGAAGCCATGATCAGCCTTCACTCCTCCTGCTTCCCCAGCTTGGAGCAAAAAAAAAAAAAAAAAAAAAGTCTGAGTATTGCATAATGCCCATTGTTACCACATGGCAGATGTCATCTGGGCATGATTACAGCACAATGTCCTACTATCTCCTCATTTGATTATAAAGTTGGGGACTTGATGTTAGTTCCATTCCTGCTTGATCATAGTCTTGCTTTGGCTTTGTAGATGATCAGCCTGTGATCACTTCACAGAACCCTACATTTTCAACATGAGACTGGTCACACAGAAGTCTACCTGACCAGCTCACAGCTTAGTGAAAGTAGTGTGATGTAATAAATCCAGATTTTAATCTGGTGCGTTGTTTGGGCGACATGCTCAGGCCTCTGCAGTGGGTAGTTTCATGCTACTTGAATGGCTGCTATTGGCAAAGGGGCATAAATAGTTATCCTTGCTGGAGGCTTCCATCCTAGTTGCCCATTATGGATGAAACTGATCTTGAAAAGGTATTTGCAGCTTACTTGGGACAAGGGCAGGAATGGAAAAGTTGGAAACAGGCACTGAAAAGATATGCTACTTAAGATAGATTAAATTAAGAATTTTCCTAACTGCTATCACTCTGCCTTCTTCAGAAGGATCTAGGCCAGCGACTCAAGCTTTGTCTCTGTGAACCTGCTAGATTTCAAAAAAATAAAATTAAAATAAGTCATTTCAAGTAACACTTCCATTTTAAAGTTCAAAAGATGATGATGGGATGCTCTAAAGCTTCTATGATGGAAAAGAGTTAGGAGCATTGCAGAGGCTCAGTCACAGCTGAGTAACAGTATTAGACACTCAAGAATCATGTGTTAACACTTTTGTTAATCTTTTTGCCACTCATAATATGGGTGGTCTACCAGCATTGCGTAACATCTTCATTTTCCTAATGCTTACTGTAGTATAATGCGGAATCTATACTTGTTCTATTATATATCTGGAGAATAAATAAGTTGTCTCATTGAGATAAAGCAGAGCTTCCCAAACCTGTCCCAAAGACCCCAGAATTGGTTGGGCTTTCAGGATATCCACAATGAATATATGCATGAGAAAATCTGCATGCATTGTAGACCCAGCATAAGCAAATCTATCTCATGCATATTCATTGGGGATATCCTGGGAAAAAGATTATTAAAAAAAAAAAAAAATGTATTCACTTTGCTCAGCAACACTATAAACACAATGATATTAATATTCATAAGAAACAGTCTACGTAACTTAGCCAGATAAGATGTATCTGCCTAACTTACAAGGGATATTCAGCAGCATAGCTGTGCTGCTGAATATCCCTGGATTTGGCATTACTTAGCAGGATAAGTTATAGCTGGCTAAGTTAGAACAGCTCTATGGCAAGCCAGCTTATCTGATTAATTTAACCAGATAAGTCTGAATATCGGTACTTATCTGGCAAAGTGGCACCACCCAATCCACCCACTGGATATCCAGCTAGCTATTTAGCCAGATAAGTGGCGGCCATTGAACATAGCTGGATATTCAGTTGCTACTACTTACCCAGCTAAGTGGCACTGAATATCAGTATCAATGTGTTAGTACTTTAATCATGTGGATCAACAGCACCCTGCATACTCCTGCAAAGCCCTTCCCAGTCAAACACACACAAACACACACACGTAAGGAAGGTGGAGTTGGGGGGAGGGGTTACTTACAGGGATTTTGCTGGGGTGCTGTTCTCGGATCTGCTGCACTTCTTTGCAACGATCGGCTGTAGAGAAAAAAAAAAAAAGAAATGGTTTTAAAAGATTCAGCACAAGCAAGATGTAAAACAGTTCAAGCCAAGCCAGCAGGTCACAAAGGCCCTCCTTATCTCTATATAGGACCTAATCTACCTCAGACCCTGTAATATGCAGCATTTGCTAATTAAGCATTCAATTTCGTTTTCTGTAAGTCACTTACTCCAATTACAATTCATTCACACACTCAGGGACCCAGAGAATGACTTCTCTAATTCAAACACTCAAGGCCCGACTCAAACATCTGGGGACACGTATAGGATTTGTAGCAGCAGACAACTTGATTCAGTAAATCATATGGGAGAATTCACTGTTTATGTAGAACCAGAGATGGAAAAATATTTTGAAACCCTGGATGCTATTCAAAGTTTTTAGGAGCAAGGGCAAATATTTCTTTGTAATTTTTTTGCTCTTTTCACAGTTTTGTTTTAAATTTTTCCATCCCAGCCTTTTCTGTACAAAAGCAGTGTCTCTCTTCAGGCCTCGGCTGACTGCAGCATCCTGGCCCTGTTCCAGCGACTCCAGCTCCCTTATGGTTTGATCTGCTGGTACCTGCTACCAAGTGCCAATTTTAAGGTGCCTGGGTGACCTGGTACCCGGGAATTTCCCCAGCCCTGCACACATGTGTACTATACAGCAAAGAGGGAAGGAGAAACAGGTAGATCTTAGTCTGCAAAATATCATGCAACAGGAGTAAATCTCCACGGGACAAAGGCAAACATATCCCAAACAGGTCCAGGGAGCTTTGACAAGAGAGGACAAAGGATACACATGCATTTTCTATTTTTTTTTTTTTTTTTGCAAGGCTCAAGTAGTCTGAAGAACAGAACAGATTAAAAACAAAGAATGAGAGAGAAAGGAGGAATGTGGTCACCCCTGCACTGAAAGGCTGTGTCCTCAGTCTTCATTTGCTAATAGGTGGAGATAACCCATTAATATAGACTGGTGTAGCAGGATAAGGATAATTTCATGCCATCTGCAACCATTGCCACCTCACAGTTTACTCTTTCCGTATTTGATAGCACTGGTCCCAGCCTCATTCTTTGTGAGACACCTCTGAGAAAGCAGACCATCTTTCAGCCACTGTTTGATCCCTGAAAGGTCTTTTCCTTGTACCCCATCACAACTTAAGTTTCATTAAGGACCTTATAAAATCTTTTTGATATTGTAATATTAACTGTATTCCCCTTATCCATTTGCTTAACACACAAAAAAAACCCCTACCAGATTAGCGAGTCATGTTCCCCCTTTGCAGAAGCCATATTAACTGTCCCACAAATCTCATTTACCTACGAGACAAGTATTTTTTTATTCTACCAAATTTTTGCTCACTGGATCCATCTGGTCTGTATTAGGTATGTTATCATATTTGATATTATATTCATACATTGTAAGAACCAATGAGATCCCATTCCTATACTAGGTAGTTAATGTAACTGTTCTAAACAGGGAAACTGCAGCAGAACTCCTTAAATTAAGGACACATCAAAAAACTGGTGTCTGCCCATCAGAATTCAGGCTAACCTACTATTCAGAATACACCCCTCCCCCTTTAATATTTCAAAGAAAATTGAGAGGGATAGGGGCCTCCAGCTTTGGAATCTGGCATCAGAAGCAGCAATCCCACTAGATCAGTCATTTATCTCGACGCTGTGGAAAATGGACCACAATAAGTATGGAGCACACATGTCTGGCTAGAATTTAATGTGCTGAAAGGTTTTGAGATCTACAGTGATATTCTGTAGCTTCTCATATATAGAACATGGAGCCTGCCATCAAAATTCAATCACTGATTTCTTTAGCATCCCTCCCCTGTCCAGTCAACATGTTCACTGGCATCAGTGCTTATAAGGCTCAGCCTGGAAGAGGGAGATTTAGTCCTGGGGGAATTCTGCAGAATTCCCCCCCTGCTCAGAATTGCCGCAAACGGTGCATGGGAAGATGAAGGCCCTGGTGACAGTGAATGTGTGTGTGTGTGTGTGTGTGAGAGAGTAGAGGAGAGGAGAGGTGAGGGGGGGGGGGGGAATGCTTGAGTGCCAGAGAGTGGGAGCCTATATGAGGTGATTGTGAAGGACTGTGTGTATGAGAGATTGGGTGCTGGTGTGTATGAAAAAGGGGATCGTGTATGCGAGGGTGCTAGCCTGGGTCAAGGGATTGTGTATGTGTGAGACAGAGCCTGTGTGAAGGGCTGCGTGAGAGACAGACATAGGTAGTCTGTGTGAGAGAGAAAGAGAGCTTGTGTGGGTGTGTATGCAAGAGAGGGACGTGTGTGCGCGTGAGAGAGTGAGGGAGCCTGTATGAGGGTGTGTGTATGTGTACTAGAGAGGGAGCATGTGTGTGAGAGAGGGAGCCTGTGTGAGGGGGCAGTACTGAGAATGGGGTAAAACTCTGGGACTGGCAATAGAGTGGAAGGAGTTGAGAGATACTGGCAG
Source organism: Rhinatrema bivittatum (assembly GCF_901001135.1). Taxonomy (NCBI): domain Eukaryota; kingdom Metazoa; phylum Chordata; class Amphibia; order Gymnophiona; family Rhinatrematidae; genus Rhinatrema; species Rhinatrema bivittatum. The sequence continues at coordinate 61,767,084 of NC_042622.1, forward strand.
GTGAAGGAGTTGGGGCCTGAGAGGGCAACGTGGCCAGGGGAGTAGGGAGAGCAAGTGGAAGGGACACTTACAGTGAATTTCTGCATCTCTAAGTAATACATTTTAAATTAATACGGAAAAAAGTTATTACTTAAAAGCCTGTCATGTAAATTGTGTTATCTTGACCAAGTTTGCAGAACTTTAAGTTTTTGGGTGCAGAATTCCCCCAGTAGTAATTATTGCAGGAAGTCACCTGTATGGTCTCTTATTATAGAAAGAAAAGGAGGGCAAGAGTTGATGTGTTCACAAATCCTGAACACTATCAAGAAGAATTTTTATTTTATATTCTGCTTTTCAGCACTTCAAAGTGAATTACAGTCAGCTACTTGAGGTATATCAGAGGGTTTACAATCTAACAGGGTTATTCATTAAAATGTGATGGGCAGATATCGCAATAACTACTGCATTGTGACATTAAGATTTAAATGAGGGAAAGGGGAGGGGTTTGGGCAGGGTTAACAACATTTTGATGCCGGTACTGCTGTGGGGAGATGTTTTACACATTATTGCCGGCAGAAGCACCGGAAATAACACCTTTTGCTGTAGCACTATGGAGGCAAGAGCGGGCAGTGTGGCCATAATTGCAGCGGGCAAAAACGCACCGCCGCGATGCAGCAGCTGGCTCAATATCACCCTGCCCCTTTTTTTTTTTTTGAGACTCATCATTCCATTAAAGTTACAGTAGAATGATGAATCCAGTTAACTGGATAAGTTAGACCTGTTCAATAGCAGGTCTAAAGTTAGTGGGAAAAGTCTTATCTGGCTAACTTACTTAGCCGTTTCTTTGAATATCTACCCCTTTATTTTTTAATTCTTCATATTTGTGAAATATTTCTGAAATTGTTCTTTCATGATGAAAGTGTAGCATTATGTTGAGAAGATCAGTGAAAAACTACTTTAATACATACTGAATTGTATTTTTCAACAGCACAATGTAAAAAAAAAAAAAAAAAGCTGTGTACTTATTTTTGCCCCAGAAACTCCTTTCGAAAAAACCTCCCTCCCAGAGTGCTTTTTGGCTGCATTTAAGAATTATCTGAATCAGTGCAACATATCACAGTAGTATTTAAAATTTTCATATAGTTATGAAGGTAGGGGAAAGGAGAGGTGAAATTTAGCAGAGTTGCTTATCTGTAATAGGAGGAGTTCTCCTAGGACAGCAGGATGTTAGTCCTCATACATGGGTGACATCGGATGGAGCCCGGCACAGAAAATTTATGTCAAAGTTTCTAGAACTTTGACTAGGCACACTGAACATGCCCAGCATACCCTATTCCACACACCCATGTCGGTCCCTCTTCAGTCTCCTAACATAGAATTATGGTAAAAATAAAAATGGGAGAAACCCAACTCCACAGTGTGGCAAACTGAGAACATTTGTTACAGGTAAGCAACTCTTTCTCCTAGGACAAGCAGGATAATAGTCCTCACATAGGTAAATCCCTAGCTACAGGCTGCTCCAATACAAAAGGGGACAAACAAGCACAACAACCACAGTGTTGTTGGTAACAGAGGGGGGAGACAGCCTGAACCCAATCAAACAGATCCTAAGTAGGGAAAGTTGGGTTCCACACCTCAGATTCTGGAGGACAGACTGGCCGAACCTACTGCCACGTTTGCCATCCCTATCCAGACAGTAGTGGGATGCGAATGTGTGGAGAAAACTCCACCTCGCAGCCTTGCAGATCTCCTCCATTGGAACCGCTCACAAGTGGGTCACAGATGTTGCAATGGCTCTGAAAGAACAAGCCTTGACAAGACCCCAAAGATACAATCCCACCTGTGCATAACAGAAGGAAATACAATCTGCTAGCTAATTGGATAGTGTGTTTGGCAACTGCAACTCCAAATCTATTTCTGTCAAAAGAAATGAAGTTGGGTGGACTGATATGGGCTGCTGTCTGCTCCAGGTAGAAGGCTAAAGCTCTCTTGCAATCCAAGTTGTGCAGTGCTCATTCACCTTCGTGCAAATGGGGCCTGGGAAAGAATGTAGGCAGGATGATTGACTAAGATGGAAATTCAACACCATCATAAGCAGGAACTTGGGTGCCTACGTAGGACCACCCTGTTGTGATAAAACTTGTTGTAAGGGGGATAAGTCACTAAGGCCTGGAGCTCACTAACCTTGCATGCTGAAGTGACCACCAAAAATATGACTTCCAAGTCAGGTACTTCAGATCATAGGAATGCAGTCAGCTGAATGAGCACCACGCTGAGGTCCCAAGACACAGTGGGAGGCCTTACAGAAGACTTCAACTGACACAGGCCCCGCAAGAAGTGTACCACTATAGGCTATACAGAGATAGGCACATCTACACATCAGAAGTATGCACTAATAGCACTTAGGTGAACTCTAACAGAGTTGGTTTTTAAGCCAGCCTCCAATAGGTGTAGAAGGTAATCAAGCAGTTTTTGGGTGGGGCAGGAGAATGGGATCCAGAGTCTTCTGCTCACATCACATGGACAAACTCCTTACTTCAGCCTGTAGGACTTTCTAGAAGCCACCAAGACCCGAGACATACTGGCAGAGAGATCAAGTGGCTGTAGAATCAGCCTCTCAACATACAGGCTGTGAGCACCAAGGTCTGGAGGTTGGGATGCCAGTGTTTACCCTGATCCTGCGTGATGAGATCTGGGGAAGTCCCCAGATTGATCGGATTCTGGAAGGTCAACTCCTGAAGGAGTGGAAAACAGACTTGTCTCGGCCAATGAACTATGAGGATCAAAGTCTCTCAGTCCTCTCGAAGCTTCAGAACAGTCTGTTACTAGAGGAATCTGAGGATACAAGTACAGAAGACCCTTTCCCCAATAGCGAGCAAAGGTGTCTGAGGCTGGTTTGCCTTCTGTTCTGTACAGGAAGCAGAACTGAGTCACCTTCCTGTTGCAGGGAGTTGCGAACAAGTCCACATCTGAGTTTCCCCAGAGGCGAAAGATCAGATTAGTTACATGGCCTGGAGCACTATCCCGTGGGACAGAGCTCAGGACTGGATCTGGATTGTTTCCTGACGTAGGAGGCACAACCCTGTGTCTCCCTGCTTGACATACCACATTGCTACTTGGTTGTCTGTTTGGATTGGGACAGTTTTGTTGGACAGCCTATCTCTGAAAGCTGAAAGAGTGTATCTGATTGCCCAGAGCTCCAGGAAGTTAAATTTGACACTGTGCTTCCTGGGCAGACATTGATCCTGGGTGCGAAGCCCCTCTACATGGACACATCCATGATAAGGACAGTTTGGATAGAGGGAGTTTGGAAAAAGATTCCTTGCTCTAAATTTGAAAGAACTTGCCGCTGGGATAAGAGGACCGGAGGGACAGAGTGATGTGGATGTGATCCCAAAGGTCCTGGGTGGCTTGGCGTCACTTTGACCTTGAGGTCCATTGGGCTCTGCACATGTGTAAGTGTGCCAAGGGAGTGACATGGATGGTTATGGCTATGTGGCCCAACAGCCTCAACATGTGTTGAGCTGAAATCTGCTGGCTCTGTTGAGTCACCGCCACCATGAACAATAAGGTGACTGCCCTGGAATGTGGTAGGAAGGCCTTCACCTGAGCCATGTCTAGCAGGGTTCCTATGAAGTCCAATTGAGCTGACGGACTGAGGTGAGACTTCATGTAGTTGATGAACACTAGTGACTCCAGCACCTGGATGGTCAAGCGCAAGAACTGATCTTTCCCTGCCCCAGAGGTGTTCTTGACCAGCCAATCGTCCAGATAAGGGAAAAACGTACTCCCAGCCTACAGAGGTGTGCCCCCACCACAGCCAGACAGTTTGTAAAGACATGTGGGGCCAATGCTAGCTGAATGGCAACATTTTGTACTGAAGTGCCGTTTTCCCATCACCTGTGACCTGGAAAGATCTCGATGTGCGTGTACGTCTTAAATAGAGGAAGTATAGCCAAATCTCCTTTTTGAGGAGGGGAATCTGGATACCGAGAGAAATCTTGAACTTTTCTTTTTTTTAGAAACTTGTTCAAGGCCTGCAAGTCTAGGATGGGATGGAGTTCCCCTGTTCTCTTTGGAATCAGGAAGTACCAGGAGTAGAATCCCTGCCGCCCCCCCCCCCCGCCTTGAAGGGACAGGCTCGACCACTTTGGCTGTTAAGATTGCAGAGAGCTCCCTTAACAGTACCTCCTGATGCACTAATAGCCCCCAAAATGGGCACGGAAGAGAATTTGGAGGGACACCCAATAGGTTTAATAGATACCCCCTGGTGGACAATAGACAAAACCCACTCATCTGAGGTTACACTGGGCCACTGGTTTGCAAAGAACTGTAGCCTGCCCCAGACTCTGGTTGTGTGTGCGTCTGTCCAGCATCTCTGGTATGGGTGGCTAGCTCATGCTTCCTATAATCCAGTCAAAACCCCATCCTGGGATTTGGCCAGGGTGCTAGAGCTCATCCTCTGGGAACAGGAGCAAGGGGCTGAAAGACAGTACTTCTTCCGGCATTAGAAAGACTTCCTCTTCCCGTGCCTCGCTAACTTCCTGGCAGAGGAAGCGGGTCTGAAGTCCTGGCATAGAATTGTTGGAGGGTCTCATGGTGATCCCACAACTGGGCCACTGTGTTGCCCGTACTCCAGGCCCTGACACACCAGCGACAGAAAGGTGTCTTGCTGCTGTTGAGGCAGTCGCTCGACTGCCTCCTGCACCTGCTTCCAGAGGTTGCGAATGTATTGATTCATTTAGAGCTGGTAGGAGGCAATGCAGGCAATGAGCATAGGGTTTCCGGGGGGGGGGGGGGGGGGGGCTTTCTCCCAAGGGCATCCAGCACTCTGTGATCCCATCTCCAGGGGCCCCAAGGCATGGGTCTGACAGCACTTGGCCATCTTGAAAGCGGATTCAACCACCATAGATTGGGATGCCAGCTGACATTTTTTGAATCTGATAGCCTATTGGACGAGTTAAAACCAGTCTACCTTCCTGTTCACAGGAGGAACCTTGAGGAGGTGTTCCCAAATCCTCATCAGCAACTCCTTAAAGATCTTGTGCACAGAGACCATATCATTTCTTTAGGAACCTCCACAAACTGGAGGATCTCCAGCACCTTGTGCCTGGCATCCTTCTCAGTCATCAACTAAAATGTGATGGCCTCCGTCATCGTTCGTACAAAACCTGCGAAGGTCAGGTCTTCAGAGGGAGACCTCCTTCACTCCTCTGGAGGAGACTGCTCTGAGAGGAGACCCTCCGTGTCCTCCGAGGAGGATTCCAAAGTGTCATCTCCCCAGGGGTCATAAGGAGCCTCATCCTCACTGTAATCCACAGGGGATGAGGCCCTAGGTGTTCAGCCTTCATCCAGAGGCCCAGGCCTCAATGGGACTTCCTCCTCTGAGGAACCAGCAACATCCACCGCATCATTCAGGGGAGGGGGGGAGCATTGGTGCCCCTGCTGGGCATCGATGGCTTCCCAGGAACAGACGCCAGCTGGATTGGTAACACCGATGAGCACAGACACTCCAGCAGCGGTTCCAGCAGAGAGAGCACCGACTCAGTCAGTGCCACCAGCTCAATGCCCCGCAGTGCCCAATCGAATGCCAGCTAGACTTTGTGCTCCAACTCCTCCTCGAAGGTTGCCAATGCCTAAATGGACTGGTAAGTAAGATGGTCGGCCAGATCTTCTTTAGAACCTTGAGGTGGATTGGCGACCGACACCAGGACCGGTGGAGAGCAGTTGCAGACCCCTGTATCTCGCCAAAGGGGCATCACGGCAAGTGCTGGTGCCAACCCAAGCCTGGCACCATGCATCAAGGGCAACCAGTGACTACGCTTCCTTGGCTTCCCTACGTGCTCAGCCCAGTCTTTTCACGGTGCAGAGGTCGAAGACGATGAACCAGATGACCTCAACCTGGAGGAGACTGACAGAAGCCAGTCCCTGGCGCCCACCGGCGGCACTGATGGAGTGGAAGGCCCCTCTGGCTCTGCGTCCATTGGTGCAGGTCCTTCGGCATCAATGCCACTGATGCCGACGGCACAGGACTTCCTCGCCCCAAAGAGCTTCTCCATCTTATCAAGGAAAGCAAGACATCCCTTCGGAGTCATTTGGTCACACATGTGGCACCCTCGAACATTGTGTGATGCCCCCAGGCAGAGGATACATACATCATGTGGGTTTGTAATGGATATAGTCCTTGGGCACTGAGGGCATCAGCGAAAACCTGACAAGGCCATGGCGACACGAACTAAAAGGGGCAAAAATGATCATGGAGGCGGCAGGCGACTGATGCCAGTGGGCACCAAAGCATGGAGAAACGAAATGAAAGGGACCCCCCCCTCCTAAAAAAAACAAAAAACAACCAAACAAAAAACAACTTACTGAACAAGCAAAAAACCTGACTTGGAAGCAAGAGGGAACTGGAGAGTGATCCGTACCGAGAAACTCGAAAAGCCATCAAAAGGATTGGTGAAAAGTACTGTAGAGGGACGAATCGTGGAATAGGGCATGCTCAGTGTGCCTAGTCAAAGTTCTAAAAACTTTTGACACAAGTTTTCTGTACCAGGCTCCATTTGATGTTACCCATGTGTTCTAGGAGAAAAAATATAAACAGTTGCTTAGAAATAAAAAAAAAAAAAAAAAAAAGGGGGGGGGGGGGGGGGGGGAAATCACCCAGACTGTCCGTTCCACAAGTGATACTGCTTTATACAGGAAAGGCAGATGGAAGAAAGGGGGAGGAGTTGTAGGGGGCTGACGTATAGTGTAATCCAAGTACTACTACTTCTCCCTATGTCTCCAGTGTCTGCTGACATGCTTTCACCATATGCAATGCTCATGCTAAACATAATATCACATGATTTGCTGTTTCTGTCACACAAATATATCTATGCTGAACATGTAGCTATTTTGGTGCGCAGAGAGGGAGGCGATTCCCTGAATCCAAATTTCTAATGTGGACAGATGGGCAGGGAGCCACGAAGAGCACAGGTGTGGACTTACTTAGAAGGAACCAGCTAAGCAATCAGCACATCCGTTCAAGAATAGATCTTTGCTCGACTGGATTGGAAAATAAAGTTACAAGCAGGTTTCAGAGTTACTGCTAAGTGAGATTCCTTTCTTTCCTCAAAGACTGAATACTTCTTTTGGGAGAGGCAGGCACTGGCTGCCTGATTAAATATGGACCACCACTCTCTAGGGATCTGTTCTTTATATCAACAAGAACCGATGGAGCAATTTGAAAAAAGCAATTGGTTCTTACAATCTCCATGTCTTCAGATTCAGTCTTGGGGTGTTCTATGAAAGATTTAACAGCACCTAGTACTAGGCTAGGTTTGCAATCACAAGTGGGTTATACTATATTATAACTGGCACACTTAAGATTTCAATTATTAATAGGTCATTATAATCCCTACTTTCTTCCCTTGCTGGTCTATCTACTCAGGATGCTTGGGCCAGGTGTAGCAAGGATTGCACATTGCAAACAGCAGAGCAGTACCCTAACTTCGGTGTACAAGGGAAAGTCAAGGTAGGGGGGGAGCGTTCACAAATGTCTCATATGGATTTAGACTGGGAATACCCACCAAAGAAAACATTACAAGGTGAATTCTGATTACTACCCAGATTAGTATATTTTTTAAAAATGGTAATGTCCAAAAATGTAAACACAAAATGACATGAAAGTGTCTTTTCAATGAACATTTACAGTATTTTAATAGTCTTAGTGAGCTTATACAGCCGTCTCAAGAGACACAGGAGGACAATGTCTAAGCTACAGAATTTTCTATGTAATAAACACCAAAAAAGTAAGCCAGGCAACATCTGAGAAATGGAAAGAAATAACAAAGAGCAACACTAACTACTAACTGGGTCCTGAATCAAGTGTTTCCCAACATTATTAGTCTTCCACTATATAGCCAAGAATTTAGTTACAGCTTAATCCAAGGCCCTAGCAGGAAAGCTCCTGTTTAGATGGGCATGGTAGAGGGCACCTCAAAATCAGCTGTTCTTGATCTTCCCACATAAAAAACAAGCACAGTTTTCATGCAGGCCAGTTTGCCATTTGGCTTAGTAGACCCATACCTAGGGATACTAGATCCACATGGGGCACCCACCTAAGAAATGACACGGTTATGTTGGACCCTCCCACTGTTCCTTTGCATTTTTGGTGAAATACTGAGAAAACAGAGACAGGACAGGCAGTAGAGCCCAACCTGCTGGGCACTACGATCATAGACTGTTTAAATCAGTTAGTACTGTGTAAGTATTTTGAAACTACCAGGCAAAGGCAGAAGGAAGATTCATTCCAACACTATTTAAACTCATGACCTCTGTTGATATAGTCTTGGTAGATCCATGAATGCTTAACTAAGATCAAGAGTCACATTATCTCACCTTACGACAGCCATGAGGTTTACATCTCATGTACTAGCGAACGTGTAAAAACAAAAACAAATGACATGTTACCAACTGAGGAGACTGACAATTGCTCCTCAAAGTAACTTGATCTGACCATTTTACAACTCCCACTACACAGGGGCTTGAGCTCTTCCAGCTTTTACTAGGAGTGCGTCACACGTGAGTAGACTAGTATTCTCAGCCATGTAAAAAGCCAAAATGTGTAAAGGTCTGCGTGATTATAGCCAATACAGAGCTGCCAGGGCACCTCATCACAAAGCGTCTGTAGGGAGACAAATCATACAATGCACTGGAATGAAATTCACAAAACAGAACCAGCCCAAAGTCTCCCTCCAGTTCTGCTGTTGTGCAGTAGAAGACTGAAAATATTGCCGGGACACTACATGGATTCCAAATAGTTGGGATTTCAGCTTGAAGGACTGGGTGCCAATTTCCACCATTGATCCATGCATTGTAGTTTTCTGGTGTTCAATATAGAATCAATGTGATAAATAGGGAGAGAGGAACAATAATTGATTAGCAAGATACATACATATATATACTAGCCGATGCCCAGAGGTCCCAATTCACCCCCTTCTTCCCCAGCATGATCCATGAACTCTTCTTTCCCCAACCAGATCCTAGCATACTCCATCGCCCCTCCTATCAACTTTATACCAGATGTTTGCACCCTCCTCCCAAATTCCTATGCCGCAGCAATCTAAAAAGCAAATAGAATGTTAGAAATTATTCAGAAAGAAATGGGAGAATAAATCTGAATATATATTGCATCTAGAGATCTAAGGTGCAACTGTATCTGGAGTATTCTGTGCAGTTCCAATAGCCCCAATGCAAGAAAGATATTAGAAGAATTAGAAAAGGTACAGAGAAGGGCAACAAGAATGATAAAGGTGATGGAACTGCTTCCTTATAAACAGACTAAGAAGATTAGGGGTCTTCATCTTAGAGAAGAGATACCTACAAGGGGCTATGATAGAGATTTATAAAATCATGAGTGGAGTATAACAGGTCAAAAGGGGATAGTTTATCTTTTTAAATAGTATTAGGTGTAGGAGATAGATAATCTATAAACTAAAAAAGTAGATTTAAAACAAAGTGGAAAAGTAATTTTTCACTCTACACACCGTCAATCTGTGAAATTTATTGCCAGAGGATGTAGTCCAGGTACGTAGTAAGTTTTGGACGAGTTTCTGGGAGTGAGCAACAAAGAATTTGATCTACTGGGTACATCCCAATGATCCAAACTGGCCACTGTGAATTACGATGCTGGGCTGGATGGACCTTTGATGACAACTGCTAGGGCCCCAGTGTCTGCGTTTATAATTGACCATTATGAAAATCAGTAACAGCAAATTTACACTGGCTATTGAAAGTCTACGCCCTCTTGAATATTTTATTCATGTTGGGTTGTCTCAGTGAGTTAGACTTGCATGCATTTTTAAAGGTGAAATTTAAAAAAAAAAAAAAAACAACTTACCTGTTAATTTCCTTTCCTTTAGGTCCAGCCAGACTAGTGGGTTATATTCTCCTGCCAACAGATGGAGACAAAGGAGAACATAAAGTCTCAAAGCAAACTTCACTCCTCCTATAAAGATCTAATGTTGCCTTCAGCTCTTCAGTATCTGGTTGTCAGCTTTGACATAAAAGACCATTGTTTATTTAGGTTTACAAATCACCACCATCAAAATTTGATGCAACCTAGAACCTTCATTCCATGGTCATCAACTCAGGAATTACATAATTCCTACACCAAGGTCATGGTTAAACCAACTACCTTCAGTGTGGGCCACAACGTACTTCTTGTTAGTTTTCAGAAATTGTCAGTCAGAGCCCTTGTTTGTCATGGCTTGGTCTGGCACAACTAAAGGAAAAACAGGAAAGTTTAAATTTCACCTTTCCTTATTATCTATGCCAGACTAGTCCAGGCAAGTGGGATGTACCAAAGCTCTCAGGAGTCTTGCATCCAAAACAAAGTCTCTCTAGGCCTACTCCCTCACACTTAACTGTTTAGAGCAGGATGCAGTGATGACAAGGGCACTGCCTTGCAATTATCCTCTGGAAGGACAGTTTCTGATTTGGCCCAAGTACTGCACCCTCATCGAGCAGACTTGACAGTCCATAGGGATTTGCCCATCTTCTTGCTTCCCGCTGTAGTCAATGCCTTAGAAACTATTGTGCTTTAACAGAACACAAAGACCTATCCACGAAGAAACTGGTTACCTACAAACATCTCAAAGGAGACCTACAACAGATCTGAGAATAGCTGTCCTTTTTCTGGCCTACACTGCTTGACTAACACCACAAGTGAGAAAAGCCAGATTCTAACAGAAGTGAAATACTACTCTTCAAAAAGGGAGAAGATTGGGCCCAGAGATACACTTTCCTTTCAAATTACTACATGCCACCAAGGAGACTGATTTCAACATGACTCAGAGATGCTACCAGAAGAGACTTGAGGGGAAGGGAGGCTGGATACCTTCAAATCTAAGCTCAGGTTCCATGTCAAGGAGCCTTCCCACAGAAGACAACTATGAGGTCGTAATTGACTCCATAGAAGAAAGTATCCCATTTAAGAGAGTAGCCAGACAGCTCCTGGGACCATGTCTCTTGCAGAAAGCAAGATCTCTGCCCTCTGTGATATTTATAAGTTCTGCCTTCATTCTAATTTTTGCTGGTGGAAGGACAAGATTGAATAGATCCTCAATGGGAAATATTTTCTCTGTAAACTGTCCTTGCAGAGGCTCCAAACTCAAAGTCAGATCAGTTGTGTGTTCCTCTCTTGTGCCACCAAGGGCTGTAACTCCCGGCATTAGACATCCTGACTACGTAGCTTGGTTCAACAGTCAATATTGTAAAAGAAAATTGAAGGATCATCTGCAGAAGAATACTCTGATCAGGGGTAAAAAAAAAAAAAAAGCTGAAGGAGCATCCCTTGCTTGCACTTTCAGACCTCTGTCCAGGGAACATCCAGCAAGAACAGATATAGGGGACTAGATGCTGGTCATGGTTCGACCAGTATTATCCAACTCCCCCCAATCCAGGCTCCTGCTTTCCTTTTTTTTTTTTTTTTTTTAACCAAAGAACTTGTCTGTCTTACAGCTTTGCTGAGCTGATCGGAATCTATTCCACCATACCTTTGGCTGGGGACTTCAGGTCATTCTCACACTGAAAGGTGAACTTTTGTCCCAGGTTCATCTTTTTTGCAGAGAGAAGCAAGTTTTCCTCAAAAGGAGTTTTCAGTACTTTTGTCCATTCATTATCTCTATCCTTAAGAGTACTCCAGTCTCTTCCAATGAGCAACATCCCAATAACATGCTGCTACTACCACCATGTTTCACAGCAAGGATAATGTTTTCTGGGTTTGTGCCAAAAGTAATTCTTTGCATTCAGGCCAAAAAGTTCTATTTTAGTTTCATCAGCCCGTAAATGCCACATGGCTACAGCATCCCCTACGTATTCTTTTGCATACTTCAAACTAGATTCAAGGTGGACTTTGAACAGTGGCTTCCTTTTTGCCATCCTACCATATAGGCCAGTTTTGTGAAGTGTTTGGGATATTGTCACTTGCACACTAACCAGCCTTGGCCATGCAAACCAGTAGATTGTTCAAAGTTGCCACTGGCTTCTTGACTGCCTCCCTGATCAGTCTCCATCTTGCTGGAACAACCAGATCGAGGTAGGGTCTTGGTTGTGCCATAAACCTTCCACTTCTTAATAGTATTGACCATGCTCAGTGTGACATTCAAGGATTTCTCAACCCTTTTATACCCCCAGATCTGTGCCTTTCCACAACTGTTCTTGAGTTCATTTAACAGCTATGGTTGGGGCTTTGCTTTGAAATGCACTACCCAACAGAAAGAACCAACAGGAACTGTTGACTTGATCCTTGTCATGTGAATCAGTACAAGTTAAGGTAAAGCCAATTGATATAACCAAAGTTTTAAATTATTTGGCATTGATACAGAAGATCAAGGAAGGTGGACATTTATTCAACCAAACTAGTCTATGTTTTTATTTCTACTTCATTTTCTAAGGAATTCTGGAATATATTTTTCACTTACAGGTTAGAATGTGTGGATATTGATAATAACCTGGATTAAATAATTAAATAATGAAACAGCTTTGCACAAGTGAAAGAATGTGATTTGTCATTATGAACAAAAACAGTCCTTGGGTGACAGGCAGAAGCAGGTTGCGTAGAAACTTATTGACGCTTCAAGGCCTGGCTACTGAGCGGGGAAAGGAGGAGTGTACCAGATAATGGCATTGTGACATCATTAGTTTTAATAGACCTGTATATAAGAATGACGTATCTTGTAATAACTGAGCAGATTAGGCAGTAACATCACTGTTAGATGCACTGTGCTGCTACCAAGAAAGCTAATTATATATTCCTTTCTTGCCTTTTACTAATAAAGATTATTCATTAAAAAAAGAACTTGTTAATTATTCTAGAAGGGCCGGCTTTCTCTCCATGAGCATAGGCTCTGGGCTTGAACTCTCTGGGTGTGTAGAGAACACAGGTAATGATTTCTATTGAACTCTATGCAAAGGCAGATAATGATCTGAAGGGCTACACAGCCCCAGGTAACTGAACAATATATGGAACAAACACGGGTTTAATGCAGTTTACTTCCAGGATATAAGGCAGCAAATGGTAACATTTTGGAAGGGAGTGTAAGCTTTCTATAGCCACTATATTACACGCTTAAAATAAACCTCCAAGCGTGGTACAAAACTCAATGTAATCTAGACAAACGAATGGACGAATGGTACTTAAGAAGCAGTGGCATGCCTACACATCATGGTTGAAAAGTAAGGAGTCAGGTTACAACCCGCCATCTGCAATATAAGCCTTGGTTTTAGTTTTACACGTTCGCCGTACCACAATATTGTAAAATATTCCCCACAACCCTAGTAGCATAGAGATAGCTGAACCTTAAGCTGAAGAGGTATGGGGAGGGAGGTACATCTTGTAAAAATGTGGGATAACATAGCAGGTTCCTTAGATCTGTGTTTATTAGATTTTCTACAGCTTGATTGTACTTCGGTTTGTGTTCATTCTATACTATGGGCTTGGCCCGGCTGTTGTACAATGGTTATCCTTGTAAATAAATTAAAAAAATAAAATAAAAAGTAATCCATATATGCAGGATCTATAAATCATTTCATCAAGAAAAACTAATACTTGCCACATAAAAGTAGAGATGTTTATTGGAATTCTTTTCACGAAAGGATGACCATGAGAGATGAGAGGAGGGGACAAGGGCAGTATAAAGGCTTTGCCATCCCAGAAACATCTGCACCATCTATAGTCAGTTTAAAAAAATGGAGTCTTATTGAAAGACAGATTGAAATAAAATAAACAGGTTAGTAAAGAGATAGTACAGTAAATATATTCTCAAACCTCTGCCTAGCCCACAAGATCTACCCACTCCATAAACAGGCATTTTGAAGGTGCCAAATACCAAGGCCAAAAAGGAGAGAATAACTGTGCTGAGAATGGGCCTGCTCTAGCATAGTAACACAATGACGACGGGAGAAAGAGACCGATGGTCCATCCAGTCCGCCCAGAAAGCTTCTGATGGTACTAACTGCCCCTCTGTACAGGGTATCCCCTAAGCCTTATGTTAAGGGTACTAATATTTACAGTCAAGACCAAGCAATGTCAAACCCACAACAAAATTACTGCCAGCAACATTTTTACAGAGTGAGCAGCCTTCTTGATATTTCATACAATTCTGCTGCTTGAACGTGGTTTGCTTTTGGATTTGGTTGTAGAAGCAGTTCTGTGCTTTTTCCCTAATTTATTTAATGAGTTTTATATACCGTCATTCGGTAAAGCCATCACAACTGTTTACAAAAGCTCAAAAAGTCAGGGTCCTGAGTAGGTTGTGTCTGAATCCAATGCCCCTTTAAAAAGGTGTGCTGCTATGGCACTCTGGGAGAATGATGGGGATTTGGAAAGATTTCCTGCACTTTTTATCTCTAGGGTCTCCCTCCTCCTACTCTCCAACCTTGCCTATTAGCATAAAAGCTCTTAAAGCTGGACTATATATCATGAAAGCAGCTATCAGACTAACTTGGGTGAGAAAGAGCAAAGAATTTAAGACTCCCAAAGCAATTCACCTCATTACATGGTACCTGAGGGGTTGAGAAAAGTAACTCATTCTGGAATAATAGTTATCAGGCAACAATGCCTTCGTGAGCATTCCCATACAAGCTGTTAGAATGGCTTTCCTGATTTCTGTATTTTTTTTTTCCTATGAATTTTTGCAGGTTTTAAGAGTATTTTTTTTTCCTGCTGAGCCCTGGGGCTGCCATATTTTTTTGCTTTTTCTTGCCAGTACTTCGTGCCTCAACCAATAGGAGCTCATGCCCCATAATGCAATAGAAAAGGCGGGACAACATACTGGAAAACTTGCTAGGTGCATCAGTTATATTTACAGTGGATCTCTCAAAATAATATATATATATATAATTATTTTTTTTAAATAATTAAGGGGTTTTTTGTTTTACTAATTCTAGGAAACAGCTTAAATAGGCTGCCTTACTTAGCCAGGGGGTAGAAAAAAAAATTACTGAATGTCTCACTCAAATATAACCAAAACGGAGTAGGCGTTATGGCTGCATTAAGAATACTGGCTAAGAGATCTGTTATTTGCCAGTATTGTGTACAAACAGAATTACTTCCTGTTGCTATCAGGCAGTGTTCAATACACACACTGTTTGCTCTCTCAGGCTGGGATCTTCTGGAAATCCTGAAATCAACTGTTAAATAAACAAAACATATAGCTGTTTGGGGCAGCTCCCCCGATGGTCTCATCCCTTTTTCCCTGCTCTTTTAGTGAGATTTTAAATTCTACTCTCCTGAAAATAAAAAAACAAAAACAAAAAACAAAACCCCGATGACTAAGGGCTCAAAAGACAAACATGCTACACAGAGAAAGTGTAGAACCTGCAGAATAAGGATGTCTTGGTTCATTCATTTCTTGGGGATCTCCATTTGTTTCTTTAGTTTCAAGACAAAAAAAAAAAAAAAAGAATTCATTCATTCCTTTGATCAATTTTTTTGCTTGCCATTAAACTGAATGGAGAAGCTGGTTTTTTTCTTAAGTTTTTTTTTTTTTAATTTTTGGGGTCTCCAACTTAATAATCGCTATATTAAGTTGGAGGGTGTACAGAAAAGCAGTTTTTTCTGCTTTTCTGTACACTTACCCAGTCAGTCTATGGTTAACACCTACCTTTGGGCAGGCATTCATTTCTGAGTGTAAAATGTGCGGCTTGGCCGCACATTTTACTTTCAGAATCCCGGGCGACTAATAGGTTCATCAACATGCATTTGCACGTGATGAGCGCTATTAGTTTTCGCGAGTTTGGAAGCGCGTTTTCAAGGCACTATTACCCCTTACAGTATAAGGGGTAATAGACGCATGTCGAAAACACGTGGGCAAGTGGGTGCTGTACTGTGAGCTCGGCTGAGCTCCAGAATAGAGTTCTCATGGAATTTGTGGGAAGTCATCATTGGAAAGGGACAAGAACTCCAAGGAACCTAGACTGTGGTAAAGTGGTATCAAAAGTACCAGCAGTGGCAGAGGTTCTCTTAAGGCATTGTCAGACAAGCAATGAAGCAACAAGAGGGTGAAAAACACTCAAGGCTCCAAAAAAGGGCACCCAAGAGTGGCATGAACCAGTGAAGGCTGCACAAGAGGCAACATGGCACCAAGAGTGGCATTAGAATCCTAAGGCACCATGAAGGAGGAACAAAGCAGAAAAGGTGTCAGGATATACCCCAAGACACTGATTAAGGGGCAAGGCAGCACAAAGACTGGCATCAACATACCTAAGCAACCCGAGAGGTGGAAAGCAGATCTCCAAAGTGGCAGGAACACCCCACGGCATAAGTTCTGGGTGTCACAGCAAGGCAGAGTTGAGGATGCAGAAAGACCACAACCACAAATAATACTCAAGGCCTGGTCACACCACAACTCAATACAGAAGTTATGATATTCCCTTTTTATTCTCTATTCCTTTCCAAATAATTCCTAACATTTCATTTGCTATTTTTTTTGACCACTGCGATGAAGGTTTCAACCTATTGCCTCCACTGAGAACTAGATCTAAAAGTAGTTCTACTCTTATTGTTCTAGGAACAGCTTTTCCATGAAGCTGCCATTTATGGTATCTAGAAACATTCTGGCCTAAAATGCCCTAATGAGACAGTCAATAAATATTAAGGAAATTTAAATATTTGTGTTGCAAATTCAGTCTGCTTCATCCTCCTGGTCAGGCAGACAGTAGTACACCCCCTACTGCTACACTCTTTCCCATCTCACATGGAATTTCTATCTACAGAGATTTCAGAACAGAGTTTTATTCCTGCAGAACTCCTTTCCTACTTACCATCCTTAATATATAATACTACCTCATCCCCACTTCTGCCCTGACATTTCAATGTATTTTGTGCTGTGATATCCGTATCCTATTGGTTATCCTCTTTCCACTTGGTCTCCAAGATTCTTGTAATGTCTATATCTTCATTTAGTGCTATATAATCCAACTCTCAATCTTAAAGTGTTTAGACTTCATGCTTTTGCATACGGTCAATTAAATCATTTTTAATCCCTATTTACAGCCTGCTTACTCTTAACAGTTAATTCAAGTAATTTGGAAGCATTCATATTTATTTACTCTTCATTTAAATCCACTTGAGCTACCTCACTCTCATCCACATTCTATCAAGAATACTCTAATTTTCTTGTTTTAAACAATACTCTTTACAAATATTTTGTTCCAAACCATGTGCAACTTCCACTTTGATCTAATTTAAAAGCTCCTCTCTCCATTGGATAAGATGGGGTCCATGCAGTCAGAATAAACTCTCCTTTGCCCAAAACGTTCCCTAATTCCTAACAAACTGAATGTCCCCATCTCATCCACGTATTGAGACTGAGCTCAGCCTGCCTCTTGGGTTCTGCATGTCAAACTAAGCATTCCTGTGAATGCTGCCCTTGAAGATTCAGTATTTAAATTTAAATTTCCTACCTAAGAGCTTACATTGTTTCCAGATCCTCCTTCCTGTACCTTCCTCTCATTGCTAAGCTTGTTTGGCTTTACTTTAGTGTTTTATGAAGGTGTTTAGCCATCTTCTTATATTTTTGGTTTTTCACTTTTCTGAATTTTAAGCATCCAGCTGATCTGGCTTCCAGGATTTTTCCATCCCTAACATAACCTGTGAATGTGCTGAATCATATGTACAAGACTCATGTAATGAGACACAGACTGGGCACAGTGAAGTGTGTATATAGCAGTATTACACTAATATACATAATGTACCAAAAACATGCATAATGTTCATCGTATGTTTTAAGTAGCATGCATGTTATAGGTACGTGGCATATGTTTGTGGTAGAAACATTGTACATATATACAATAGATACACAACAGGTACACTGGATCATATACAGCACACATGCTGTGTCACATAATGCCTCCAAAAACACCCATAAAAGGTTAACCCTTGACCACATGAAGGTTCCAACATGCACTACACACTCCTTACCTGCACACATGCCCCTGGCCTGAAACTCTCACCTGACAACTGGGTACCCCACTTGCTGCTGGCCAAGTACCTTACCCAAAAACTATTACCTGATTATTTCTGGGGACACTGCAGAGTTTACAGAAAGGCATTCACAGATTATTTACTAAAAACCTTGGGATCATATAGCAACTTACTTACCTGCATCATTAATCAGTTAAACAGTGCTAATAAACTAAAAGGTTTATTAAAAAAAAGGCTGAACAGTGAGCATAAAGGATTATAAAGAACTATAATATAGCAGGCAGGGAAAAAGAAAAAGGATTTCCCCAATAACACTAACTACAATGTCTAGAGTTAAACCCTGTGCCTTTCTAAAATCAGCTTGGAGGGTCCTGTGTAATGTTTGTGTCACACAGTTGTTTCTCCCAGCTGAAATAGTTACTCAACTGTAAGTATAAGAGTTAGCAGCTTATTCTGCCTCAGCTACTATTGCTGTAGAGCAGGTGTTCTCAACCCAGTCCTCAGGACACCAAGTCTGTCAATTTTTCTGGACATCCACAATGAATATGCAAGAGAGATCTGCATGCACTGCCTCCATTATCTACCTCCTGCATATTCATTGTGAATAACTTGAAAATGGGACTAAAAGTTGGGGGTTGAGAAACCCTGTTATGTTTCCACCTGCTGTTTAACTTAAAATCAGGAGACATAAGGAACTTTTAAAAAGAAAGTTACAGAGAGTCGTAAAATAATGACAAAGAGCTAAATCTCTTGTTTTGCTACAGTAACCATAGTTTATTTTGTCACATTTGACTTTTTGCCCATTAATCAATGCATCTTGAGGCAAATCATAGATCATAACATTACAACAAGATCAAACATAGCATCTACAAATAAAATCTTCCACTTAAAAACTACCAACCTTTCCATCTGGATACAATCAAAGTTATGCTTCACAAAAATTATATATTAGTGTCCACAAAAGAATTTTCTATATATAGTACAGAGCTCCAGTAGCCATAATAATCCTAGAGAAAACTGGAGTCTTAGTAAATTGAGATACCTTTTAAGAACAAAAGTTTGCTTACTGTAAACAGTGTTTTCTGTAGCTAGCAGGATGAATTAGCCAGGCTGTCTAGGAACATCCCTCCGGGGCGGCTAGGTGGAGCTTCTCAAAGATGACAATGCTTTACTCTGTGTGCAGCTGGGCGTCTTTTCCCACGCAGCTCCATTTTCTCCTCAGTCTATTCTAAAGTGTGTCTACGAAGCAAGAAGTGGAGACTGTCCGGGGAGGTGGGTGGGTCAGCATGGCTAATTCACCCTATCTACGGAAAACTCAGTTTACAGTAAGCAAACTCGCTTCCCCCCCCCCCCAACAAATAAGCAGGCTGAATTAGCCATGCTGTCTGGGAGTCCCCAGCTGAAGGTGATGAGCGCAGTATGAAAAGTCCCTGTGGGAATGTAGTGCTGAGTATGATGTGCTGTGCCCAACCTGGTCCAGAGTAGCGGACAGCCTCTTTATGTGGTCCCTGATTGGAGTATGGATCTGCTCATCACTGCATCCGAGGCAGCTTGCTGGTCGAGACAGTAATAGGATGTGAAAGTATGGAGCGAGGACCACGTAGCGGCTTTGCATATGTCCATTACTGGAACCTCACGTAGATTAGCTACTGACGCTGCCATCACTTTCACCTGATGGGCCTTTGGTGAACTGGTCAGGATCTCTGCTCTTATTGTAACAGAACTGAATGTACTACGAAATCCAAGTCAAAAGCATCCTCTTGGAGACAGGCATACCAGAGGCATTCGGGTTGAAGGAAACAAATAGCTGTGAGGTTCTAGATTCGGCATGCATTCTACGCTTAGAATAGGCCAAGACTCGCTTGCAGTCTAGCGTATGGAGCCATCTCTCAACCTTGTTTTTGTGCGGCTTCGGAAAGAAGGTTGGCAGGGTAATCGTTTGATGGATGTGGAAAGTCAAAACTACCTTAGGTAAGAATGAGGGGTCTGTCCATAAAGTCACCTTGTGATGAAATTCAAGGTATGGTGAATAGTGAACCTGAGCCTGCATTTTGCTGACTCTTCTTGCAGAGGTCAGAGTGACCAAAAACAGAACTTTCCATGATAGATCTCACATGACTACTTTCCAGAGGTTTGAAGGGTGAAATTGTCAGCTGTTCCAGAACTAAGTTGAGATCCTACGGAACAGGTGGTCTGAGAACCAACGGTTGCAGCTGTAAAATGCCCTTCATGAACTGGGAGACTAGTGGGTGGTAGGACACTGGTAGGCCATTGTAGGGATGATGGTAGGCTGCAATGGCACCGACATGGACCCTCACTGAAGCTGTCGCCAGTTTCGCTTGATAAAGCCCTTGTCATCGTACCAGAGTATCTAAGCTACTTGGCCCTGATAATTCCTTCTGGTAGCAGATTTCGTAGATGCCACCAGAACCTCTTGGATCTCTGAAGGCAAGTGTAAGTGACTTAATACTGTCCTTTCAACATCCATGCTATGAGATGCAGTGAGGAGCGCATGGGGTGAAGCAGGGTGCTGCTGTCCTGCATCAACAGATCCTCACGTGGCCGAGGGGAATAGGTGGTTCGATGAAGAGACGCACTAGCTAGGCATACCATGGTTGTCTCGGTAAAGCCGGAGCTATCAGGATGAGGTTGGTTCTGTATCGTTCAAGATGAGAAGGATCAGTGGGTAAGCATAGAGAAGCTCTCCTGTCCATGATGAGAAGCATGTCTTGCGCGAGTCACATTCTCATGGGTTAAACTGAGCAGAACGTCTGCACCTTCCTGTTGTGCTCTATAGTGAAAAGATTTGTGCAAGGGAGGCCCCAAACCTGGAAGAGGTCCTTCGCCACATCCTGGTGAAGTTCCCATTTGTGTGGATGGAAGATTCTGCTTAGTTTCTCCATTCCAGGTAGGTAGGTCGCCTGAAGGATGATTTGAGCACTCCTTCGCCCATTCCAGAATGTGCACCACTTCTCTGCACAACATCTAGGAACCGGATCCTCCATCCTTGTTTATGTTGAACATCGCAACCTGATTGTCCGTGTGGACCATTACTGTTCTCCCAAGTAGGAACCCCTTGAACATATGTATGGCATTTCCAATTGCTTGGACCTCTAGGAGGTTTATCTGTTGGTTACGTTCCCAGCGGGACTAGAGTCCTTGCGTTTGTACTTGGTCCAAATGGGCTCCCCCCACATCTTGCTTGGAGTCTGTGGTAAGGATCAGTTGAGTCAGGGAGCGAAGCGGTGCCCCAGAGAAAGCTGTGGAGTGCAACCACCAGTCTAAATCCACTCTCATGCTTCAGGTCAGACTTACTCACCGGGACAGCAGATGTGACAGCTGTGTCCATTGCGCTTTCAGCCCCCATTGTATGCACCGAATGTCCAAACGGGTATGTGGCACTACATAGATGGCCACTGCCATGTGGCCCAGCAGTGGCAAGATCTGGCAGGCTGAGGTGTGAATAGAATCTCTCAGCTGAATGGTCCGGGTGCACAACATGTGGACCCTGTCCGCTGGAAGGAATGCTCTGCCCTGCGCAGTACTTATATAGGCCCCAATAAATTGCAGGTTCTGCATTTGCTAAAGACTGGACTTCTTGTAATTGATAACCAAGTCAAGCCCCTCCAGGCATTGGATTTGGCCTGTAGGCTGCTCTGTTGCGGTGCCACTATCAACCAGTCGACGAGATAAGGGAACAACTGGATTCCTCGTTTCCTGAGGTGGGCCACTGCTACCACTAAGCACTTGGTGAAGACTCTCTCGGCAGGCGAGAGACCAAAAGGGAGCACCTTGTGCTGGAAGTAGTTGACCTGAAAACACAGGTATCTCCAGGAGGAATGGTGCATAGCAATGTGAGTACACATCCTTGAGGTACAGCGAACGCATCCAATCATTAGGTTGTAGATAGGGAAGGATGACTTGAGAGATGTCATCTTGAACTTCTCCCTCTTCAGGAATTTGTTGAGAACTTGTAAGTCCAGGACTGGGCTGAGTCCTCCCGATTTTTTGGGAAAGAGGACGTATTGGGAGTAGAATCCCTGGTTCAGCTAAGTGCTGGGAACCCACTGGATAGAACGTTGGAGTAATTTGGTGACTTCCTTTTGTAGCCAGCAACAGTTCTCTGAGATGAGCTGATGCGGCCTTACTCGGTGGGGGAGATTTGGTGTGTTCCTGAAGTTCAGGGGATAGTCTGACAATATTGAGTACTCAATGGTCAGAGGTGATCGCTTCCCAAGAGTGATAGAAACACGAAATTCTCCTCCCTACTTGTAGCGGTAAGAACTTCTAAAAAGCTTGCTGGGTTTACATGTTATTTGGGGGTAAGTGCTGTTGTCTCTGGTTCCTTTGCCTGCTGTGATTCTGCTGCGGTTGTGATGGCTGTGGCTGGGTTTGTGGATAAGGTAGCGGACGGTACGATTAATATGGCCTATACGGCTGCCTTTGGAAATGGGTTTTTCTGTATGATTGGTAAAAGCAAGTTTCCTTACCGTAAACGTTTCTGTAGATAGCAGGATGAATTTGCCATGCTGTCATGGGATCTGTCAATCAGGCCCGGGAGGCGGAGCTTGTCAAAGCAGAGAACAGAGCTTTGCTCTCTGCGGCTGCGCATGTGTTCCCGCACAGGAAAGTAACGGAATCTCCTCAGTCTGTGATTAAGCCTTAGTGTAGTCGAAGACTTGGTGACTGCCAGGGAGGAGGGCGGGTCAGCATGACTAATTCATCCTGCTATCTACGGAAACATACTTGCTTTTTCCCGTCGATAGCAAGGCTGAATTAGCCATGCTGTCATGGGAGTCCCAAGCTCCCGATCACGTTGTCTATGATATGTTTGTTAGTGATCTTTGACAGTGTAGCAGTCACCGTGGACAGGAGGATAGAGATTGCAGTATTGCTTGCCCTGTCTTCGCATCAGTGGCTGCTTGTTGGTCAAGGCAGTAGTGAGATGTGAAGGTATGAAGCGATGACCATGTAGCTGCCTTGCAAATGTCTATGGGTTGTACATTCTTAAGGTGTGGCAAGGAGACTGCTACTGCTCTTACTTGGTGAGCTTTAGGAGTAGAATGTAATTGTAAATTCTGTTTATCATAGCAGAATTTGATGCACTGTGCTATCCAGCTGGAGATTGTGCGTTTAGCCACTGGTAATCCAGGTGCCTTTGGGTCAAAGGAGACAAAGAGTTGAGAAACACGGGAGTCAGAATTTGTCCTCTCTTTGTAGTGTGCTAAAGCTCTTTTACAATCTAGTGTGTGCAGTAGTTTTTCCCTATCATTTGCATGAGGTTTAGGGAAAAAGGTGGGTAATTCCATGATCTGATTGAGATGGAATTGAGTAACCACTTTTGGTAGAAGGATGGGTGAGTTCGGAGAACTACCTTCTGGTGATGAAATTGCAAATATGGAGGGTAATGGACCAAGGCCTGCAACTCACTAACTCTTTGTGCCGATGTTACTACAACCACGAATACCACTTTCCATGTGAGGTATTTAATGTGTGCCGAGTCCATGGGTTCAAATGGGGAAAGCATGAGTTGTTCCAGAACTATGTTGAGGTTCCATGGAACTGGAGGTTTAGATATCGGAGGACGAATGTGAGTTAACCCCTTGAAACGAGACAGTAATGGGTGACTGGATATAGGAATATTGTTAACTGGTCTATGATAGTCACCTATGGCACTGAGATGGACTCTGATGGATGATGTTGCCAAACCAGCTGTTATAGTGTGTGAAGATAATCAATGAGCAACTCAGGTGAGCAGTCCAATTGTGGTACACCTTTGGAAGTGCCCTATGTAGAGTAACGTTTCCATTTATAGTTGTAATTTTTCCTCGTTGAGAGAGTTTCCTGGATTCTAACAGAATGAATTGTGCCGAAGTGGAAACTCCCTGTTCTGTTAAAAGGAGCCTCTCAATTGCCATGCTGTCAAGTGTAGAGATAAGTGTAGCGGGTGTAGAAGCGTTCCTTGATCTTGGCAAAGAAGATCCTGGCGATTCGGTAGCCGAATTGGGTCCATGATGAATAGCTGGAGAAGGAAACTGTACCATGGTTGTCTCGGCCAGGCCGGGGCTATGAGTATCAGCTGAGCTTTGTCCGCTATGCACTTTTGAATTGTCCTTGTTATGAGTGGTATGGGAGGAAAGGCGTACAAGGAGGCCTGTCGTCCACGGGATGAGGAAGGCCTCTTGAGCGATCCTGAATTAGCTTGGTCTTATCGAACAGAATTTGGGAGCTTGAGCATTTATATCCGTTGCAAAGAGATCCATCGGTGTCCCCCACTGTATGAATATGTCTTGGGCTATTTCTGTATTGAGTGCCCATTCGTGAGGATGAAAGATGCGGCTTAGCCTGTCCGCTCTTGTGTTTGCAACTCCTGGTAGATAAGTCGCTTGGAGATGTATGGAATTCCTGTGAGCGTGTTCGAAGATTCAAGGTTTCCCTGCAAAGGGACCATGAACTGGACCTTCCTTGTTTGTTGATGTAAAACATCGCCACTTGATTGTCCGTGTAGATCATTACCCTGTGTCCTTTCAGGTGGTCCTGGAACACTCGTAATGCATTCTGAATCACTCTGAGTTCCAATAAATTTGCAAGTTTTGTTCTGAGATTGTCCATAACTCTTGTGTTTCGTAAATCTTGAGGTGTGCACCCCAACCCTTGCGAGACGCATCTGTGGTTAAGACTGCGTTGTGAGGAGGGGGACTGAACAATACTCCTTTGGACAGGGTGGCATCTAGGAGCCACCATGTTATATCTTTTTTCATTTCGGTCAGCGATACCTTCTGTGTCGATGGTTGTGAATGTTGTTTCCACTGGCGTTTTAGTCCCCATTGCAGGTGTCTCATGTGTAACCTGGTGTTGGGAACCGTGAAAATTGCCGCCGCCATGTGGCCCAGGACTACCAAAACCTGTCTCGCTGACGGTCTCTGAGTATGGTTCAAGGTATGTAGAAGGTGACGGAAGTATGATATTCTGTCCCCTGGTAGGTATGCCCTGTTGCAAGTAGTGTCCAGGCATGCTCCTATGAACTGTAATTGCTGTGTTGGTTGCAGGTGTGATTTCTGAAAATTGATCACTAATCCTAATTCCTGTAAGCATTGGGGCGATTATGAGCCAATCATCCAGATATGGAAAGATGGTTATACCTTGTCTGAGATGAGCCACCACCACTACCATGCATTTGGTGAACACCCTGGGTGCAGCCGATAGTCCAAAGGGGAGAACTTTGTACTGGTAGTGTTGATGCCTGTAGCGAAAGCATAGGTAACGCCACGAGGATGGATGGATTGGAATGTGTGTGTAAGCATCCTTCAGGTCGATGGAACACATTCAATCATTGGTTTGAATCAGAGGAAGGATGGGTTTCAATGATACCATTTTGAATTTCTCCTTGGTGAGAAATTTGTTCAATTCCCTTAGGTCTAGTATGGGACAAAGGCCACCTGACTTCTTGGGTATGAGGAAGTATGGGGAGTAAAATGCTACTGATTTGGAGCCCGGGTGAATTTGTCGAATTGCTTGTTGTTTGCGAAGTAAAGCAATTTCCTCCTCCAGTTTTGGTTGGAGGTTTTGAATCTTGAGTGTGGAAAGATGAGGCAATATGGGTTTTGTGACAAATTGGAGTTGGTAACAGTGTTGTACTCTCTAAAACCCATTGATCGGATATTATTCTCTCCCAGGCAAGATCGAATCCTGCCGGGTGAAGCTTGAGGTTGTGGTGGCTGAATAACTAAAAAGATGGAGTCGCTTTTGCTGCAGTAGCCGGCTGTTGTGCCTGCTGTCTCTGGTTACGTGGTTTACCTCTACGTTGGTTCGAGGTATTCTGTTGTGGAGTAGGACACTGGTAGGAAGGGTATGCTTGTGTAGGAAAAGACTGGTAAGATCTGTAGAGTCTCCTAGCATATGATTGCCTACGAGTAGATCTAATATAACGACATGTGGTCGAATAATTAGGATGTGATGTTAACGATTGTACTGCTAGAGCTTCTTCCTTCAGTTTACCTACTGTGTCCTGGAATTGTTAACCTGTTTGGAGATCTCCTGTACATGGGAGGTTTGTTAGTTTCTCGTGCAAATCTTTACGTATCGAGCTTGAACGTAACCATGCTAGTCTGTGGGCTGCAATGGCTGTTGCCGATTCCCTGGAGGATGTTTCAGATGCTTCGTAGATGGACCTCAGATGACGAAAACACACTTCCATGTCATGAAGAGGTGGAGGTATCTGATCCGCCGTCGAGGAAAGTATACCTTTCATGGCTTGCATGCACTCATATAGATATTGAACCATGAAGAATTGATGGTGCATAATCCGAGCATTTAACATTGAGTTATGGAATATTTTCCTAGCAAACTCATCTAGATATTTGTTGTCTTTCCCTGGTGGGTATGAGGAATGTGATTTTGTTTTCTTAAATCTTTGCAGCGCAGACTCCACCACAATTGAAGCATGAGGTAATTGTGGTAAAGAGTACAGTGATGTTTTCCTCATACGAAACTTTGTGTCTGTTTTCCTGGAAACGGCTGCGAGTGCATAAGGCGTTTCCCAGGATTTCTGTAAGACTGAATGTAGGAGCTCTTGTGGTGGAAGAGATGTTGGTTCCCCTGGAGTGTCAAAATTTTTTAGGAGACCAAGGGTTTCTGCCCTAGGGTCTGCCTCTTTTTGGACCTCTAGATACAGTATTGAACCCAATTTTTCCAAATATTTCGGGTATGTAAGGTCTTCTGGAGGGGAATACGGCTCCTGAGGTTGTTCCTGCGGATCTGATGGAAATCCAGTCAATGATGGGGATGTTTGCGGTGAAGGAGAATCAAGTGATGTATCCCGTTTATAATTTGGTGAAGTTCGACTGTTTATTATGGGTGATGGCTCCACTGACGATTCCCTATTAGTCTGCGTCTTATGTTCTGGAGTACTGTCAGCAGCAATATTAGTCATTTTGAATGATGACTCAAGAGTTTCATAAAATCCTGCTAAGGATTGGGACAATTGGTAAAATGGCTCTTTTGTACGTGGGGGCATTATTGTACGCCCATCTGGTTCTTGTGACTCACGTGCTTTCGGTTGCATTGGAGTGGTTTGAGGTAAGAACATAAGAAAATGCCATACTGGGTCAGACCAAGGGTCCATCAAGCCCAGCATCCTGTTTCCAACAGTGGCCAATCCAGGCCATAAGAACCTGGCAAGTACCCAAAAACTAAGTCTATTCCATGTTCCCATTGCTAATGGCAGTGGCTATTCTCTAAGTGAACTTAATAGCAGGTAATGGACTTCTCCAAGAACGTATCCAATCCTTTTTTAAACACAGCTATACTAACTGCACTAACCACATCCTCTGGCAACAAATTCCAGAGTTTAATTGTGCATTGAGTAAAAAAGAACTTTCTCCGATTAGTTTTAAATGTGCCCCATGCTAACTTCATGGAGTGCCCCCTAGTCTTTCTACTATCCGAAATAGTAAATAACCGATTCACATCTACCCGTTCTAGACCTCTCATGATTGTAAACATCTCTATCATATCCCCCTCAGTCGTCTCTTCTCCAAGCTGAAAAGTCCTAACCTCTTGCAGTCTCACCATGGAGCGATACAGAGGCATTATGACATTTTCCGTTTTATTCACCATTCCCTTTCTAATAATCCCCAACATTCTGTTTGCTTTTTTGACTGCCGCAGCACACTGAACCGATTTCAATGTGTTATCCACTATGCCACCTAGATCTCTTTCTTCGGTTGTAGCACCTAATATGGAACCCAACATTGTGTAATTATAGCAAGGGTTATTTTTCCCTATATGGATCACCTTGCACTTATCCACATTAAATTTCATCTGTCATTTGGATGCCCAATTTTCCAGTCTCACAAGGTCTTCCTGCAATTTATCACAATCTGCTTGTGATTTAACTACTCTGAACAATTTTGTGTCATCTGCAAATTTGATTATCTCACTCGTCGTATTTCTTTCCAGATCATTTATAAATATATTGAAAAGTAAGGGTCCCAATACAGATCCCTGAGGCACTCCACTGTCCACTCCCTTCCACTGAGAAAATTGTCCATTTAATCCTACTCTGTTTCCTGTCTTTTAGCCAGCTTGCAATCCACGAAAGGATATCGCCACCTATCCCATGACTTTTTACTTTTCCTAGAAGCCTCTCATGAGGAACTTTGTCAAATGCCTTCTGAAAATCCATGTATACTATATCTACCGGTTTTATAAGGGGAGTAGACCTCCCCTTATAAAAATTGATAGAAAACATGACAAAATATAAACAAAATTACTTGAGATTTAAATAAATTTAGAATTTTATTGGAAACAGCAACAACAATGAATTTGTGACTTTACAAGGTGCTGTCTACATTTATTAACTAGTTGAATTTTGTTGCCCTGGGTAAAGCCATGCTGACTTTGTTCCATTAAACCATGTCTTTCTATATGTTCTGTGATTTTGATGTTCAGAACACTTTCCACTATTTTTCCTGGCACTGAAGTCAGGCTAACCGGTCTGTAGTTTCCCGGATCGCCCCTGGAGCCCTTTTTAAATATTGGGGTTACATTTGCTGTCCTCCAGTCTTCAGGTACAATGGATGATTTTAATGATAAGTTACAAATTTTTACTAATAGGTCTGAAATTTCATTATTAGACACCTTTTGGACTTTGTTTCTTTCTACAGATTGTGTGCTTTTTATCCTGTGAAGCTGTAGAAGCGTTAGAGGACTCAACTTGTATTACCTCCTTGTGGGAGAAGGTGTTTGAAGTTGGTACATGAGATGACTTAGAAGTCGAAGTCTAAGGGCTTTTTTCCTATGCAGCACTCCATTTCCCAGATTTTCTGTGGTGAGAGTGCCGTGAGTGTTTATGGTAATGGTGTGATGATGAGTCTGTATGATTTGTACGTGAAGACTGATAGTCTTCTATGTTTTATGGTATACTCTGTCGAAGTAGCTCTCGAAGAGAGGGAAGTACCCGAACGAGGTGGGATTAGCGAAGGAGAGGTGGAATACGATCTTCTAGAATGTGCACGTCGTCTCTTTAACCCATGTTCTGAGGACTTATGCGCCGATTTAGAATTGTGCGCGTAACTAGATTTATGTGCATGTCTTTTTTTGTTCTATGCGCAAGGGAGATATCGGCGCCGATGTCTCCAGCACGGTGCGCACGTGTGTTTCTGCTGTTATGCGCACAGGCGTCTTCAGCGCCGTGCACGCAGAAATCTTCGGCACCTTGCGCGCAGACGTTTTCTGCGCCAAACCCTCTTTAGGCACAGAAGTGGTATGCGCAGTCTTCACTTTATAGGCAGAAGTCATCTTAGGCACAGAGGTTTTTGGCGGATGGATGTTTGGCGCCATGTCTCCTGCGCTGGCGATTCTGGGTCTGTGGTTTTTTTTTAAATCCAATAGCCCTTGCTGGTTCGCCAAGTCCTTACCTCCTATTTTATTTATTTAACATTTTTCTATACCGACCTTCAAGGTTAAATACCATATCAGGTCGGTTTACATCGAACAGGGGTAGATCAGTGTAACATAACATAACAAAGGAACAACTTTTTATAATTAGTGAAGACAAAGCAGAAAAGTAAGAAAGTTACATAATAACAAGGACCATGAACTAGGAAGCTGAATTCAGCTGGAAAAAGAGAAACCTTAAGAATGTATTAAATTAAAATACTAGGAGACTAGTAACTGATGAGAATATTGAAGGGGCGAAGTTCCAAATTCAATGCTGAGTAGTTGTAGTTGTCTAGTGAAAGTTTGAAGGATCAGGGAAGGCTTGTAAGAAGAGCCAAGTTTTGAGTTTTTTTTTTAAATGTTGGTAGGCACGGTTCCATTCTGAGTTCTGCAGGTAGGTTGTTCCAGATGGCTGGACCTGCTGTGGAAAAAGCTCGGTCTCTGGTAGAGATGAGTCGTGTAGCTTTAGAAGGTGGGGGTTGTAGTGCTCCTTTGTAGGTTTCTCTCATTGGTCTGTTGGAAGTGTGGAGTTTGAGTGGGAATTCGAGGTCAAGATGGAGGAAGCTATGAATTGATTTGTGAATTAGAGATAGAGCTTTGTGCAGAGCCCTGTGACTGACTGGTAACCAGTGTAAATTACGGAGGACGGGCGTAATGTGGTCTCTCTGGTTGGTGCTTGTTAAAATTCTCGCTGCAGCATTTTGTATCATCTGTAAGGGCTTGGTTGTTGAGTTGGGTAGGCCAATGAGGAGAGAGCTGCAGTAGTCAATTTTGGCAAATATTAGGGATTGAAGAACAGTCCTAAAGTCATGAAAAAATAGGAGAGGTTTGAGTCTTTAACACTTGAAGTCTGTAGAAGCACTCTTTAGTTGTGGTTTTGATCATATTCTTTAGGTTAAGACGGTTGTCTATAATTACTCCAAGGTCTCTCACATGAGTGTGGGTGAGAAGGTGTTTGTGATGGATCTGTGACGAGGGGTTTTCTTGGTTGGAGGAAATGAGGAGGAGTTCAGTCTTAGAGGCATTGATGACCAGGTTTAGACTGTTGAGGAGATTAGTGATGGCTTGTAAGCTGTTGTTCCAGAGTGCGATGGATTTGTTAATAGATTCTGTTATGGGAATCAAAATCTGGACATCGTCCGCATAAATGTAGTGAATAATGTTAAGACTGGTTAACAGTTGGCAAAGGGGAAGGAGGTAAATATTGAAAAGGGTAGGTGATAGGGATGAACCTTGTGGTACGCCAAGGGAAGAATTTGTAGATGGTGATTCTTTATTGTTTATTTTGACTTTAAAACTTCTATTACTGAGGAACGACTTGAACCAATTGTGGACTGTTCCTGAAATGCCTATGTCTGAGAGGCGATTCAAGAGGATGGGGTGGTTGACTGTGTCAAAAGCCGCCAAAATGTCTAAAAGGATTAGGAGAAAGGAATGTCCTTTGTCTAGACCCATAAGAATATGGTCAGTTAGAGATATGAGTAGGGTTTCTGTGCTGCGAGATTTGCGAAACCCATATTGGGAAGGGAAAAGTAAGTTGTGATCTTCTAAATAATCCGAGAGCTGGATGTTGACCAATTTTTCTGTGATTTTGGCTAGAAATGGTAGATTAGAGATAGGGCGGAAATTTGCCAGCACACCAGGGTCTAGGTTATGTTTCTTGAGGAGTGGTTTCAGGGAGGCGTTTTTTAGATTATCTGGGTAGAGTCCTTGAGTTAAGCAGCAGTTTATGATTTTGGTTAAGGGACCAGAGATTATATTAGGAATAAGTAGCAGTAGCTTGGAAGGAATGTTGTCCGATGGGTGGCTGGATGGTTTCTGCCTTTTAAGAATGGATTCGATCTCTTTGGTCGATATTAATTCGAATTTATCGAATTTGACTCCCTTAAGAATGTAGGTGTTATCGAATGAGGTGTTGTAGTCAGTCTTGGTAGGAAGGAGAGCAAGTGTGTTTGAAATCTTCTGCTGAAAGAAAAGGGCTAGCTCATTTGCTTTGGACTGAGCTTGTTCGTCAGGTATCGACGGTGGTAGAGACTTTGTTATTTGAGAGACATATGCAAAGAGGGTTTTTGCATCAAATTGGATGTCATAGATTTTTTTACCGAAGTATTCTCTTTTTGCTTTTAGAATGGAAGTCCTGTAGTAATGTAGTGTTCCTTTGTATGACAATAGTGTAGTGGTGGAAGGTGCTTTGCGCCATTTATTTTCTTTGTGGCGTAATTCTTGTTTTATCCGTTTGAGATCGTTGGAAAACCAAGGTTGGTTTCCTTTTTTTTGGAGGATTGAGGATCCCACGATGATTCCCTCTTTTTTTGAGGGAGCCTGTAAAGAAGTAGGGCCAGGTGACGAATGAGCCTCCGATGAGGCAAAAAGTTCTTGAAGTCTGTAGGCCCGTTGTTTCAGGGCTCTGGCCCCAGGCATCGGTAACATCGGTTGTGGCCATCCGTGACAGACATTACCTTACTGCAAATCAGGGTTTGAACCCCGATTCTGACACTTTTTTTTTTTCCTGAGGAGAAGAACAGCTCTGTGTGCAATCCCGCTCACGGAGAAAACAGACTGAGGAGATTCCGTTACTTTTCTGCGCAGGAACACACGCGCGGCCGCAGAGAGCAAAGCTCTGTTCTCTGCTTTGACAAGCTCCGCCTCCCGGGCCTGATTGACAGATCCCATGACAGCATGGCTAATTCAGCCCTGCTATCGACGGGAAATACTTCCTACCAGAAGATTACTCGGTGGGAGATGCCAGGGACAAGACTGCTATGCTCTGCTCCTTTAATTAGGCAACAATTTCAAGCAACTTGTCTCCAAAAGAGGTTGCCCGGGAGACAGGGGAGGTCAGCCAATTTCTCGTAGAAATCTTCTCGAATGGCGCTGGCCCAAAGCCACACCATCCACTGAGCAGCAATGGCTCCTGCTGTGGTACAAGCGGAGGTTTTGAAGCTCTCATATATTGTACTCAATAAATGCCTTAGTTTCTCCTCTAGGTCATGAAATTGTTGTGGTGGGGCCTCATCCAGCAAAGCGGTGGTAAAGTGGGTCTTGAGAGACTTAAGGAACCCATAAAGATAGAGTGATATAGAATTAGTGCTGCTGGATCTTCGTGTTCAGCATACCTGCCTGGAATGCTCTTCTGCCAAAGTCGTCCAGGTATTTACAGTCGCACCCTGAAGGGATTTTCGAATGAAGGTGTGATTTTTATTTTTTTTTTTTAGCACTTTTCATGGCAGACTCAACCACTATAGAGGCATGTGGGAGTTGAACATCTTGTAGAACGGAGATTGATACATCTGGAATTTCCCCTCATGCAGCCAGGCGATTTCAGTGGCACATTGGTGCTGGGCCGAAGGGGACATGCAGCCTGGTTGTGGTCAGAGCTGAGGCATAAATAATAATTATGCCCATTGGTGGCAGACAGTCTTACTGCACTGGCAGAATTTGAAGCCAGGAGGTCTCGGGGGAGAGAAGAAAAGCTCCATGTGCAGCCTGCAGCACGAAAAGAACAGACTGAGGATAAAATAGAGCTGTGCGGGAAAGGACGCACAGCTGCACACAGAGCAAAGCTCTGTCATCTTTGAGAAGCTCCGCCTAGCCATCCTGGAGGTACATTCCCAGACAGCATGGCTAATTCAGCCTGCTTATCTGCAGGAAAAACTTTCATCCAGTTAGCTTAGCAACAAATCCAATGGTACACAGTCACAGCTGAAAGAATTCAAGTCAGATGCAAGAGAAGGTGCCTAAGGAACACATAGGGAACACCACCTGCATTCAGCAAAATAATTCCATCCCCAGAAACCAACCAGGTCAATGCCAGCAAGCTCCTAATGGCCAGGTCACGGAAACCAAGGCAACCTGATGTTCAGGTAATAGCCTTGCTAGTTTTGGTTGCAGTATTTATTTATTTATTAACTTTTATTTACCGACATTCGTGAAGCACATCATGCCGGTTTACAAAGAACTCAATTGGGAGATACAGTATAACAATATAACAAAATGACAAAATGACATTGAAACAGTAGGATGTTACTAAAACGAGAAGCAACAAACAGAAAAACCAAAAAGCAAAATACAACAAAATAAACAATGTTAAAAGAAAACGAGGAGTGGAGGTTTGAAGGAGGGTAGGTGAAGGGGGAGGGGGGGGGGGAGGGTAAGAGGTAGAAGGTAGGAGGGGGTGGGAAAAGGGGGATAAGGAAGGGAAGGGGAGAAAGGTATAGAATGAAGAAATAGGGGAGAGAAAGGGGAAAGGAAGGGAGGGGGAGAAAGGCATAGTTTGAAGAAATAGGGTGAGAGAAAGGCAGAAAAGAGGGATACTATGTACAGATGGCTAATGTGCATGGAATCACTTAACTAAGTAGGATTATGGAAGAGTTGAAGCAGGCGGTATTCAATGGGGTAAAAGGTTTTCTTCAGAGGAAGGACCTGGGAAAGGGTATAGTATAGATTACAAAGTTTAGCAGCAAGATATGGGGGAATGGGAGGGGGCCTGGGTGTTGGATTAAGTATGAGAACTTGTATGCCTATCTACCAGGATGATAGAGAACCAATGAGGATGAAAAAAGTGGATTTGGATAAAGAGATCTTGGAAACCAGCCAAGCTTCTACAGCTGGCATATATCCTTGGCAGTAAGGACTAGAAAGATTGTGTAAAATTGGTGGGCCAATTGGTCTTTGTCTTCATGTCACCATATATCCTCAAGTGAAAGAAAAAAAAAAACAGAAAAAAATTGTACTACCTATAACACTCTCCTCTTTATTGATCCAACTCTATTCTGATATTGACAGCAGGCAGAACAGCTCCTAAGGGGTTCTGAACTATCTGGCACCCTCTAGGTGTGTAAACAGTCTTAGTACACTTTGCTCTGTTTAACACAGGAAAAAAGCAAAATTAATCTGCTGATAATTTAGTTAACAGGATAAAAGCCACTACAGAAAAACAGCTTATAGCCACTATTTATTGGCTATACGCTGGTGGATTCCTCTTCTAGAGGATCGGGCTTCGGTGGGACAGTCCATCATTACAGAATGTTAAAAGTCAAAATCCAATTTCATGGTCATTTCTCCATCCCAACTCAGCCTCCAACCTACATAAAACTGCAATTTTATAATAAGGAAGAGGCACTACTGCTGTAAAATAGGCAAGGCCAATATTTGTTTAGCAACTATCTGTAAAGTCAAAGTGACTCAGCTGCCACTCACCTGGAACAGTTTTAGGACAGGCTAATCCTGGTGCATCAACTTTTTTTTTTTTTTACTGCTGTATACCAGCAGAAAATAAAAAAACACTTTGTGAGGTCAGACAGCATCACGTGACGGTGCATCAAAACCCTTCAACCAATGGCATTGAAGGCTTAACAATGCCCAATGATCTCACTGTGCTCAGTTTGGTTCCATGACATTGTATAAATGCGATAACACATAGCAGGTTAAGCATTAAGACACTTCTATAGTATTACCTACTTTTGTCATTATAAAGACTCTTACTTAACTCACTCTCGTACTGATTATATAGATTATGGTTGTACGGTGTTAGATGAGCTAAAGATTATGGCACCCATAAGTGCTGAACTGAATCATGGACTGGGTAGAGATGGATGAAAGATAAAGGCAGGAGCCTTTTAAAAACAGTACAGAGAGAGTGGGAGGCCCGTGATCGGGAACCCCACCCACCGTCACCAGTGCCGGAGCGCAAAAAAAGAGAGACACCAAGCGTCATGTGCCAAAGGGGCACGACAAAGGGGCACTCCCCTTTGTGCACCCCTTCGTGCAAACTCGATAACTCCCGAACGACCAAAGAATGGCAAACATTCAACCCCCAAAGACTAAGATCAACAGAAACGACCCAACCGCTTACAACAATTGGAATTAGAGGAACGAAAACAAAAATAAAACACAAATTAACACTTTCTTTCCTACCCTTTAATGCTCAATCTATAATTAAAAAAATACCAATCGTCAATGATCTTGTCCAAGATGAAAAACCAGATTTTATAGCCATCACAGAAACATGGGCAAAAAACAGACACAGTACTAATCAACCAAATCAATAACTCTACCTACAGAACTTTTTCAATACCCAGACCTAAAAAGAAAGGCGGAGGCCTTATGCTAATCATCAAAAAAACCTACAGATGAAATTAATCCCAACAAGCAATTGCACTATTTGATTCTCCACATCTACAAATTTGTCTGGTATACTGCCCCCCTAATACTCTCAATCAGAACTGCTCACCACTTATTGAATTTTTCCTGACCAGAATATCAAACCCATAATTATTACTGGTGACTTCAACTTACACAGACACTGCCCCCTACTCTCCCGCCTGCACCTCAATCATTGATGCACTCTCATCACTGGGACTGTCAAATCAACAATGGCACAATGCACAGAGC
Organism: Rhinatrema bivittatum; assembly: GCF_901001135.1. Lineage (NCBI taxonomy): Eukaryota > Metazoa > Chordata > Amphibia > Gymnophiona > Rhinatrematidae > Rhinatrema > Rhinatrema bivittatum. Next base: position 61,802,866 of record NC_042622.1, read on the forward strand.
AGGTCACACACTAGACCTAGTCTTCACCAACACTAACATATGGTCAAACCACCAAACTAAGGTAACGAAAATACCATGGTCTGACCACTATCATCCACACAAACATATTCAAATTGTAAACTCACAACAAGAAAAAGCACAACTAAACCCTTCTCATACCGTCCACCTTTTTGCATCAAAACTCAAGCAAATCTACAAACTGAACAAACAGACCTATCAAACACAGAAAACGCAACATCATACTGGATTACCATAACTAGAACTGTAGCAGATAAGATAAACCCCATGATAAAAGCAAGTCTGCTTACCATAAACTGTGTTTCCGTCGATAGCGGGGCTGAATTAGCCGTGCTGTCATGGGAGTCCCAAGCTCCCGATCACGTTGTTTATGATATGTATGTGATCATGAACAGTGTGGCAGTCACTGTGTACCAGAGGATAGAGAGTAGAAGATTATGTGCCCTATCTTCGCATCAGCAGCTGCTTGTTGATCAAGGCAGTAGTGCGATGTGAAGGTATGGAGCGATGTCCATGTAGCTGCCTTACAAATGTCTATGGGTTGTACATGTTTAAGGTGTGCCAAGGAGGCCGCCACTGCTCTAACTTTATGAGCTTTGGGAACAGAATGCAGCTGTAGCTTCTGTTTGTTGTAGCAAAATTTTATACACTGTGTTATCCAGCTGGAGATGGTGCGTTTAGCCACCAGTAGTCCAGGCGCCTTTGGGTCGAAAGAGACAGAGTTGAGAAATTCGGGAGTCCGATTTTGTTCTCTCTTTGTAGTATGCTAAAGCTCCTTTGCAATCTAATGTATGCAGTAGTTTTTCCCTGTCATTTGTATGAGGTTTAAGGAAAAAGATGGGTAATTCTATGGTTTGATTGAGATGGAATCGAGAAACCACTTTTGGTAGGAAGGACGGGTGAGTTCGGAGAACCACCTTTTGGTGATGAAACTGTAAATATGGAGAATAATGGACCAAGGCCTGTAATTCACTGACTCGTCGTGCTGATGTTACTGCAACCAGTAACACCACCTTCCATGTGAGGTATTTAATATGTGCTGAGTCCATGGGCTCAAACGGGGGAAGCATAAGTTGTTCAAGAACTATGTTGAGGTTCCATGGAACTGTAGGTTTGGAGATCGGAGGTCAAAGGTGATTTAACCCCGTGATGAAACGAGATAGTAAGGGGTGATTGGAAATAGGAATATTGTTAAGTGGTCTGTGATATGCCGCTATGGCACTGAGATGAATCCTAATGGATGATGTTGCAAGACCAGCTTTGTACAGTGTATGTAGATAATCCATGAGTAACTCAGGTGAGCAGTCTAATGGTGGTACACCGTTAGAAGTGCACCAGGTCGAGTATCGTTTCCATTTATAGCTATAGTTTTTCCTTGTTGAGAGTTTCCTGGATTCTAACAAAATAGACTGTGCTGAAGTGGAAACTCCCTGTTCTGTTAAAAGGAGCCTCTCAATCTCCATGCTGTCAAATGGAGAGATGAGTGTAGCAGGTGTAGAAGCGTTCCTTGATCTTGGAAGAGAAGATCTGGACGATTTAGTAACCGAATTGGGTCCGAGATGGACAGTCTGAGAAGGAAATTGTACCACGGTTGCCTTGGCCAGGCTGGAGCTACGAGTATCAGTTGAGCCTTGTCTGCTATGCACTTTTGAATTGTCCTTGTTATGAGTGGTATGGGAGGAAAGGCATACAGGGGGCCTGTCATCCAAGGAATAAGGAAGGCATCCTGGGCGATCCTGAACTGACTTGGTCTTAATCGAGCAGAATTTGGGAACTTGAGCATTGATCTCTGTTGCAAAGAGATCTATTGCAGGCATCCCCCACTGAATGAAGATGTCTTGGGCTACCTCTGAATTGAGTGTCCATTCGTGAGGATGAAAGATGCAACTTAGCCTGTCCATTCTTCTATTTGCTACTCCTGGTAGTTAAGTTGCTTATAGATGTATGCGATGTTTGTGAGCATGTTTGAAGATTGTCAGGGTCTCCTTGCAAAGGGACCATGAACCGGACCCTCCTTGCTTGTTGATATAAAACGTTGCCACTTGATTGTCTGTGTAGATCATGACTCTGTGGCCCTTTAAGTGATCTTGAAACACTTTAACGCATTTCGAATTGCTCTGAGCTCCAATAAATTTATCTGTAGGGTCTGCTTGGAGATTGTCCATAACGCTTGGGTTTTGTAAATCTCGAGATGTGCTCCCCGTCCCTTGCGAGTCGCATCTGTGGTTAAAACTGTGTTGTGAGGAGGAGGACTGAATAATGCTCCTTTGGACAGGGTGGAGTCTAGGAGCCACCATGTTATGGCCTGTTTCATCTCGGAGGTCAATGATAACTTCTGTGTCAATGGTTGTAAGTGTTGTTTCCATTGACGTTTTAGTCCCCATTGCAGGCATCTCATGTATAGCTTGGTATTGAGAACAGTGAAGATAGCCGCCGCCATGTGGCCGAGGACTACCAAAATTTGTCTCACCGACTGCCTTTGAGTATTGTTCAAGGAGTAGAGAAGTTGACGTAGTTGTGTTATTCTGTTGGGAGATATGCCCGGTTGCTCCTATAAACTGTAGTCTGTTGGTTGGAGATGTGATTTCTGAAAATTGATCACTAGCCCCAATTCCTGTAAGCACTGTATCACCCAAAGGTGACTGAGTAAGATGTCCGGGGGTCGAGGCTATTATTAGCCAATCGTCCAGATATGGAAAGATGGGCATACCCTGTTTGAGATGAGCCACCACCACAACCATGCATTTGGTGAAAACCCTGGGTGCAGCTGATAGTCCAAAAGGGAAGAACCTTGTACTGGTACTGTTGATGGCCATAGCGAAAGCATAGGTAACGCCAAGAGGATGGATGGATTGGAATGTGTGTAAGCATCCTTCAGATCGATGGAACACATCCAGTTGTTGGGTTGAATTAGAGGTAGGATCGATTTCAACAATACCATCTTGAAGTTCTTTGGTCAGGAATTTGTTCAATTCCCGTAGATCTAATATGGGGCGAAGGCCACCTGACGTTTTGGGTATGAGGAAGTATAGGGAATAAAACCCCGTCTGTCAGTTTTTCGGGAAAATCCATCGAATGGCCTGCTGTTTGCGAAGCAAAGCAATTTCCTCCCCCAGTTGTGGTTGGAAGCTTAGACTCTTTAGAGTGGAAAGGTGAGGTAGTATGGGTTTTGTGGTAAATTGGAGTTGGTAGCCATGTCGTACTCTCTCTAAAACCAATTGATCGGTTGTTATTCTCTCCCAGGCAAGAATGAATTCTGCCCGGTGATGCTTGATGTAGTGGTGGTGGCTGGGTTATTAAAAAGATGGCGTTGCTTTTTCTGCAGCAGCCGGTTGCTGTGTCTGCTATCTTTGGTTACTTGGTTTACCCCTACGTTGAGTTGGGTTGTGTTGCTGCAGCGGAGGACGCTAGTAGGATGGATATGTCTGTGTACGAAAGGATTGATAAGATCTGTAAAGCCTACGGGCATAGGATTGTCTACGAGTAAATCCTACATACATGTTTGGTATTTTCTGGTCTTGTGAGTCATTTGTTAGGTTGTTCTTTATGAGGATTTTGATTTTTTTCATTAAAGAAGTCTGCGAAGTCATTACTAGTGATCTTTGGTGGTGTTTGTGTCTGATCATCAAAAGATGATTTGGTTAGGCTTTTTACTATGTTGAAGAGCATCTTGGGGTTTTGTTGGTATTTGTTTTTTTTTTTTTTAGTATAAAAGTCTTTTTTTTTTTTGGTCTTATGGATGAGATTTTTGTGTTCTGTATGCGTTTAGTAGTGAGGTTGTTTTGTTGTTTCTCCATGATTTCTCTTTTTTTCTGAGTTTCAGTTTGGCTGCTCTGATGTCATTGTACCAAAGGTTCTGATTTTTTTTTGTTCTTTTATTGTTTTCTTTTCCCGTCGATAGCAGGGCTGAATTAGCCATGCTGTCATGGGATCTGTCAATCAGGTCCGGGAGGCGGAGCTTTACCAAGCAGAGATTTAGATTTTAGCTCTCTGCAGCTGTGTGTGTGTTCCCGCACAGGAAAGTAACAGATTCTCCTCAGTCTGTTCTTTTCGCGAGCAGGATCGCACGCGGGGCTGATTTCTCCTCAGCGTTTTATTAATTTTTACTTACAGTGTCAAAAAAAGTCAGGGTTTAAACCCTGTACCTGTGGCAGGTAATGTCTGTCACTGGCCATGACAGATGTTACCGACGCCTGGGGCCAGAGCACAATTTAAAAAAAATTGTGAATTTTGTGCCAGAATGTCCCCAAGAGCCCAAAAACAGCAGGCTTATAAAATACGGGAACTTTTCACTTTTTCAGAGGCTCATTCTTCGCCTGGCCCCTCGACAATCACGGCTCCATCTCAAAAACGAAGCGTGGTTGAGTGGTGAGGTTGTGATGTTAAGGATTGGACTGCTAGAGCTTCCTCTTAATTTGCCGTCTGTGTCTTGAAATCGTTCTCTGAACAGGTTGTCTCCTGTACACGGGAGGTTCGTTAGTTTCTCGTGTAAATCTTCTTGTATCGTACTAGAACATAACCATGCCATTCTATGGGCTGCGATGGCTGTTGCAGATGCTCTAGAAGATGTTTCAAATCCCTCATATTGATCGCAGAAGGTGTCGAGAACACTCCTCCATGTCATGAAGAGGCGGTGGTATCTGATCTGGCATTGAGGAACATATACCTTTTGTGGCTTGTATGCACTCATATAGGTATTGTACCATGTAGAATTGATGGTGCATAATGCGGGCATTCAACATTGAGTTGTGGTACATCTTTCTGCCAAACTCATCTAAAAATCTGTTGTCTTTGCCTGGTGGATATGAGGTATGCGATTGCTTTTTTGAATCTTTGCATTGCAGACTCTACCACAATTGAAGCATGTGGTAGTTGTGGCATAGATTAAGGCGATGTTTCCTGCATGAGAAATTTTATATCCATTTTCTTTGAAACCGCTGACAGAGGGTAATGTGTTTCCCAAGATTTCTGTAAGACTGTGTATAATAGATCCTGTGGTGGGAGAGATGTTGGTTCTCCCGGAGCATCGAAAATCTTTAGGAGACCAAAAGGTTTCTGATCTAGTGTCTGTCTCCTTATGTACTTCCAGATATAATATCGTGCCCAATTTTTCTAAAAATTTTGGGTATGTTGTTAGGTCCTCTGGAGGGGGAATACGGTTCATGCGGTTGTTCCTACGGATCCGATGGGAATCCGGTAGATGACGATGGGGATGTTTGCGGAGGCAGAGAATCGATAGGTGTATCTGGTTGTTGAATCTGTTAAATTGGTCGTTTTGCTATTGGAGATGCCGGAGGCTCCACTGATGCTTCTCTAGAGGTATGTATACTGTGTTCAGGGGAACTCACAGATAGTTCGTTAGACATCTTAAAGGTTTCATAAAACCCTGCCAACGATTGAGATAATTGAAAAAAATGCCTCTTTTGTTTGAGGAGGCATTGTTGAACGACCAGATTGTTTTGGTAACTCACGTGCTTTAGGATGAAACGGAGGAATTTGAGAGGAAGCACTTCTCACATCATACTTCTTCCCTATCTTGCCCTGTGTGGTCCTAACAGAATCGTCTGAGGGTGTAGATGCAGCAGAGGAAGTGATTTGTATTATGTCTCTATGAGATAAGTTGTCTGCATTCCATGAGTGAGATGACCTAGAAGTAGAAGGGCTCACTTCCCATGTGTCCCTCATCTTCACCGCCTTTTGATACGAGTGACGTGATCGCCTATGGTGATGGCATGACTATGATCCTGTATGGATTCCATGTCCCGACGGCGATCATCTCATACGTTTTGATTTCACCTCTGTAGAATTGGAATCTGAAGAGGTGGAATTAGGTACATCTGGGAGACTGATGTCTTCGTTTTAAACCATGTCGTATTGAATGGTATTGAGTGAGTGGACTGTTGTAGTCCACTATGCGTCAATTTCTTTACTGCCGTGAGCGCCGATGTCTTCGGTGTCATGTGCGCCGATGTTTTCTGTAAGTTGTGCACATAAGTTTTCGGCGCCATTGTTTCCAGCACCGAGCGTGCAGAAGTGTCCGGTGATGTGCGTGCAGATGGCTCCGTGTGCGCAGACCTCTTGTGCGCAGAACTTTTATGCGCCGACTGTGATTTGGGCGCAGAAGGTACTTTGGGCGCATAAGTCGTAGGCACCGAAGTTTTAGGCGCCGTTGTTTCCTGCACCAATCGCTCAGGCTCTCTCGGTCTATGTCGACTCGGCAAGTCCTTACCTCCAAGCCTGGAAGGTTGAGAATCCCACGATGACTCTCGTTTTTGAGATGGAGCCGTGATTGTCGAGGGGCCAGGCGAAGAATGAGCCTCTGAAAAAGTGAAAAGTTCCCGTATTTTATAAGCCTGCTGTTTTTGGGCTCTTGGGGACATTCTGGCACAAAATTCACAATTTTTTTTAAATTGTGCTCTGGCCCCAGGCGTCGGTAACATCTGTCATGGCCAGTGACAGACATTACCTGCCACAGGTACAGGGTTTAAACCCTGACTTTTTTTGACACTGTAAGTAAAAATTAATAAAACGCTGAGGAGAAATCAGCCCCGCGTGCGATCCTGCTCGCGAAAAGAACAGACTGAGGAGAATCTGTTACTTTCCTGTGCGGGAACACACACACAGCTGCAGAGAGCTAAAATCTAAATCTCTGCTTGGTAAAGCTCCGCCTCCCGGACCTGATTGACAGATCCCATGACAGCATGGCTAATTCAGCCCTGCTATCGACGGGAAAAGAAAACAAAAAAAGAACAAAAAAAAATCAGAACCTTTGGTACAATGATATCAGAGCAGCCAAACTGAAACTCAGAAAAAAAGAGAAATCATGGAGAAACAACCTCACTATTAAACGCATACAGAACACAAAAATCTCATCCATAAGACCAAAAAAAAAAAAAGACTTTTATACTAAAAAAAAAAAACAAATACCAACAAAACCCCAAGATGCTCTTCAACATAGTAAAAAGCCTAACCAAATCATCTTTTGATGATCAGACACAAACACCACCAAAGATCACTAGTAATGACTTTGCAGACTTCTTTAATGAAAAAAATCAAAATCCTCATAAAGAACAACCTAACAAATGACTCACAAGACCAGAAAATACCAAACATTCAAACAAAAAGCTGGCACAACTTTGAGACAGCATCTTCTTTGGAAGTCCAAATGATCATTACAAAAAATGAATCCAACCAAACACCCTATTGACACGATACCCATTACAACGATAAAAAATCTCGAACCATCAATAACTAAGACGATAACAGACATCGTAAACCTTTCCCTCATGGAAGGAAACTACCCAGAATGCCTAAAATCGGCAATCAAACCCATTATGAAAAAGACCCACTGAACTACAGACTCATATCAAACCTACCATTCATTGCCAAAATCATTAAGAAAGCCGTCCACACAAGGCTCTCTGACCACCTGGAAGAAAAAACATCTTGCTACCCTTGCAATTTGGCTTCAGAAAGCAACTGAACACAGAGACTCTACTACTAGCAATGAACGACTTCGTACTCAAAGGTTTCGAAAGAGGCCACAGCTACCTTCTAGTCCTACTCGACCTATCAGCAGCCTTTGATACAGTAAGCCACTATCATGATTGACCGTCTAGCTGAAATTGGGGCAAAGGAAACAACCCTACAATGGTTCTCCTCATACCTATCAAAGATCCTACCAAGTGCTATTCAATGATACCCTCTCAAAGAAAATTAATCTAAACACTGGAGTTCCCCAATCTATCAGCGACGTTCAACATCTATGTGCTTCCAATATGCCACTTCCTATCAAATCTCAATCTGACCCACTTCATATATGCTGATGACATTCAAATGTTAATCCCAATAAAAAAAAATCACTAGAAGAAACATACAAATTAACAGCCACTTACCTAAGCAGTATAAAGGAAATACTAGCCACCTTAAAACTCAACCTTAACTTCGACAACACTGAAATAAACATATTAGACAGAAAGAACAACTCTCCTCAACTACCACCACTCAACCTAATGAACCAAAATACGGTTATATCTCCAGTCAATCATGCTCGCAATCTTGGAATAATAATTGACAAGGAACTATCTTTCAAAACCATATCACAACAAAAATCAAAGACTGATATCAAACTACTTATACTCCGTCATTTAAAACCTTTCCTTTCCACCAACGACTTCAGATCAGTCCTTCAATTACTCATTTTCTCTAACATCGATTACTGTAACTCACTCCTTTTCAACTTACCTCTAAACACTATCCAAATCCTACAAGCACAGCTGCAAGAATCCTCACTGGATCTAAAAAACATGACATCACTCCAACACTTATAGCACTACACTGGCTACCAATAAAATTCAGGATTGAATACAAAATACTATCCAGTCCACATAAAATTATATATGAAAAACATGAAAACTGGCTAAGCTCCTCCATAAAACTACATACCTCAAACAGAAACCTCAGAGCAGCAAATAAAGGACTCCTAAAGACACCACCTACTCATTCCATACAACTCACCTCAACCCAAAAAAGAGCAATCTCCCTAGGTAGCCCAAAACTCTGGAACTCCCTCCCTCCCAACCAAACTCAGAACTCAAGAAAACCTAAAAACCTTCAAAAAAAGATCTAAAAGACATGGATGTTCACCAAAGCATACCAACTCACCCAATGAACACCACAACGCCTATCTAACCTGAAGAAAAATGAAACTCAACACAACAATGTATTATAACAAAGAATTGAAACGTAAAAACTGAACTTCTATATGATATCCCTATGTCAACAAGATTTTGAACCTTTTTGAAACCCTTGTTATCCTCCTTAACCTTGTAACCTTTGTATTTTTGTAAACCGTTATGATGGCGAAACCGAATGACTGTATATAAAACTCGATAAATAAAAATAAATGACATGGAAGTACTTGTTATAATAAAAAACATCATGAATGCCACAAGATAAACCTGCACTGTAGCTGCAAACTTATGTCTTTATGGAATGAATGTGCAAGTTCAGCATCCAGTGTTTTGCACTACCCCTGAGGAATCTCTAACACGAAACGGAGGCCTCATGTTGGGGTACTTAAATGAAACTGTTTGAAGTTTCGTGGCTGAACACCCATTTAATTGACCAATTATGGACACTTTTCACTCCATTTTTAGAATTATTTAATGTAGTTTGAAGGTCATTGGTCAAATACAAGATGAATCTATAGTATTACATAAGTCGATTAAACTGTATTGTACTTTCACACTTTTTCTATTTCTGTTTTTGTATTAGTAACAAAAAGAGGTATAAGTCTAGTTATTTGTATTCATTAAAAAAGAAATGGGATTTTGTTTGCCAGAATGATTAAAAAAACACTTATATAAGCCTGGAGGTAACAATAAGGTAAGGACTTTGTTTGTGACTCACTGCAGTAAGTTATGAACTGGTTTTTTTTCCATCCCTTTAAAGTTCCATTTTCATTACTAAGTGAATGGTTATATATTCACTCAGGTGTTTGATGCTCATTTTCCCTCCCTTTTTTGTAGTTGTATTTCATTTAGTTTTAATTTTAAAAATACTTAATATACTGCCTAAATCAAATATTTCCTAAGTAGCTTGCAAGCTCATTTAAAAAAATTAGTATTTTTAGGGAACTGTAACAATTTTTTTGTTCAACAAGATAGATATGAACACTGAGAATAGTTAAAGGTAAACTATCATGCCATAGTACTGAAATTACACAGAGCAATTAATCACAATTTGATTTTTATGCACATCAAACATAATAATGATGGCAGAAAAGGACCAGATGGCCTATATAGTCTGCCCTGCAAGCTTCTTAGGGTAGTAACTGTAGCTCCATGCAGGATACCACCATGTTTCTCTCAAAAACAGTGCAGTTAACCTCAAAGCCTTATGATAAAGGGTAGTAATATTTACAATCAAAACCAAGCAACTGTCAAACCCGAAAATTACTGCTGGCAAAATTTTACTGGGCGAGGAGCCTTCTTGATCATTCAGACAACGCTGATTGACGTTCTTGACTTTGGGACCGATGCCATTCATTTTGTGATGTGCTTTCTTTTAGAAGAGCAGAATCTGCTGTGGCTTTTATAAAATAAATATACCAATGAAAATTACACAGTAGCTGCAGGGCAGATTTAAGCAGAGGAAAATAGAGCTGCAGCTGTCCATGGCAACAAGTGAATGAAATCCGTAACTTCTCATGGTAATTGAAGCTCATTTTCTGACCATCACTAAAATAAAAAAAAACAGTCAACTTCCAGAATGACTTTAACAGACATGTGACGTGATCTGTCCAGTCACTTGAAAGCTGAATTGTGACCTTTGGTTAGCCTGGTGGGACTATTAGTTCTCAGGAGTTAGAGACTATGGCTATTGCTAGGAACAGACACCAGAATTACAGTCTAGAACTGTCTTGGCAGCTTAAAAAGATACACGACCAGGGCAACTCTTGTTTGCATACATTTTAAACATCTTCCTCAAGTTAATGCATTTTATATGCCTCTTCTGAGTACACCTCAGCTAATCATAAGGTCATCAGCCACTTAACTATCTATGTAAACAATGGCTAGTAGGCAATCAAATATGCAAATGAATATAGAATGTAGTGGTGATGAACATTTGGACAGGTGTAAGAGATACAAGTGGAGAGAACTTCATTTCATAGAAAGGAGCGGCTACTTGTTAATGCTGTGAACATTTTGTACCTGGGGGTGGATTTTTTTTTGTCTTGAAAGTGACCATGTTTGTGTGCCTCAGCCATACACACATTTGTTGCTGTAAGAAATCTGATCGGTATTTTTTTTTTTATTGCAGGGATTACATCACCGCTAAGGCAAGGCTGCGTCTACTCTCTCTCCTTTCCGGACTCCATCCTTTTCTCTCCTCCCCAAAAGAAAGAAAAACATTTTAAAAAAGTTTACCTTCCCTAGTCCAAAGTTATCTTCTATTCCCTCCTCTGCAACTCTCCTTATGATGCTATATACAGTCGAAACATTTAACCAGGAATTATTTTAGTTCTATAAAACTTTTTAGATAGTGGATTCCTATACAAAAGACGTTACAGCGAGACATTTACAAGAGAACTTCAGGATCTCAAGGCTTGTGATCTTTAATGGTCAGAAGAGCAACCTGCCCGACAAAAAAGGAAGCTGGATCTTTGCCAACCTTCTTCCCCTCGCCTCTAATATTTTATAAATTTGAGCCATCGATTTCTTTTCGCCGCCTTTGTTTTTCTTCTTTTCTCTGTCTCAGGAAACGGATCTCGGGCTGAAGGGGAGGGCTCTGTGCTGCCAATCTCGCACTGGCTGTTTGGACTTTACCCTGGCACACACACAATGCCTCGATTCGTAAACACAAGGCAAATCACACTTATTGAAAAAAAGAATCAGCAAAAAAATAACACTCGGAAAACTATTTCATAACAAATGCTGCCCTCGCCCCCAAGGGCTGCTGTACCGGAGGAACATGAGAGCTTTCCTCTCCGATTACCGACCAAGCTCGGAACAAAGGAAGTCAAGTAGAAAATAAACTTGAGACTCTCTGCTAGAGGTGCGAGAGGCCGAGGTGTTTATTACTGCCAGGAAACACACAAACAAACGGGAGGCCCCCGAGATCGGACGCAAATGTTTCCCAGCAAGTGATGAAATCCGCGGCGGTGGGGAAAGGTTTGATTTGGAATCTTTTTTGCGGTGTTTTGTTTCCCTGAATCAGCACAGACAAGCACACCAGAGCCAGCCCAGGAAGCTCTCGATCGGACTCACCAAAGCTTCGCCTCTGCTTGAAAGGCCGCTCGGAAGGCATAGCTGTGCTCCGGGAAAGGGGTAAAGGGAAAATGCGGTGCTTCTGCCTGCGCCCCGCGCTGCGCCTATTGCCACTACCGGATGTCCAATGTCTGAGTCCAACCACAGCCGCGAGGGGTGGAGCAACAAACTGTCGCAGACGTCATTACGGCGCTTTTTAAAGCGCTGCACGAACGCTCTGTTAGACCAACCAACCGAATCTGACGGGTGCCACGCCCCCTTCCTCCAGAGGCAGGGGCTGTAGTGTGCAGGCAGCCAGGGGCAAACCTCTGGGGAAAGGACATGCGGGAAGCAGGAAGTGCGCCTAGTAGGGGGTGGACAGGAGGAAAATGAGGTGATGGATTCTTTCTTGCCTGCGGAAACGGTCTATGTGATGAAACTTATGTTTTTTAAAACGAGACAAAGGACATTGAGGGTGAGAAGGACCGGTGAAGTGAAGCTATTAGCAATTTGTCCTTTGAGTAAATTCTAAGCAACAAATTACATCAGAGCCTCGTTAGCGCAGTAGGTAGCGCGTCAGTCTCATAATCTGAAGGTCGTGAGTTCGAGCCTCACACGGGGCACGTTTTTTAATCATATTTTACTACATTTCTGCTATTTCATGTCTGATCTTAATAACATATTTTACAGGAAATTTATAATTTTAAATCGTTTAGTAATGAAAGTCACACCCCGTTAATGTAGGGGGTAAGCACAGCAGGAACTGACACAATAAAAATAATTCATACTATAACAAATTTCTTTTTTGGATCTAGAAATAAAAATATAGTTGGCTTCGGCTAAGAGCTCTCTCTCCCCTTCTGAAATTGGGAGGGAGGAGGATAGTTTTCAAGAACACTTAGTAAACCAAACCCTTACAGGCCAATGCAATAAGACGCATGCAAAAAAACAGGTGCTCATAGTGAGCATCGACATCCCCAGTGCACCTAATAGATTATAAATAAAAAGTAAAAAAAATATACATACATTTTTTAAGAAACATGAATAATTACAGTGTACTACACTTTATTAACAAAGTTTGAGTAAAACTGCAAATTACTCAAAAACTTTGCTCATAGATAGCATACCTATATCAGTGATAGTATCTTGCTTAAACATCAAAAATCCTCATCAATTTCCTGCCAGCTCCAGTAGGGATCCAATACCTGATTACACATTTCCATTTTATTCTGGAGCATATGGGTCATTTTCTCTAACCCAGCTATATCAGTAAGTTCTGACTCCCAGCAACATCTAGAAGGAGTACATTGCCACTGGTGTGCAATTGTAAGATAAATGCCCCACCAGTTTCCTATGCCCTCTCATTTCCCATTTGTTACCCCATTTTCCCAACAGATACAAGAGATCATCCACTGTCAATGGTTGCTTACAGATTCTTGAAATACAATCAGAAATATCGAGCCAGAACTTTTGAGTTTCAATGTATTCCCACCACATATGAAAGTAGGTTCCCTCCCTACTACATCCCCTCCAACATAGACTAACATTGCTAAATCTAGCAAAAATGTGGGCGGACGATACATTCAGTGTAGTAATTTATAAAGTACTTCATAACCCTTATTACATATAGAAATATTCCTCACAGCTTTCCATATAGAGTTCCAATCTCATGCGTCCAGCTTGGTATTTAAATCAGTATTCCACTGTTGGATATGTTTGTCTGCTGTTTCGACCTCACCGAGCTCAGATCTGTTAGAAATGTACAGAACTAATTTTAAATGTCTAGCACCCCCTCTACACCCTCATATTCTCCCACATCCTCATAATTAATTGGGGGTTGTAAGAGAACGTTTTCTTAACTGTAGATACAGACACCTGGTGAAACTTGGCAGCTGAAATTATCTCAAGTCCATAAAAGATTTAAATTCCTCACCATCTATTAATTGTCCAAGAATTCTAAGTCCTTTCTCGTCCCATTTTTCTATGTCTGGAGAGTAAGTATGTTTAGATAAATCAGGGTTTCGTGATGTGGGGGACATATAAGACTGTGTTCCTTGATTTGATTGAGCTATTATCGGATGTCCCCATAATCATTGTCAATCGGTATTAGCTGTGGATGGCAGATATATAAAAGTGAGCCCAAACTACAGTATCTTGCCTCTCCCATTTCCATCATAAGCCATGACTCTGAAGGATCAATCTCCAACCAAGTCTGCAATCAGGCAATCCTACAAGACCATTAGTACCATAAAAAAATTTAGTAGTCTAAGATCTCCCACCTTCCTTATGTGAACCATGGTATCATACTTAAGCCTCAGAGGCTTGCCCTTCCATACAAAATTTGATACCTCACCCGCATAGCCTGCAAGACTCTCATAGGTACATCACAAGGCAAGTGCATGAAAGGATAAATCAACCTCGGTAATATAGCCATCTTGATCAGATTAACTCTGCCAAATAGCAAAATTGGCAATGAGGACCATTACCTTAGGTCTGCCTTAATTTTCTGAAATATAAGGGTGTAATTAGGTAGTTCTTTAAAGACCCATATTCCTAAATACTTGATTCCTTCCTTAGATTCACAGAAGCTCTCTAACTCCCGTGGCTGTCTCCTGTTTGGCCCTACTAATAAGAATTCCGATTGAGAATAGTTGACAACATAACTTGCGACTTGATTAAATTGCTCTAAAAGGGTCATCAGCACATTCTTAATGCCTCTGTATTGCTCCATGGTGAGACCACATCTTGAATACTGTGTACAATTCTGGTCGCCACATCTCAAAAAAGATATAATCGCAATGGAGAAGGTACAAAGAAGGGCAACCAAAATGATAAAGGGGATGGAACAGCTCCCCTATGAGGAAAGGATGAAGAGGTTAGGGCTGTTCAGCTTAGAGAAGAGATGGCTGAGAGGGGATATGATAGAGGTTTTTAAGATCATGAGAGGTCTTGAACGAGTAGATGTGACTCTGTTATTTACACTTTCGGATAATAGAAGGACTAGGGGACATTCCGTAAAGTTAGCAAGTAGCACATTTAAGACTAATTGGAGAAAATTCTTTTTCACTCAACACACAATTAAGCTCTGGAATTTGTTGCCAGAGGATGTGGTTAATGCAGTTAGTATAGCTGGGTTCAAAAAAGGTTTGGATAAGTTCTTGGAGGAAAAGTCTATTAACTGCTATTAATCAAGTTAACTTAGGGAATAACCATTGCTATTAATTGCATCAGTATCTTGGGATCTTCTTGGTGTTTGGGTAATTGCCAGGTTCTTGTGGCCTGGATTGGCCACTGTTGGAAACAGGATGCTGGGCTTGATGGACCCTTGGTCTGACCCAACATGGCAATTTCTTATGTTCTTAGACAAATTTGTTAGATAGTAAAGTATTATTTATTTATTTATTTATTTAACACTTTTTTTATACCGACCTTCATAGTATTAACCATATCGGATCGGTTTACATAAAACAAGGGTTTAACTGAAGCAATAAATAAAAGTAATTAACAAAAGAAGTGCATAAGGTAAAGTTACATTTAACATGGAGTAAAAACTTGGGAAGCTTAAAAGCTGGAAGAGAAGAAAAGGCAGAAGGTAATTAAAAGATGCATAATACAAAAAGTAATTTGGGTTAGAGCATAAGATGCTTTAACCAGTGAGTGCCAGAGTTCTTCGTTAGAACGGTTGGAGGACCTCAATCTTTTACGTCCAAGTGAGGAAAAAAGATGACTAAGGATTGTCTGGGGGATCATCGAAGGCTTGGTGGAATAGCCACGTCTTAAGATTTTTTCTGAATGTAATGAGACAGGGTTCTAATCGGAGGCTTGAAGGAATTTTGTTCCAAATAGACGGACCTGCTATTGAAAAAGCTCGGTCTTTGGTCGAGGAAAGGCGTGAGGCTTTAGTTGGGGGGTAAATCAAAGTACCTTTAAGATTATCTCTAATTGGTCTGTTGGAGGAATGTAGTTTGAAGGGTATTTCAATGTTGAGTTGGAGTTGGTGATGGATGGATTTATGTATTAGGGTGATTGATTTGTAGAGGATTCTAAAATTTACTGGTAGCCAATGTAGGTTTCTGAGGATGGGTGAGATGTGATTTCCACGGCTGGTGTTGGTCAGTAATCTCGCTGCAGCATTTTGTATCATCTGAAGCGGTTTAATGGTCGATTTGGGTAGGCCAAGAAGGAGGGCACTGCAATAATCTATCTTGTATAATCCACATACAGCAAAACTTTATGGCTAATATTTCAAAATGTGAACCCTTCAGTACTTGTAAATTATCTGACTGCCTGCTCTAAGGGCTCTATAACTAAATTAAAAAGCAAAGGGGACATAGGACAACCTTGTTGTGTCCCCCTGCCAATTGGGGGACACCGTTAGATATGATCCGAGCAGTTGAGTTTGTATAAAGCGCAAACCTTTCTGGGAATCCAAAATACTTTAATGCTGCAAACAGACAGGGTCGGTGCTAGCTTTTTTTGCTGCCCTATGCAAATAATTACTGTGCTGCCCCCCACCCCCACATCATTCAGTCTCTATCCCGTGCCAATCAAAAAAAGCCCAGCTCCCTCCAGCAATCTATATTTTTAAAAACTGTCACCCCCTCAAACGGAACTCATGGTGGTCAAGGGAAGGGTATTAGGTACCCTAAGCAAACCTTACAGCCTTGCGCACACACACTCTCACAAACCCTTTACAGACACGCACACACAATTCAATTATATCAGTGGTTCTCAACCCTGTCCTGGGGACCCCCCCAGCCAGTCGGGTTTTCAGGATATCCACAATGAATATGCATGAGAGAAAATTTGCATACACTGCCTTCATAACATGCAAATTTTCTCTCATGCATATTCATTGTGGATATCCTGAAAACCCGACTGGCTGGGGGGGGTCCCCAGGACAGGGTTGAGAACTACTGAATTATACATTTATAACAGATTTTACATGAAAAAAGAACATTCAAAAGTACAGTCTTCTGAGGCAAAATATAACTTACTTTCTGCGAAGGGGGAGGGGTGGGAGTC
This sequence comes from Rhinatrema bivittatum, assembly GCF_901001135.1. Classification (NCBI taxonomy): domain Eukaryota; kingdom Metazoa; phylum Chordata; class Amphibia; order Gymnophiona; family Rhinatrematidae; genus Rhinatrema; species Rhinatrema bivittatum. Next base: position 61,819,659 of record NC_042622.1, read on the forward strand.
GCAAAGCTGTGTGCATGCGCACAGCTAAAAGGTAAAACAGCTGCAGCCTCTCTTCATTTCTGGCTGCTGGCGGGTTGAGCTCTGCCAGTGGCCCGCCTCTCTGCAAACGTTTTTCATTTTCAGCCGCTGGTGGCCCTGCGGCCGCTCCTGCTGCTGCCATTGGCGAGTTGAGCAACACCAACAGCCCCACAGCTGCTCCTGCTGCTGCCGCCCTCCCAGGTATGTCAGTATGTCTATATCGAGTTAGTGGAGTAAATATGGGACACACAAGAGAGCATATAGCAGGGAGAAGGGTGTGAAACCAGTCAGTAGTGCTGTTCCAAGTTGAATAAAATAACAATGCAAAGGTTTTCTCAGGACAACAGCTTTATATGAAATACATAAGAACATAAGAGCATAAGAAAATGCCATACTGGGTCAGAACAAGGGTCCATCAAGGCCAGCATCCTGTTTCCAACAGTGGCCAAGCCAGGCCATAAGAACCTGGCAAGTACCCAAAAACTAAGTCTATTCCATGTTACCATTGCTAATGGCAGTGGCTATTCTCTAAGTGAACTTAATAGTAGGTAGTGGACTTCTCCTCTAAGAACTTATCCAATCCTTTTTTAAACACCGCTATACTAACTGCACTAACCACATCCTCTGGCAACAAATTCCAGAGTTTAATTGTGCGTTGAGTAAAAAAGAACTTTCTCCGATTAGTTTTAAATGTGCTCCATGCTAACTTCATGGAGTGCCCCCTAGTCTTTCTATTATCCGAAAGAGTAAATAACCGATTACATCTACCCATTCTAGACCTCTCATAATTTTAAACATCTCTATCATATCCCCCCTCAGCCGTCTCTTCTCCAAACTGAAAAGTCCTAACCTCTTTAGTCTTTCCTCATAGGGGAGCTGTTCCATTCCCCTTATCATTTTGGTAGCCCTTCTTTGTACCTTCTCCATCGCAATTATATCTTTTTTGAGATGCGGCGACCAGAATTGTACACAATATTCAAGGTGCGGTCTCACCATGGAGCTATACAGAGGCATTATGACATTTTCCGTTTTATTCACCATTCCCTTTCTAATAATTCCCAACATTCTGTTTGCTTTTTTGACTGTCGCAGCACACTGAACCGACGATTTCAATGTGTTATCCACTTTGACGCCTAGATCTCTTTCTTGGGTTGTAGCACCTAATATGGAACCCAACATTGTGTAATTATAGCATGGGTTATTTTTCCCTATATGCATAACCTTGCACTTATCCACATTAAATTTCATCTGCCATTTGGATGCACAGTTTTCCAGTCTCACAAGGTCTTCCTGCAATTTATCACAATCTGCTTGTGATTTAACTACCCTGAACAATTTTGTGTCATCTGCAAATTTGATTATCTCACTCGTCGTATTTCTTTCCAGATCATTTATAAATATATTGAAAAGTAAGGGTCCCAATACAGATCCCTGAGGCACTCCACTGTCCACTCCCTTCCACTGAGAAAATTGTCCATTTAATCCTACTCTCTGTTTCCTGTCTTTTAGCCAGTTTGCAATCCACGAAAGGACATTGCCACCTATCCCATGACTTTTTACTTTTCCTAGAAGCCTCTCATGAGGAACTTTGTCAAATGCCTTCTGAAAATCCAAGTATACTACATCTACCAGTTCACCTTTATCCACGTGTTTATTAACTCCTTCAAAAAAGTGAAGCAGATTTGTGAGGCAAGACTTGCCCTGGGTAAAGCCATGCTGACTTTGTTCCATTAAACCATGTCTTTCTATATGTTCTGTGATTTTGATGTTTAGAACACTTTCCACTATTTTTCCTGGCACTGAAGTCAGGCTAACCGGTCTGTAGTTTCCCGGATCGCCCCTGGAGCCCTTTTTAAATATTGGGGTTGCATTTGCTATCCTTCAGTCTTCAGGTACAATGGATGATTTTAATGATAGGTTACAAATTTTTACTAATAGGTCTGAAATTTCATTTTTTAGTTCCTTCAGAACTCTGGGGTGTATACCATCCGGTCCAGGTGATTTACTACTCTTCAGTTTGTCAATCAGGCCTACCACATCTTCTAGGTTCATCGTGATTTGATTCAGTCCATCTGAATCATTACCCATGAAAACCTTCTCCATTACGGGTACCTCCCCAACATCCTCTTCAGTAAACACCGAAGCAAAGAAATAATTTAATCTTTCTGTGATGGCCTTATCTTCTCTAAGTGCCCCTTTAACCCCTCGATCATCTAACGGTCCAATGATTCCCTCACAGGCTTTCTGCTTCGGATATATTTTAAAAAGTTTTTACTGTGAGTTTTTGCCTCTACAGCCAACTTCTTTTCAAATTCTCTCTTAGCCTGTCTTATCAATGTCTTACATTTAACTTGCCAATGTTTATGCTTTATCCTATTTTCTTCTGTTGGATCCTTCTTCCAATTTTTGAATGAAGATCTTTTGGCTAAAATAGCTTCTTTCACCTCCCCTTTTAACCATGCCGGTAATCGTTTTGCCTTCTTTACACCTTTCTTAATGTGTGGAATACATCTAGACTGTGCTTCTAGAATGGTATGTTTTAACAATGACCACGTCTCTTGGACATTTTTTACTTTTGTAGCTGCTACTTTCAGTTTTTTTCTAACAATTTTTCTCATTTTATCAAAGTTTCCCTTTTGAAAGTTTAGCATGAGAGCCTTGGATTTGCACACTGTTCCTCTTCCAGTCATTAAATCAAATTTGATCATATTATGATCACTATTGCCAAGCGGCCCCACCACCGTTACCTCTCTCACCAAGTCCTGTGCGCCACTGAGAATTAGATCTAAAATTGCTCCCTCTCTCGTCGGTTCCTGAACCAATTGCTCCATAAAGCTATCATTTATTCCATCCAGGAACGTTAATATTGGGGTAATTGAAGTCTGGTGATACACAACTGATAACATCAAGAGTCAAAAATAATCCACTCTAATCCATATTAACAACAGCAAAAGTGGACAAAATTAAATTTAGAAATAATGGCTAAAGAAGGCGTCAGCAAGCCTGACGTTGTATGTTCATAAAGAGACACCAACCGGTCTTTTCAATCATTCGCCTTCTTTTAAATTTATTAACTTCCAAAAACTTTTTGTTCAAGAATTTTTTCTTTTTCTTAAAATATCCTCCGTCAGTCATAGACTCTTTAAAGCGGATGTACTTAACTTCAATACGGCCCTACACGGCCCGTGTTTCACCCGAAAGCTTCCTCAGGGGCGTATCAACGCTATAAATACAAGAGTCTGCATCCTATAATAATAGTAAAACAATAATTAAATCCTTTGTCTTCAAGAAGGTTAATGAAACTTGTACTTATCTGAAAATCAAGCCAGGTACCGATTCATCCGGACAACACGTCTCAAACCGGGAAAATGGAGGGAGGAAAGGAGAAGCCAAACCTCACGTCTTTTTAAACAAGCGAGATTTCATGATGTCATTAACCACGCCAGATATCCATATCGTATCATCTGACGACATCCATCAGGGTAGGTAGTCATCATCCAAGAAAGGAATGTAGATCCAATTCAGCATTCAGTCCTCTAGGGGCAACAGTGTTCAATCGAAAAATCCATCGTTGTTCTGATTGTAACAAAAGACGTTCTCGATCTCCACCACGCCAGTGCGGTGGGATATGATCAATTCCACAAAAAAGCAAATCAGAAAATGTATGATTTAGTTCCATACAATGTGTCACAAGAGGTTCATCTACTCTTTTATTTTTGATGTTAGAACGATGTTCTATCATTCTAGTTTTTAAAGCCCTTTTGGTTTTGCCAATATAAAGAAATTGACACGGGCATTGTATCAGGTAAACCACCATCACAGAATTGCAAGTTGTAATGTGTTTCAGAAAAATCTTATAGCCTGATGCAATAGCGAAACTGCCTTGAATGTCCATAGAAGAACCACACACAGAACAATTTTGACAAGGCTGATGGGAACCTGTTAATGGCATAGACAAAGATGAATCGAACGAAGTATCTGATCTTATTAAAGCATGTTTCAGATTAGTAGCTCTCGAAAAAGTAATGCGAGGAGGTGTCTGAAAAATATCATGCAGTTGTAGTACATGCCAATTTCTTAAAATCGAACAGCGGATTTCCAAGGCAAATGTCGAGAAGGGGAGGACACAGGTATGACGTGACTCAGTCTCAGCAGATCGAGGAAGAAAGAGCCACTCACGATGGCAATATTTGGCTCTATGATAAGCCCCTAGAGGACTGAATGCTGAATTGGATCTACATTCCTTTCTTGGATGATGACTACCTACCCTGATGGATGTCGTCAGATGATACGTCATGGATATCTGGCGTGGTTAATGACATCATGAAATCTCGCTTGTTTAAAAAGACGTGAGGTTTGGCTTCTCCTTTCCTCCCTCCATTTTCCCGGTTTGAGACGTGTTGTCCGGATGAATCGGTACCTGGCTTGATTTTCAGATAAGTACAAGTTTCATTAACCTTCTTGAAGACAAAGGATTTAATTATTGTTTTACTATTATTATAGGATGCAGACTCTTGTATTTATAGCGTTGATACGCCCCTGAGGAAGCTTTCGGGTGAAACACGGGCCGTGTAGGGCCGAATTGAAGTTAAGTACATCCGCTTTAAAGATTCTATGACTGACGGAGGATATTTTAAGAAAAAGAAAAAATTCTTGAACAAAAAGTTTTTGGAAGTTAATAAATTTAAAAGAAGGCGAATGATTGAAAAGACCGGTTGGTGTCTCTTTATGAACATACAACGTCAGGCTTGCTGACGCCTTCTTTAGCCATTATTTCTAAATTTAATTTTGTCCACTTTTGCTGTTGGTAATTGAAGTCTCCCATTATTACCGCACTACCACTTTGGTTAGCTTCCCTAATTTGTCTTAGCATTTCACTGTCCGTCTCACCATCTTGACCAGGTGGACGGTAGTATACCCCTATCACTATAGTCTTTCCCGACACACAAGGGATTTCTACCCATAAAGATTCAATTTTGTATTTAGTCTCATGCAGGATGTTTATCCTGTTGGTCTCTATGCTATCCCGGACATAAAGCGCCACACCTCCTCCCGGGTGCTCCTCTCTGTCATTGCGATATAATTTGTACCCCGGTATAGCACTGTCCTATTGGTTATCTTCTTTCCACCATGTCTCTAAGATGCCAATTAAGTCTATGTCATCATTCACTGCTATACATTCTAATTCTCCCATCTTACTTCTTAGACTTCTGGCATTAGCATACAAACATTTCAAAGTTTGTTTTTTGTTTGTATTTTCATTCTGCTTTTTAATTGATAGGGATAAGTTAGAATTTTTTAGCTCAGGTAAGTTTTTAGTTACAGGCACTTGGACTATTTTTCTAATTATTGGAACCTCACTGTTGGGATGCCCTAATTCTAATGCACCATTAGTATCCTTTGAAGATACCTCTCTCCGAACCATACGCTGCTGAGCGACTGTCGGCTTTCCCCTTTGTTCTAGTTTAAAAGCTGCTCTATCTCCTTTTTAAAGGTTAGCGCCAGCAGTCTGGTTCCACCCTGGTTAAGGTGGAGCCTATCCCTTCGGAAGAGACTCCCTCTTCCCCAAAAGGTTCCCCAGTTCCTAACAAAACTGAATCCCTCTTCCTTGCACCATCGTCTCATCCACGCATTGAGACTCTGGAGCTCTGCCTGCCTCTGGTGGCCTGCGTGTGGAACAGGGAGCATTTCAGAGAATGCTACCCTGGAGGTTCTGGATTTAAGCTTTCTACCTAAGAGCCCAAATTTGGCTTCCAGAACCTCCCTCCCACATTTTCCTATGTCGTTGGTGCCCACATGTACCACGACAGCCAGCTCCTCCCCAGCACTGTCTAAAATCCTATCTAGGTGACGCGTGAGGTCCGCCACCTTCGCACCAGGTAGGCATGTTACCAGGCAATCCTCACGCCCACCAGCCACCCAGCTATCTACATTCCTAATAATCGAATCACCAACTATGATGGCCGACCTAACCCTTCCCTCCTGGGCAGTGGGCCTTGGGGAGATATCCTCAGTGCGAAAGGACAATGCATCACCTGGAGAGCAGGTCCTTGCTACAGGATCCTTTCCTGCTGCACCTGGTTGGTGCTCTCCCATCATGAGACCTTCTGCCTCCAAGGCAGCACAAGGGCTGCCAGTCTGAAGTTGGGACTTGACTATTATGTCCCTGAAGGTCTCATCTATATACCTCTCTGTCTGCCTCAGCTCCTCCAGGTCTGCCACTCTAGCCTCCAGAGATCGGACTCGTTCTCTGAGAGCCAGGAGCTCTTTGCTTCGCATGCACGTATTGGGTAAGAAATCCGGTTTAACCAATGGAGTTAAATAAATTGACCTACCGAATGTAAGACAGTGGAACACCTACTGTAAAGGGAATACCTGACTGCTTTCTGGCTGTATTGTAAATTTTCCCCTTTACTAGATATTTGTGAAAACAAATGATAATGTCTCTGGTTTTATTCTGTATCCACTGGCTCCATGCACAGTGTGCCCATTTCAATTCTATTTCAGTTTGGCTTCTCCACCTTCCTGTGCTTTCAGAATCTCTTGACATATATTGATCACCACCATTTTACAGTCCACATCTTTGGAGGTCTCCAGCAACCCCCCTGAAGCACAGATTACACCTCCAGGCTTGGATTTCTATATCTTCTAACTTGTCCTGTAATTTAACTTGCTTTGCCTGCATGCAGCACCTGATATTTACCAGCAAGCTGTGCAAGGGACTCCATCTGGGCGTTCGTGCAGTGAGTTGGAGAAAATATCAAATAGATGGGGGGGGGGGGGGGAAATCACAGGTCCCTCATTTGTAAGAGGATAAAAAGCCAGTATTATGTCCTTTTGGGGCAAGGGACAGTGCTAGAAACTATAGGGGGCGGATTTTAAAAGAGTTACGCGCATAACCCTTTTAAACCCCTCCTGCGCGCCGAGCCTATTTTGCAAAGGCCTGGCGTTGCACGCAAGCCCCGAGATGCGTGTATGTCCTAGGGCCTGAAAAAAGGGGCAGGGAGTGGGCGGGGCGGTCCGGGGGTGGGGCGGGTCCGAGGCCTCCGGCACAGCAGCTGTGCCGGGGATCACGCACTGGCAGTTGGCCAGCGCGCGGAAGCTACGCCCGGCCGGAAGCAGGCATAAATAAAAAAATAAAGGGGGGGGATTTAGGTAGGGCTGGGGGGCGGGTTAGATAGGGGAAGGTGGGGGAAGGTGAGAAGGGCGGAAGGAAAGTTCCCTTCGAGGCCGCTCTGATTTCAGAGAGGCCTCGGAGGGAACGGGAAAAGCCATCAGGGCTCCCTTAGGGCTTGGCGCGTGCAAGGTGCACAAGTGTGCACCCCCTTGTAGATTTGTTGCGCGCACAAATCTACGCCCACGCGTACATATGAAAATCTGGCCCTAGGTGTTAGTGTAGGGGTTAAGGGCCACTTTGATATTCAAAGTGAGACGTACAAACAGACCAGTGCGCTCTTGTGAAGATTTAATGAGGAAACTCACACAATGAGATTTTTGCAATATTCTCTCAACCTAACTTGATGGACTCTCTACCTGGGTAACATCAAACATTGCACAAATCTCATCTTTGTGTGAGTTTCCTCACTCTGAAGGTCATCAAATCTTCACAAGAGAGCACTGTTCTGTTCATACGACTCACTTTGAATGTCAAAGTGGCCTCTAACCCCTACACTAATACCTAAACCTCACCTCGAGTAACTAGGTGGGCCTCCTATAGAGGTATAAATACCTACCTAGTATGAGAGCATTCTGGCTTTTTTTTCTCTCTCTCTCTGCTAGCTTAAATACTAAAAACGCTATTTGCGAAAACATCGCAAAGTGTGATAAAGCCATATCGCATGGCTTAACGCAATTGAAAAAGGTGTAGTTAAAATCCGCATTACAGCCGTGCGATATGGCTTCACAAAATTGTGAAGCCAGCCCACTTGGCCACAAATCCCACCCCAAACTCCTCCCCTTTTTCTAATTTGCATCACATCATGCGTTATGGTGCTTTCGTATGCATTAAAGGCATTTTTGCATGTGTTAAGCACCTTTAACGCATGTGAAAACACCTTAACACATGTGAAAACGCCATATAGCACTTTGATAAATGACCCCCTAAGTTTGTAGATAAGGGGAACAGAGCTAGCTAGAAGGAAATGGGGGAATGTAAAACTGAAAGTGTTTCTCATATGCAAATACAAAGGAGAAAACTCATTTAAATGAATTGATTTTTCTATTTAAATTTATAAACAGACTGATGGGGAATTAAAGATGTGGAGAAATGAGTTGATTTTTATTTTTTAACAGAAAATGAATTTAATTTAGTTGATTGTTTAAGAATGTTTGAATTTGTTTGTATGGAAGTGTGATCTGTAACTTTTCAAAGTGACAGCAGAGAATGTATGGCTCTCTTAATGGCTACCATTGAATTTGTACAGAAACTAATAACATTTGGTTTATTTTTATTTATTTAAAAACTCTTCTATACCGTCGTTAAGTTAGATTACCATCACAATGGTTTACATAAAGGCACGATAATGAACAATATGGGTGGTATAGATTACAAATTAATCATGTGCCAACATCGTATGGTAACAAGTTAATAAAATTAACTAATTGTGTAAGTTGAGCCTGTTTGTTAGGAACATATTAGGTGGTTTGAATATAACATTAACATGCATATGTAGGTTAAAAATAACAACTTCTAGCTTGGTGCATCCATATCCATCAACTGTTTTTCTCCTTCTCTTTATAAAAGGCTTGTTTAAAGAGCCAGGTTTTCAGATTAGTTTAAACGCTGGGTAAATAAATACTTGTATGTGAGTTAGATAAGGAAGGTGAATGGCTCTGATCAGGAAATAGAGAGAGCAGCTGTCTTGTTTATTTTCCCTGAATTTAATGTATGTTTTGTTTACATTTTGTTTTTTTTTAGTTCTGTCTTAAGCAGAATTGCCTGTTTGCATGTCTGGTAACGAAATGCCTTTACTGTTGACATTTTTCTACAAAAGAAAAAAGTGCATCCTTCTGGTCCTGAATCAACTGACCAGAACACCTGTCATGTGACTGTGTTCATAATTTTTTATTCCTATTATATGTAATTAAATATTATAGATACTGTTTATTAAGTGAAGGACTCTGTATGTTACAGCATGCATTGCAATATCAGCTGAAAAATGCAATTAGTTTTCTGAATGCTTTGATATTTGAATAAAGCAGATGTTTGTAGCTGTTTATATAGAGCTCTGATATAAGAGATAAGAAACTTCCTTTTTACTTTAGAAATTACAGAGAGAGGGAGCCATGGACTAACTGACTTTGCTTTTCCTCTTTAGTGAAGGTATTTTGTATGCTGCAGACTGAGTTATGGTATGTGGAACTGAGGAGATGGCTGAAGGCAGGAGTCAATGCTGAAAGATATTGGGACATTGTTGGGTCTGTTTACTTGTTTGTCATCAGGAATGAATTCACAAGTCCTGACGGAAGCAGAGATGCACAAGATCATTTATACTACATATTCTTGTCTCAGCTCTATTTCTTGGATTACCTTTCTGAACATTCTATACAAAAAAAATGTTTTGATACTTTCTAATACTAAACAGGAAAAATGCAATATAATCAATCATTTACAAATATCACAAATTATGGTAACATGCATACATGTAATAAGCATGCCACTCTATCAGAAGAAATTACATGGGATTCTTTAACCCTGACTGAAAGAGAAGGCCTTATTGCAGCTACAGTATTTATATTTGGTGCTGACCATAGTACAATTACATTGGCAACAAGTATTTTGCACTTACAAGCTATAGTGGAAACCTTTAAGAACATTTCTGTAGAAACTCACAGGCACACTTCCCCTTCAATTAAGAGAGATAACAGAAACCTTACAAGACCATAGATTAGCTCTGGATTTGCTTTTAATGGCACAAGGAGATCTTTGTTATGTGCTCCGCACCTCCTATGGTAAACGTTGTGTTGCGATTACTGCTCATACCCCTATTATATTTAACTTGACTACACAGTTAGAGAATTACAATTTATCCTCTGATTGGTTAGCTCAAGCTGAATGGCAAAACCCACTCCTTTCATTATGGGAGCAAGTAAAAGAATGGAGAATAAAAGTTCTAGTATATTTTCTTATAGCTGTTGGTTCTTGCATTATGGCTCTTGTAGTTTTCTGCATTAAGGCAGTAGATTGTTTTCTGCATGTAGTTATTCCCCCTACTTCTCATCTATATGATGGTGCTTCTACTATAAATGCTGACCCTGCTGCTTTCACAGATATAGTTGCTTCCCCTCTTTCCCCTTCCCCCTCAAAAGGTTTATATAAGCTACTCTTGCATGGTTACAAAATACAAGTTTAGCTCAATGGATCATTTATTCATTTTTATATCATTGTTTTAGCAATTCTCATGTTACTGCTCTCTGCCCATCTTTTCCAACATGGACATGCCTGACTTCTGGGACTCTACTCTGCTGCAGTTACCATTAAATTTGGGAATTAGGTTAAGGGTGTGGATAGCATCATTTCCTTTTCTTTATGTCATTATGGTGGCCTCATGTTCTGTTTCTGCTGTCTACTGTCTGGAGATGGTATACTGGCCTCCCAAATCATCTCTCATGTTTCCTGAAGCCTGTGAACCTTGAACTATCACATATTCAACAAAGTTCAAGAGGGAATATGTAAAGTCTGCCTGGCAAGAGAGAGAGAGAGGGCCAAGCCAGGCTGTGTACCTTATGTGAACTTGATCTTGTGTCCAACATGTGGAAACTTGTAGTTGGGCAAAGGAGAGGAGCAGTTTTGTCCAAAGAGGGTGTTTGCGAGTATGATAACAAGAGGATTGCAGCAGGCAGCATGAGCAATGATGTGTTACCACAGGCACCATGGTAAACCTTATCAGTACAGAACAGGCACGTACACAACAGTAAGAAAAGGAACTCTGCTGGGATTCTATTGTTTACCTTGTGATCTGAGTATTGGTTACTAAGTACAAAACACACAAACTGGCCCATCTAGTCTGCCCAGTTATTTCTGTCCACACAGTTCAGGATGTACCCCAGCTGCCACAGCCACTACTATAAATTGCTTAGTATGATTTTTGAGTCAAGTAATACATAAGTATTTTAAATAAATACAATAGCTTTTGCTGTCTTCCACTTTAGTGCTCAAACAGCTTGTGTAGATGAGTATACAAGATCAATTATTTCCCACTCAGTAATCCTCCCATGTCAGATCACATATTTATTTTATTTATTTTTATTTATTTAAATTTCTTATATACCGGCATTCGCGATGGGAGTCGCATCATGCCGGTTTACAAATAACAAGGTGTGACAACAGAATAAATACTTAATAACTTAAAAACATTAACATGTGATAGAAGAATAAGGTAGCAGTTACAATAAAACAGGGAAAAAATGCAACTTGGAATGAAGAGAAGGCAAAAGAGAGATTAACACTGAGATAACAAAAGAATGACCAAGGTAAATAGAACCAAGGTAAATAAACCTGCCTCATTAAAAAAGAGAGAACATTATTGAGTTGTCAAAGGTTGTTGATTACTCTGACGGGAGTTCTTAGTTGCTTAAGTTGAGAGTGGGTTCAGTTGGTGTCTGGAAAGGCTTTCAAGAATAGCCAGGTTTTAAGTCTTTTTCCAGCTGCCTAAGTCCTCTCTGGAACCTGATGGACAGACTTTTGTTTCTACTAGGACTTCTATTGTCTCCTGGAGACCCAGTTATGTTAGCTGTTATTGTAGCTGAGGCCTGCCTGCCAGACAAACCCAGCTGCTGGTTTCATTTAGTCATATACTAGCTTATGTCCATGTCCTGTGCTGGTCTCCCTAAACAAATTTTGACACCTCCCACTTTGCTCATATTCTTCTGCATGCCATCGTTCATGGAGAAATTACTTACCTGATAATTTCATTTTCTTTAGTGTAGACAGATGGACTCAGGACCAATGGGTACAGTGTACTCCTGATAGCAGTTGGAGACGGATCAGATTTCAATCGGACGGCAGCCCCTGGTACATATACCCCTGCAGGAAGTGCAGCTCTTCAGTATTCTCCTCGAAAAGCATTGTGGATATATGTGTGAGTGACTGAATTGATTAACTTGAATAACTTCATAACTGGTTAAACTTTATAACTTGATTAACTTGAACTGGTGTAATTGGCTATAGCTGAAGACCACCAGTGCCCTCAACTGGAAAGCGTCAACACCCAGTAGGGTGGATGTCCTAGGTGAATGAAAGCATGGCTTACCCTTGAATCATTTGAAATTCCATATGTAACAGCAGCCAAGGGTAGGATGCTGAGTCCATCTGTCTACACTAAAGAAAACAAAATTATCAGGTAAGTAATTTCTCCATTTCCTAGCATGTAGCAGATGGACTCAGGACCAATGGGATGTATAAAAGCTACTCCCGAACCGGTTGGGAGGCTGCCCGTGACCCACTTAGTACTGCTCTTGCAAATGCCGTGTCCTCCCAAGCCTGAACATCCAGGCGGTAGAATCTGGAGAAGGTATGGATAGAGGACCATGTCGCCACCCTGCAAATCTCGGCAGGTGACAGTGTTCTGGTTTCTGCCCAAGACACTGGCTGGGCTCTAGCAGAATGGGTCTTGACCTGCAGAGGCGGTGGTGTGCCTGCCTCTACGTAGGCCGCCTTGATGACTTCCTCGATCCAGTGGGCTATAGTTGCGCGTGAGGCCACTTCCCCTTGTCTCTTCCCGCTGTGAAGGATGAATAGGTGGTCCGTCTTTCGTATGGGTTCCGACGTTTCCAGGTATCTGGTAGGAGTCTGCCAATGCTGAGGTGGCGCAGATTATGTGCTTCTTCCAAATTCTTCAACTCATCCGGCGATGGTAGCGAGATGGTTTGGTTAAGATGGAAGTGTGACACCAGTTTGAGGAGGAATGAAGGGACCGTTCATAGCTGGATGGTTCCCGAGGTGAACCGGAGGAACGGTTCACGGCAGGACAGTGCTTGTAGTTCCAAAATGCAGCGGGCTGAACAAATTGCCAGTAGAAATGCTGTCTTTAAAGTTAATAGGCAGAGGAACAGGCCTTGGAGGGGCCTGAAGGAGGCTCCTGCTAGAAAATCCAGGACCAGGTTGAGATTCCAGAGAGGTACCAGCCACTTTAGTGGTGGGCGGATATGTTTGACTCCTTTCAGGAAGCATGAAACATCCGGGTGAGAAGCTATGCTGTCGCCCTCGCTCTTGGAGCCGTAGCATGATAATGCAGCTACCTGTACCTTGATGGAGTTGATGGACAGACCCTTCTGTAGTCCGTTCTGCAGGAATTCCAGGATCACTGAAACTTTGAGTGAGCGTGGTATGATGTCGTGGTCTTTGCACCAGGCTTCGAATACTCTCCAAATTCTTATGTACGTTAGAGGTGTGGAGGACTTGCGTGGTCGGAGTAGGGTGTCGATTACAGCCCCCGAGTATCTGTTCTTTCTCAGGTGAGCCCTTTCAATGGCCAGGCCATAAGATAGAATTGAGCTGGATCCTCGTGGAGGATCGGTCCTTGTTGAAGTAGGTCTCTGTGTGGAGGGTGTGGTAGGGGGGGGTCCCTGCCAGTAGTCTTCTCATGTCTGCGTACCAGGGTCTTCTTGGCCAATCCGGGGTCACCAGAAGTACTAGTCCCCTGTGTAGCTGTATCTTGTGAATGATTGCGCCCAATAGGGGCCACGGCGGGAAGGCATATAACAGGGTCCCCTGTGGCCAGGTCTGTACCAGGGCATTGATCCCCTGGGACTGAGGTTCCCGCCCGCGGCTGAAGTAGCTGGGTACCTGGGCATTGGACCGGTTTGCCAGAAGGTCCATGACTGGTGTTCCCCAACGGTTCACTATTATTTGGAACGCTGTGGATGACAGCTTCCATTCTCCTGGGTCTAGCCTTTCTCTGCTGAAGTAGTCCGCCGTGATTTATTTATTTATAGGTTTTTATATACCGACAACCGTTTGCACATCGTATCTGTTTACAGATAACGTAAAACTTTTTGACAGTGTCATTATATAGAACTTTTGGCACTGCCATTACATAGAACAGTAAACTCTGCATACAAGAGATAAACATCAACAAAAGGAAACTGGGTAACTATTTACAGGGAACGACAGTTCCTCAACCGGGAACGGATGAGGGAAAAATTAACAAGAGCACATTGTAAAGGTAATACATGGAAGGCACTGTAAACAATTCAGGAGGTCATCAGGGAGAAGGTTATTGAGAGAAAAAGGGTTTGAGAGAGAGCTGGTTGTCAATGAGGACGCCAAGGCTCCGGGTGTGGGAGGGGAAGAGCGTGGAGGAGTACGCAATGGGAATGGAGGGAGAGGAATGTTTGTTAGAGATGATGAGGAGTTCAGTTTTTTGTGGGTTAATGGCAAGGTGCATGTCAGTGAGTAGCTGGTTGATAACGGTCAGGCATCCACTTTTGGGCATGTCAGAAGGTCTTTGGCCGCCGGGTCCAGGGGGTACATGGCTGCCATAGCTCGTCTCCCTTTGAATGTGGACTCTGGAGCACTCCATTCCAAGTCAATTAGCTGCTGGATGGCTTGTAACAGAGGGAAATGGCGAGAGGTCTGGTGGAGACCGTCTAGCAGGGGATTCGTCTTAGGCTCCCCCGAAATATTTGCGCCCGGGATAGCAAGCTCCTTCAGGCTGTGGGTGACCAGGTCCGGGAGCTCGTCCTTGGTGAAGAAGCGTCACCGCAGGAGAGCGGGGCTCGTCTTCAGAGGTAGGTTTTTCTTCCGAATTTGGGTTTTCTACGTTGAATTTTGTTCCAACGCTGTGAGAGCGTGCAGATAGTCCCTAACTGCTATGGAGGCGGAAAATACTGAAGAGCTGCACTTCTTGCAGGGGTATATGTACTAGGGGCTGTCGTCAGATTGAAATCTGATCCGTCTCCAACTGCTATCAGGAGTACACTATACCCACTGGTCCTGAGTCCATCTGCTACACGCTAGGAAATGTCTAGTTTCCTTGTCTGAGCACAACCATTAACCAAAGGCAAGACAGCTTTCAAAATGCTTGCATGCATCATATTGTGCTCTGATCAGCCTGAGATTTCAGCTAAACTATAGTGGTTTGTCTCCCTTTAGAAAATAAACAGTGCTTTCCTTGCTGTGTGTGTACAGCACTATATTTTTACCATCATACAATTGTGAGGAGAGCTTCAGCACAACTGACTTGAGTTAGTTACACTGAAGCTGTACTTTGAGGCTTGCATCTGTAAGGGACCCAAGATCTTTAGAATAATGCACAAAACCTAATCCAGGAAACCCCCACATATGTCCATGACCACTCATCTAATGAGGACATGCTATTCAACTTTTCTAATAATGTGTAGTTATCTTCCTTGATCCCAAGAAATACATCATGAAATAGCAGTGCCTGCAAAAAGCTTTATTCAAGAACAGTTAAAGATAGAGAAAGTCATTATTGCAGGCCCATATTTTTACCATTATACAGGTGCTGGTTAGTTTATTTAATTCTTGATTGATCGCAAATCTTATGTAAGTCAAAGTGATTTACAATAAAAGTTTTATGTAACAAAATAGTAAAATAGAATAAGCAAATAGTGAAAATGAATTCATGTAAATGCCTGAATACTTCAAATATGAGATAAACAATGTAGGTTTTTTATTCATGGGTGAATTTCTTCCAACAAATTCTATAGGTATTTAAAGATACATATATATAAAATTCAAAGTATATTAGAAAAAGAGAGAAAGCCTGGTTTACATAATAAAGTACAATCTAGTTTTTTCCTTATCCGAAATAAATGAATTGTCTGAGAACTTAAGGGCAAAATACAACCCCTTCCCCCCCCCCCCCCCGAACCCTACTCCTAACTCAAGAAAGATCCATAAGCGTACAGCAGCACTTTTCAGTTCACGTAAATCATGTAAACCTTCAAAAAAAACTCTCAAAGAAACATTGAAAGCAGAATGGAGACTTAGAAGA
This sequence comes from Rhinatrema bivittatum, assembly GCF_901001135.1. Taxonomy (NCBI): domain Eukaryota; kingdom Metazoa; phylum Chordata; class Amphibia; order Gymnophiona; family Rhinatrematidae; genus Rhinatrema; species Rhinatrema bivittatum. The sequence goes on from NC_042622.1 coordinate 61,835,636, forward strand.
CATGACAAAAGGCGATTCCTTAATGTATCATGTTTTATTTTCAAGTACAAAAAAAAAACCAATTTTTAAAAATAAAAACATGAATACATATACATCATGCACCCCCCCCCCCCACCCCAATAGCTATTTAAAGCAATAGTGCTAGATACTGCTTTGGTTACTTGCTTTTCGGTTACAAAACAAATCAATCTTAATAGTGATTTTGTTTGACTTGATTCTCCACAATTGTTTTGAGCCCACTGCCTCTGCTTATTAAAACCAATAAAGGAACACATCACATTCCCAAGTCTGAAGGTAAAGATTTGGAGATTAGTGTTCTAGACAAGGCTCTGCCAGTGTTGGGAAGTTAACCCCTCTAATCATGCCCTGAGCAGGCCTTTCAAAGCCCAGATGCAGAGTGCTGCTGCTACTACTACTATGCCTTTAAAATGGCTTCTGAAATCCTTTCAGACATTCTCTTGCCATCTCCCTAGGGAAGCAGCAGTGAGCTACAAAAATGGCATCACATACACTGTTTCTGGATCCTAGTAGGCTAAATTACTAGGGCACTGGTGACAAAAATTCAAGCAATGTTTAAGAGTTCCTATCCCCTGTTAAAAAAATAAAAAGTTTAGAAACAAACATACAAAATAAAACGACTGGGCATAATAAGAAGAGGAAAAGCAGAAGTCTAAGACTCCATCAGAGGCAAATGCTAGTCCTATTGCTTCAAAAAGGCCAAAATCAAGTCAAAACTGGATGATGTAAGTAATAAAGTTATTCTAGCAATATTTGATAAGTTTGTATGATATTTAAATACTGTATCATATTAAAGACCATAATCTAAATGTCCAGGTCTCCCTATTAGCACACGGATTATAAGGAATGAAACTTTTACCTCTTCTTGTTTTTCTACCAGGCATCTGACCTGAAGGAAAACGATGCACATTACATCATAATATGTTACTAAAGTGGCACAAGTGAATTAACAAGGATTTGGGAGATTATGTTAAAAAAAAAAAAAAGGTGGACAAGACCAATCAGAATTGCAGGACATCTTATTCTGAGGTATTCTGGATGACAATCAAGAAATAGTCTTTATCTGGAAAAGACAAGAAACAAAACAGCTCTTTCAGAGAAATGTAATCCTTGTCAGTTGAACCATTAATGCAGGGGCGAGCAAACATTTTTGAACCACAGCACGCTTTACATTCATGCAATTGATTGGGGGGTCTCCTCAAGATAGGAAGTAACCTATCTATACATGAAGGATATCAACCAAGCAGCCACACTGTCAGCCAGTGCCTTAAAGTCCCCTTTTTGTTTCTCTTCAAATTGCTGAAAGGAGACAGAGACAGACAGAAAGACAGACACTTATACTGAGACAGACAGAATGCAAAACAGATAGACAGTTACCCTATACTCAGACAACGACACCTCACAGACAGACAGAAACCCAACACCCAGACAGGAACAGTGACAATTTCTTAATGTTTCTGAAAGTTGAAATTGCTAGCTGGAAGCCTTCCCCTGCTTTGTAAAAGTAGATTATCTTTAGTTCCAAATGCTCAGAGAGCTGCTGCTTCAAGGAAACCATGGCTGTTGAAAGTAAATTACAACTTGAGAGGTTAAAAGATTCAGAGTATTTGTTCAGCCATGAAACTATCTTCACCTAACTGAAGGCCTAACAAATCAACCTTTTGGGCCTTAACAACTTAAAAAAAAAAAAAAAAAAAAAAAAAGAATCAACTGTAAGAGTGTCCAATCTTTTGAACATACCACATTCACATTTTTATTTACAATCTGTTAAAACCAGCAAATAAATAATTTTGCATTAAAAATTGCAGAAAGCTGTCGTGTTAACTCTGTACCATATAGAGATTCATTGAAACATACAAACTGACCAGGGATCTCTAAACATTTTGCACATAACTGTATCAGCATGATACATGCATGGAGCTCTGGCCAGGAGAAGTGCAACAGAGAAAAGAGATAAAATTACCAAGGTACGAACCCTTATCCAGACATGGGAAAGAGGTATGGTCATTTCTATATCAGAAAGATGTGGATTAGATTAAGGGAGCTCAAAGAAGAACAAAGTTTTTTTTAGGGGAAGAGAATAATTAAGATATCTTAAAAGACCAGGAAGGACAAGGCTGTCACTATACAAAAGACGCATAAAGGGTGGGATATAAAAAATAAGAACATAAGATTGACCATGCTAAGTCATACCAAAGGTCCATCACACCGAGCATCCAGTCTGATAATAGTCAGGCCAAGTCACAAGTACCTAGCAAATCGCAAAGAATAGATTCATTTCTTGTTGCTTACTTCCAAGTCTACCTGCCTAATAAATGTTTATGGACTTTTCCTCCAGGAACTTGTCCAAACCTCCTTTAAACTCAGCTATGCTAGATGCCTTGGCCACATCCTCCAGCAATAAATTCCACTGCTTGATTGTGCTCGAAGTGAAAAAAACACATTAATTTCATGGCATTTACCCTTTCCAATAACTGTCCCCTATTTACCTACTCTATCTCACTCATGATTTTATAAACCTCTATCATAACCCCTCTAGATTTTAACTTCTCCCAAGCTGAGGAGACCTAACCTATTTAGCTTTTCTTCATAAGGCAGCCATTCCATCCCTTTTATCATAGTTGTTGCTCTTCTCTGCATCTTTTCTGGTTCTGCTTTGGGTTGTTTTTTTCCCCCAGATGTGGCAACCAGAACTGCACACAATATTCAAGGTACGGTCACACCACAAACTGATAGAGAGGCATTATAATATTCTCAGTTTTATTCTCCATTCCTTTCCAAATCATTTCTAACATTTTAACACTGTCTGAGTATTTAAGAGGGTCATACATAGATTTATGCAATAGTAGATGGAATTGGTAGAATCAGATGTTACACATGTGAGCCGTTGGGATGTGGCATAGTTTACACAGCTTAGCAGGAGAACCTACTAGGCCCACGCTGACAGCGAGTGAATTTGCTCTTGCTAGGACTGGAACTGGAGCTTCACCTACACGATCCCCCTTCCCCGCAGGTTGAGCCATTGGGTTCCAGGGCTTAGGTGAACATCCTGCAAGGGAGCAGTTGGAAAAGTTGGGACACGGGCAGAAGTCAGGGCAGGCAGCATCCAGGTCCAAGCTGAGATCAGGGGAGGTTGCAAACCAGAAGCAAAGTCAGAATCCATAGCAGAAGTCAGAACCAGTAATCAGGCCAGGACAAACAGGCAAGACAAGACACTGAAGACCAAGCCAAAAAAAAGGAACCAGGGCAGGGGCAGGGCCAGGCCCAGGGAGGCAAGGCAGGGACCAGGAAGACAAGCAAGACCCTTTGATGTAATGTTCGGCTGGTCGTGGGATGGCCCCGTGACCGGCTGTACACACCCCACGGAGCTGCTGACCCAACCGACACCAAGCCTTCATCTTCATTGGTGGATTGCTGCCACTACCACGTGTGCAAGGCAAGACACACTAGGGCCACAGGCAGACAAGGAAGCAAGGCAATGAGATGAGAAAAAAAACAACATGAACTGCAATGGCTGCAGGAGGACCTGTTGCTGAGGAGCGGGACAGCTGGGCTTAAATGGGCAGCCTCCCATATTGTCATCAGGCAGCACCGCTGGGGCCTATAATCAGAAGAGAGAGCATGCATGTGCGGTAGTGGCAGCGTCCCACCCCTGAAGATGAAGGCTTAGTGTCGGGCAGGTGAGCAGCATCCTGGTGTAAGTGCGGCTGGGCATGGGGTGTCATCCCGCCACACGTTACATCAAAGGGAAAAGGTTAAAACTGATCAAGGGCAGAAACAGGTTTGCAGGTCTAAAAAAAAAAAACCAAACAAAAAAAAAACCAAACACTGGTGGTTGCTTAGAGTGGGCAGCATAATTTCCCCTCTCCCCAGTTATATATACTTTTGCTGTAATAAACACACATAGCGAAGAGAAAAGGACTTTGGTAACTTGGACACTGCAGAACTTGTTTGTGTTCTGATAACATGTATTTGCAGGTAGTTTCACCCAATGATTTTTAACATCTTACAAATGCAGAGATCAATTTAGCTTTATTGACTTGTCAATTTTATTGTAAAGTTTCAAAATGCGACAGAAAGTTTTAAGAAATTGATAAAGGATAAATTCACTTTATGATCAAGGGAAATACTTTTATAGTCTAAGGAAACATGTCTGGAATAGCCTACTAATTAAAGCATCTTACACAGAGGTAACAAAAATTTTCCTTAGTCGAATTCAATAGGCTTAAAGATGTACAAAGATCAAAATAAACAGTAATAAATTAAACATGAGATTAACACTAGGAATATTGCACATTGGATGGACAGCATTCTTCATGTTGTATAAAAGTCATGCATACTAGGTAACTTATCTCTGGCATGACAGGACTAGACGCATTTATGAAGAATCGGCACAGGGATACAAAATCCTTTTAACCTAAATGTAGCACAAGACAGCACTGGGCAAAAAAAAAAATAAATTGCTATTTAATGTTCATTTGATGGCCTGTGTGAAAGGAATTGGTGGCCTCAGCCATCTCAGCATGGAAGGCACATGTTAAGTCTTCAGATCATGAAGAAGACTAAATGCACAATCTAAACTTTATGGGTAGAAATCCCTTGTGTGTTGGGGAAGAGAATAGTGATAGGAATATACTACGGTCCACCTGGCCCAATATTGACTGGGTAAATTTATCAGGACATGCTAGACAGATAAGGTTCCTGGATGGAATAAATGACAGTTATAAGGAGCAATTGGTTCAGGAACAGAGGAGAGAGAGAGAGCGAGCAATTTTAGATCTAATTTTCAGTGGAGCGCAGGATTTGGTGAGAGAGGTAACGGTAGTGGGATGCTTGGCATTAGTGATCATAATATGATGAAATTTGACTTAATGAGTGGAAGGTGGACAGTATGTAAATCCACGGCTCTAGCACTAAACTTTCAAAGGGAAACTGATAAAATGAGAAAAAAATAGTTAAAAAAAAAAAGTGGAGCTACAAAAAGGTATGCTCACTGTTAAAAAATACCATCTTAGAAGCGCAGTCCAGAAGTTTTCCACGCATTAAGAAAGGTGGAAGGAAGGTCAAACGATTGCTAGTATGGCTAAAAAGTGAGGTAAAGAGGCTATTTTAGCCAAAAATTCTTCATTCAAAAATTGGAGGAAGGATCCATCAGAAGAAAATAGGATAAGACATAAGCATTGGAAAATTAAATGTAAGACATTGATAAGACAGTCTAAGAGAGAATTTGAAACAAAAAAGTTGGCCATAAAGGCAAAAACTCATAATAAAAATTTTAAATATAGCAGAAGCAGAAAGCCTGTGAGGGAGTTGGTTGGACTGTTAGATGATCGAGGGGTTAAAGGGGCACTTAGGGAAGATAAGACCATTGCGGAAAGACTAAACATTCTTTGCTTCGGTGTTTACTGAAGAGGATGTTAGGGAGATACCCGGTCAAGACTGTTTTCAAGGGTGACGATTCAAATGAACTGAACCAAATCACAGTGAACCTGGAGGATATGGTAGGCCAAACTGACAAGCAGTAAATCACCTGGACCAGATGGTATATATCCCAGGGTTCTGAAAAAACTAAAAAATGAAATTTCAGACCTATTACAATTAATTTGTAACACATCATTAAAGTCATCCAATGTATCTGAAGACTGGAAGATGGCCAATGCAACCCCTATATTTAAAAATGGCTCCAGGGGTGATCCGGGGAACTATAGACTGGTGAGCCTGACTTCAGTGCCAGGAAAAATCATGGAAACTGTTATAAACAAAATAAAAAAACATTTAGACAGATATGCTTTAATGGGACACAGCCAGCATGGATTTACCCAATAGAAGTCTTGCTTCACAAATCTCCTACAATTTTTGTTTGGAAGAGGGTGAATGAACATGGACAAAAGAACCATAGATGTGGTGTATTTGGATTTTCAGAAGGCGTTCAACAAAGTCCCGCATGAGAGGCTTCTAAGAAAGCTAAAGTCATGGGATAGGAGGCAATGTCCTTTTGTAGATTGCAAACTGGTTAAAAGACAGGAAACAGAGTAGGATTAAATGATTCTCGGGGATCTGTACTTGGACTGGTGCTTTTTAATATATTTATAAATAATCTGAAAAGGGGTACGACACGTGATGGGATCAAATTTGAGGAGGACACAAAATTATACAGAGCAGTTAAATCTCAAGTGGATAGTGAAACTGCAAGAGGACCTTGTGAGACTGGAAGATTGTGCTTCCAAAAAGGCAGATGAAATTTAATATGGACAAGTGCAAGGTGATCATATAGAGAAAAATAACCCTTATGGTAGTTACACAATGTTAGGATCTTTTTTTAGGAGTTACCACCCAGGAAAGAAATCTAGGCTTCATAGTGGATAATATATTGAAATTGTCAGCTCAGTGTGCTGTGGCAGTCAAAAAAGCAAACAATGTTAGGAATTATTAGGAAGGGAATGGCAAATAAAACGGTGCCAGTCATAATACCTCTGTATCGCTCCATGGTGAGGCTGCACCTTGAATACTGTGTGCAATTCTGGTCACCACATCTCAAAAAAGATATAGTTGCACTAGAGAAAGAGCAGAGAAGGGTAACTAAATTGATAAGGGGCATGGAACGGCTGCCCTATGAGGAAAGGCTAAGTAAGTTAGGACTATTCAATTTGGAGAAGAGATGACTGAGGGGGAATATGATAGAGGTCTACAAAATCATGAAAGTTCTTAACAGGTTAATGTAAATCAGTTAATTACTCTTTTAGATAATAGGACTAGGAGGCACTCCATGAAGTTAGCAAGTAGCTCATTTAAAACAAAACGAAGAAAATTCTTTCACTCAGCACATAATTAAGCTCTGGAATTCATTGCCAGAGGATGTGGTTATGGCAGTAAGTGTAACTGGGTTTAAAATAGGTTTGGATAAGTTCCTAGAGGAAAAATCCATAAACTCCTATTAAAATCAATAAGGAATAGTAGCTTGAGATCTATTTAATGTTTGGGTATTTCCCAGGTTCTTGCAACTTGGATTGGCCACTGTTGGACATAGGATGCTGGGCTTGATGGATTCTTGGTCTGACCCAGTATGGCATATCTTATGTTCTTATGTAAATAGTATTTTCAGTACAAGGCTGAGACCATAGTTGCTCCTTCTTTACCTGTGTTGTAAGGAAAGCTTGGATTTGGGCATATTACACGCAAAGATCCTAGTGTGAGGTCTTCCTCCATGCAGAGGCCAGGACAGAAAACAGGAAGTATACGGGAGGCCATATATGACTTTTATAGAAAAGGAGCAAAGAAAGACTTCACAGGGAGGATTAAAAAAAAAAAAAAAAAAGCCTCCACGTGACTTTTCATGATCTTTAAAAGTGGCTCTTTTACATATCAAATGTCTATCAAGGTGCAGGTTATAAAGATAAAACTTGCATGTTAAAGGCAGAGTCTTGCTAAGTATTTCATCTCCGTACTGGTTCTACACCAAACTACCGTATTTTTCGCTCCATAAGACGCACTTTTTTTCCCCCAAAAGTGGGGGGAAAATGTATGTGCGTCTTATGGAGCGAATATAAAAAAAACAAAACAACCCCCCCCTCCTGACTCCCCCAAGACCTGCCAAACATCCCTGGTGGTCCAGCGGGGGTCCAGGAGCGGTCCGGGAACGATCTCCTCGGCGTGGGCCGTCGGCTGCCAGTAATCAAAATGGCGCCGACGGCCCTTTGCCCTCACTATGTCACTGAGACCGACCGCTGCTATTGGTCGGTTTCAGTGACATAGTAAGGGCAAAGGGCCGTCAGCACCATTTTGATTACTGGCAGCAGACGGCCCACGCCGAGGAGATCGTTCCCGGACCGCTCCTGGACCCCCGCTGGACCACCAGGGACGTTTGGCAGGTCTTGGGGGAGTCAGGAGGGGGGGGGGTTGCGGTAAATTAAGTCGGCATGTCTTGGGGGAGTCAGGAGGGTGGGGGTTAATTTAAAAAGTGTGGGATGGGGTTCCCAGAGAAAAAAGTTTTCTGATCTGGGGAGTGGACCGAAATGGCCCTCCCCAGACCCGAAAACAAAATGGGGAGAAAAAAAAAAAAAGCTATGCACTCCCCTAATTTGCTCCATAAGACGCCCAGACGCAGAGCCGGTTTAGCACAATTTTTTTTTTTTTTTTAAATTTTCCCCCTCTGAATCCTAGGTGCGTCTTATGGTCAGGTGCGTCTTATGGAGCGAAAAATACGGTATTCCTTTGCAGATTGTGCTGCCTTTTATTGAAACATAAGATGATGTAAATGAGCAGGGCTGGAAAAAAATGTTTAGAAGACACAGGAGCTAGCTAAAAAAAAAAAATATTAGGAGAGAAATTGTTTTCCTTTTGTTTCATGACTTATTATTTTACTTTTGTCTATTTTTTATTTTTCCTACCCAGCTTCTGCCCCTGCTTCCAGGTACTTCCCCTTTCTCTCTCTTCCAGCCCCTCTTCTCTATGTGCCTCAGAGATAAGGGGCAGTGATTAACCATGGTACTTTTACCCAGGTCCTGCCAGCAGTGGCGAGAGTAAAGGTCTCTCCCTGGGCTCACACCCTGCCACACTTTCCCAGGGCTCTGCAGGCAGTATCAGCATTTGATGTTCCTTCAACTTTCTAAAGAGCTGTGTGTGTAAACACTTTCTTTTTGTGCAACTTTTTTATAAGCCAATTTCAAAGAGAAAACAGTGTAATGCATATAATCATCAGGATTTCTAGTGCACGTTGTTTTGCTGCGTGCATGGGGTTCAAGAGCTGCATGCGCACAGCTTAGAGGGAACAATGGTCAGCATCTCTCCCTGGCCTCCACCGATGGCAGCAGCTGCCACCACTGCCCCTGAGCTTCAGCGGCATCAGCAGGGCTTACCGAGCCAAGTGCTGCATTTTTGGCATCCAGCAAAAACAGACCGGAAGGTGGTCTGTCAAAGCCAGAAGGCAAATAGAGAGTAAGACAGACCAGTAGCCTTAGGTAAGGATAATTTATTCGCACATATATCTTATAAGAGAGTCCAACTCTAGCGGAGTTTCGCACAAGGCTGCTTCAGGGGCTTTATGGATGGTATGGTTATGGTTAAATTTGTCAGATGAGCTGAACTTATGTAAGAGAAATCAATTTGTAGTCACGACAGATTAAACTTATATAGTGTCTGTATGCATCAGTCTCTTGGTTCAGTTGCTAAAATTGTGCAGAACAGCAGTAGTATCCACTATGGAGGCAGAAGTGTCACTCAGCCCTGACGTCAGGATTCCTCCGTCTCCGGGTTTGTTGGTGTGAGACCAGAGTAGCAGCGCTTGGGGGTGCGATGATGCTCGAAGGAACAACCTGTGGGGCAGCTTTTTGGGGAGTTCAGCACTGGTCCTTTGAGGGAGGTAATGAAGCTGTCCTGGGCATTGGTGGCGAGCAATCCCTATCCGAGGCAAGTTCCATCTCTTCCTTGCCCCCCTATGGCTTCCAATCTTCAAGCAGATCCATCTTTTGCTTTACTGGCTGCTCGATCCTGCATGCCCAAACCCTCCCCAATTACACTGGACAGTATTAGGACGGTTCTCTCATTACTGGAACTCGTTATCTTCTTTGACTGGTACTATTAATGAAATACATGGCCGGACTGTCTCAGGATGCTGTTTTGTTGGCCCATGCTAATCAAGTTGTGGATTTGAAGCAATCTATTGAGAAAACTTCTGCTGTTCAGGGTTCTCTTGCTCAGGATAGAAATATGATCCATCACAGGATTAAGAATCTTGAGAACATTGCTAGAAGCAGAAATCTTCGCATTCCAAATTTTCCTGTGTGGGCCACGATCTCTCCGGCTTAACTTGTTAAATCATATATGTGGGACATTCTTGGTCTCTCACAAAATGCCATGCCTGCTTTTCTTAAAGCTTTTTACCTCCCTGGAGGGAGAGGGACAGCAAGCGGGGACAATGCCCCCGTATTGCCCTTTCAAGTGGCTGAAGACTTAAGCATCACAGCTATACTGGAATCAGTGATCGATGAGACATCGGGCCACTCCTATGGTGAAGTTTTCCTCCATTCAGGATCAAGACTTGGTTCTTCACCTGTTTTTTTGTTCTGCTTATTTGCCTTTTATGGGGTTCAAAGTTCAGATTTTTCCTGATTTCTGCAGATCTACACAGGATCGCAGAAATAAATTCTTGGCTATATGCCAATTGGGAGCACGATTTGTTTTGTGCTTTCCTTGTAAATGTTTTATTTTTTCCACTGAGAAATTTTTATTTTCTGAAACCCTACATTTACATAGTTTTATTAATTCTAGGATTTCTAATGAAAGTCCTCCTGCTGTCTATTCTAATGTTACAGAAAGAGGGTGGTAATGTGGGGTTATTCCTGGATTATTGTATAATGTTTGAGATGCGTCTTTTAGAACAGATTTCTTTTCTTCATTTTCTTTGTTTTGCTCCCTGATTTTCTGGGCCTCTTAGATGTGGTTGTCTAAGTTAGAAATGCAATGTATTAAATTGCTATATGTATAATCATTTTTTTTCCTTTTCTCTTTTTATCAGATGCTTTTTTTTTCTTGTAGCTTGATATGCTTGTATTTATATGTTAAACTATAAATAAAGAGTAAAAAAAAAAAAGCATAAAATCAAAACTGAAATAAAATAATCATGACAAATAAAAAAGTATATACAGGTGTAAGAGCAAACACTATAAATAAATACTTCAAAACTGAGGGAAAGAAAAACCGACAGCTCAGGGAGTTATGAGAGGAATGATATACAAAGGAATATTGGTTCTTACCTGCTAATTTTCATTCCTGTAGTACCACGGATCAGTCCAGATGCCTGGTTTTATGCATCCCTGCCAGCAGATGGAGGCAGAGAAAAACTTGACAGACACTGCTACATAAACCCTAGTGCCACCTGCAGTTCCTCAGTATAGATCTGTACCCAAGCAAAAAAACTTCCAATGCCAAAACCAATAAAGTAAAAAAAAGGGCAAAACTCTAAACATTCTGCCAACTTGCAAAACTATAAACAGGCTGCTACGAATGGCTGTTATGAATCTGTACGCATAAGGCAATACTACAGCTGAGCGGGCAACTCTCCATCTCCAGGAAATGGGCAGGTTCTGGACTGATCCATGGTACTACAGGAACAAAAATTAACAGGTAAGAACCAATTTTCCTTTCCCTGTACGTACCTGGATCAGTCTAGACGCCTGGGATGTACCAAAGCCCCCTATCTAGGGTGGGACCTGGAGAGTCCCGCTCGAGAACTCTTTCGCCAAAAAAAGGAGACCCAGAATCTCCCAAATCCAGACACTAGTGCCATACAAAAGTATGTAACAATTTCCAAGTTGCTGCTCTGCTAATCTCTTGAGAAGACACCAGTTGCGCCTCCGCCCAGGAGGTCGCCTGCGACCACGTAGAATGGGTACGTAAGCCCTCTGGAACCTCCCGACCAGCAGTAATGTAAGTGGAACCAATAGATTCCTTCAACCACCATGCAAGAGTAACCTTTGAAGCTTTAAAACCTTGGTTTGCGCCGCTCCACAAAACAAAAAGGTGATCAGATCTCCTGAAATCATCAGTCACCTCAAGATAGCATAAAAGATCTCGTCAACCAACCACTTAAGCTCTCTCGCAAGAGGAGCGAACACCTCCACCGCCAGAAAGGCGGGAAGCTTCACCAACTGGTTCACATGAAACGCAGAAACGACTTTAGGCAAAAAGGAAGGCACAGTCCTTAACGAGATTCCTGAGCCCGAAATTTGAAGGAAGGGATCCTGACAGGCAAAGCTTGCAATTCCGAAATCTGCCTAGCCGAGCATATTGCTATGAGGAAAACCACTTTGAGAGTCAAGTCCTTCAGCGTCACCCTCTGCAAAGGCTCGAACGGCGCCATACATAGACCTCGTAGGATGAGATTCAGGTTCCAGGATGGACACACTAATTGGAGGCCGCAAATTCCTCATTCCCCTGAGGAACCTGACCACATCTGGATGAGCCAAAATAGCGGAATCCACAACTTTGCCACGAAGGCAGCCCAAGGCTACCACCTGAACTCTAAGGGAACTCGGCGATAGACTTTTAGCGAAACCCTCCTGCAGAAAGAACAAAATATTGGGAATGGAGGACTGGAGGGCATGGCTCTCATGAGTAGTACACCAGGACTCGAACACTTGCCAGATTCTAATGAAAGCCAGAATAGTAGGCTGCCTCCTGGCTTGCAACAAGGTGGTGACAACAGAATCCAGATATCCTTAACTCTTCAACCTCCGCCTCTCAAAAGCCAAGCCGCTAGACAATATTAAATCGGCCTGGTCGGAAAATATGGGGCCCTGACAAAGAAGGCTCTTAGATGTCCAAAACGAATCGAGCCATCCACTGCCATGTTGATGAGATCAGCAAACCACAAACTCCGTGGCCACTCCGGAGCGACCAAAATCACTTCTCCATGATGTCTATCTATGCGACGCAACACCCTGCCCACCAGCGGCCAAGGAGGGAACACAAAGTAGAACCCCCTGAGGCCAAGGCAGAATCAGAGCTTTGATGCCTTTGGCTCTGTGCTGCCGCCTTCAATTGAAGAATATAAACGCTTTGGCATTCTGATGAGTCATCATCAAATCCACGTGAGGAGACCCCCCCCCCCCAACGTCTCTGAATCAACTGCATTGCAGCTTCCGCCAATTCCCACTCGCCTGGATCTAACCAAGTGCAACTTAGAAAATCCGCTTGGACATTTTTGACGCCCGCTATGTGAGACGCCACTATCTGCTCTAGATGGGACGCTGCCCAATGAATCAAGACTTGTGCCTCCCGAGCTACCGCCTGACTCTTGGTTCCAACCTGCCGATTGATATATGCCACTGCCGTCGCATTGTCTGACAGGATCCGAACCGAGCAACCTTTTACTAAATGGTAAGAGCTCCCTCAAGGCAAGGCGCACCGCCCTGGTCTCCAACTGGTTGATAGACCACGCAGACTCTTTTGCAGACCAGAAACCCTGGACTGAATGGCATTGACAAACCACCCCCCAGCCCGATTGGCTGGCATCTGTCATCACTACCACCCAGTCCGGTACCTCGAGGTCCATCCCACGCAAGAGATTGGGAGACTGAAGCCACCAAGATAGACTCTTCCTGGCCGCCCCCTCTAGAGGCAGCGGCAAGTGAAACTCCTCTAAGATTGGTTTCAAATGCGTCAGAAGCACCCTCTGCAATGGCCTCATATGGAAAAATGCCCAGGGAACTAACTCCAAGGTTGAAGTCATGGAACCCAGAACTTGCAAATAATTCCATACTCTGGGAACTCACAACTGCAACAACCGGTGAATGCGATTCTGAAGAGTTAGTATTCTACACTTTGCCTATCAGTGTGTCGAACCTCGCGCCCAGGTAGTCCAGGGATTGCGTGGGAGTCAAATGACTCGACCACGTTCACAACCCAGCCAAGAGAGTGAAGAACATCGTGAACTCTGCTATCGACTGAAGACAGATATCTTCCGACTTTGCTCTGATAAGCCAGTCTAGATAAGGATGTGCCAGGAGACCTTTCTTCCAAAGTGCTGCCGCTACCACCACCATCACTTTGGTGAAGGTGCGTGGGGCTGTGGCAAGACCGAAAGGAAGGGCCTGAAATTGAAAATGTTGGCCCATGATCATGAACATGAATTGAAGAAAACCTGGGACTCCAAGTGGATCGAAATGTGCAGATAGGCCTCCGTGAAATCCAGGGACTCCCCCTTGCGAACCACCACTATCACAGAATGCAAGGTCTCCATCCAGAAGCGGTGGACTTTGAGGGCGGCATTCACCTTCTTCAAATAGTGTATGGGCCGAAACGTGCCCTCCTTCTTTGGGACCACAATATAAATGGAATAACGTCCCCTTCGAAGCTCCGCCGAGGGAACCGGAATGACCGCCCCCCCCCCCCCCCCCAAGTCCTGGAGGCATGCTAAGGTCTCTCGTACCACCACCTGCTTGCTCACCGGCCTGCAAGGGGAAATTAGGAAAAGATCTCAAATGGGCCAAGCAAATTCTAACATGTAGCCATCTCTTATTATACTGAGAACCCACTAGTCCTGCGTGATCTTGGCCCACTCGTCGTAAATTGAGTCAAGCGACCTCTTATAATAGGAACGACGGAGTGAGCCTGCCTCGCCTGATTGTGAAGACTTGCCACTGGCTGCAGATCCTCCTGCAGCACCCTGAAACGGCCTATGAACCCCCCCCCCCCAAAAAAAAAGACTGCCCCCAAGAATGCTCCCTAGGGTAACGTAGTGGCTTATTCTCACCAAGCGACTGAATCAACTGCTTGAGGTCTTCCCTGAACAACCCTCGGGTCATGCTGAGGGAGGGTGAAAATCACCGCACGGAAAGGCAAGAAACTAGAGAAAAGACCCCTGCCCAAAAAAAAGAGCCTCCCTCGTTACAGAGCTGATCTTACCGGGGGAAAGTCGCCCTCAGAGCTGTGCTGCTGTCTGCCTAAATCAGCCTTATTTATTTTTTTTGTCAAACTTTATCCAAAAATTGCACTGAAAGCTAAAAACCTGAAGGGAAAAACAAAACAAAACAGATAGCCTCAGGAAAAGGGGAACAAAAAAAATCCCTAGGGAGCCTGCAGCCGCCTGGGCGACCTCATGAGGGGAGGGGGATCTGGACAACCAGATGTACACCCCACCGACGCACAGACAGGCTCACAAAGAGGTAACAACCCCCGGTCCGTTCGCCTCTACAAGATGGGGTAGGACCCACAAGAAATCCTAGTGAGAAAATAAATAAATAACCCCTGGCAGAAAGGCTCAAAAGAAAACTCGTGAAAGAAAAAACCAGCAGAACTGCAGGTTTGGCACCCTGTGCCATCTGCTAGAGACAGAGAAAATACTGAGGAACTGCAGGTGGCACTAGGGTTTATGTCAATCAAGTTTTTCTGTCTCCATCTGCTGGCAGGGATGCATAAACCCAGGCATCTGGACTGATCTGGGTACAAACAGGGAAAAGGACATTTTGAGAGATTTTGCAAGTTCAAACATCACATGTCCGAAAGATCAGTATGCTCTCAAAAGCTCAAATACCTCATCACCTTTGGATATTTCTTTTGTGCCCAAGAAAAGTTACCACTTCCTGGGAAAAGTGTAAAGGTAAACAGCATTTTGCTGTGGTTCTTTGAGGCTCAGCTCATAGTTCAAATGATCCAAACAAGAAAAAAAAAAGTCTAAACATTAAGTGTTCCAAGGCCCCTTCCTTCCCCATCCAGACACACAGCTGGGTCTGAAAGGTTTCGCTCACCTGGAGCCACCATGATTTCATTTTTCTTGGAGCGGATGCGCAGGAATGTGAGATCGTTCTGAGGATCAATATCACGAATCGTGCCTCGTGCTTTCATCATCAGATTGTGTATTAGGCCTGCATACTGAACTGTTGTACAATTGTCCATGGTGCTTTTGATGGGAATACCTGTAAAATTGGAAACACATCTGTTCTAGTGCAATTAGTGAGAAACAATGAAGTCCACACTCCTTCCTTTACAAGCAGAGGAGAGCTGGTGTGTGACTGAAGATGGGAAGTAATATGTTCTCCTACCCAAACTGAAAGAGTCAACTTCTCAGACTGGATGGGCCAATTTGATCTCGATATGCTGTCCACTACCATCTTACTATGTAACCTAGGGTTTCCCAAACTTTCCCTGGGGACTCCACAATCAGTTGGGTTTTCAGCATAGCCACAATGAATACTGAAAGTTAGCTGAACACACGCTTGTTCCTTGACAAGAGAAGTAATTATTCAGTGTGTGTCTCATCCTCAGTCAAGCAATAGCCTTATCAGTGGCTACATGCAAGCAGAAGTGGTGCAAGAGTCAGTTAAAGGATTTTTAAGTGCATTAAGGAACAGTAGAAGGACTCTGCAGAAATAATCCTGCGACTCAATTTTTTTTTTTTGTTAGATATTCACAATAACTGGAGGATAATGCTTAACCCTATATCCTACAGAGCTTTCCTTTCACAGAAAGGCAAAGATGAAGCCACATCTGGGGTGGCGTGGAGGCCACAATTCTACCAGAGATGGAACAGTCAAGAAATTAAAACAAAAACAGAGGAGCTGAATGGTTTGTTCATTACCCCACGGTAAATCATGTGCTTTGCAAACTTTTACCTTTTAGGATTAGGTTACACCCGGGCTTCCCAAACTGGGTTTTCAGTATATGCAAATGTATCTCATGCTTATATAGCTAAATTAACTATCCTTAAACCTGTAAGACCATGAATTTTCCAACAAGTTCTATGCTTTTTTTATACAGGAACATGAAAATCTTGTTTACCAATAAGTCCCACCAGTTGCTTTAAAGATTTAAATAAAGTGGATTTTGTAAAAATATTTTAAAGGTATCCACAAATCCACATCAAGCATTCTGCTCAGACACATGGTAGATGTTAAGAATGAAATCTCCACGATTAGTACTGGATGATTTACTTAAGATGAATGCCAAATGCATACAGAAGTTAAAGGTGACCGTGGTAAAGTGGATACAGACATGCATTTTTTCTGTGCATTTTCCATGTGGCCAGAGCTGGCTTTTAGGTAAGACAAGCTGGGCGGTTGCCCTGGGCGCCGTGAGATGAGGGGTGCCCTGGGCACTGCCAGTATCATTCATCCCACTGCAGCCTGACGAGAGGCCCTGAGAGAGTGTGCATGGGTTAGAGAGTCTGTGAGTATGTTATGGAGAGAAAGCCAGTGTGTGAGAGAGAATGAACATATGTAGGTGTGCAGGCGTGAGAGCCTGAGTCACAAACAGGCTCTCATAAAGAGCCTATGTGCATGTATGTTTGAGAGAAAGCATGGATGTGTGTATGAGAGAGAAGGAGCGTGTGAGAGAGAATGAACATGTGAAAGTGTGCAGGTATGAGTGAGAGCCTACGTGCATGTGTGTGTGAGGGAGATAGAGGAAGTGTGTATACTTGTGAGAGACAGCGAGAGAACCCTTTTGCATATGAGGGAGAAAGAGGGTGTGTATATGAAAGCATGGGCATGTATATAAAAGAGAGGACGTGTGTGAGAGAGATGATAAAGTTTGGTGTGGCTTCCCTCCCCTAATCTACAACAATCACAGGGTTACTGGAAATCAAAAGACCCCAGGTATGGAGGGCAAGTGTTTTTTTAAATCCTTATTAGTTTTAATTATTGGGCATTATTTGATGTTTCTGCTGTTGGTGTCTTGGGAAATTTAACATTTTGAAACCTTCTGCATTGACAATGATGATTCCTTGTACTCCCTTCTGGCTCTGGATCCGCTTTAGTGTTTCTTCTACCTCAGCCTGCAAAAGGAAAGACATAGTCAGGCAAAGCCAGTGAGCCAGATAAGTCTACTGCTGAATATACCCAGATAAAGTGAGGCAGAGAACTTTAGGATAGCCTTTTTGGTGATCAGACTTAACTGCCTCACTTTATCCGGCTAGTGCTGGTAGATAAAGCTTAATGGTGCCCTGCCTCTTTAAGCAGGTAAATTCTGTGAGGCCGATGCAGTAAAACATGCACGCAAAATGAACACTAATATTGAGAGCCCATTGTCTCTATGGGCGCGCAACCACAGCCCCTGGGTGCCCGATGCAGTATTTAAATGAGAGGCAGCATTAAAAAGAGAGCGCTAAAGGAGAATTGTGCATCTGTGGTGCTCAATAGTTTATTGCAATGGGTGCTCAATACGAGCATCCGATTTGATCCAGCTTCTTGTTTTGTTATTTTGCTGAGTTTGCTGAAGCGTTTCATATTAGGTGCCCTTTGCTATGGACGTCTAAATTGTGTGGCTATAAAGAAAAGTGGGTTTCTTCTGATCAAGTCAAAACATACATTATTTTTCTCCACCGCAAGCAGTAAATTAAAGTGTCACAATGATACTAAGGCAGACGACATACTTATCGTAACACAGAGGACCAGTTTTTTTTTTCATCAGGAGCCCTTGACAGAGTTGACTTTACTCTGCCTCCGGGGATAGAATTAAATTCCCTGTGTTATAAAGTATATGCTGGGCACCCAACATTTTCCTGCATCGGGGATAGTTAATGTCCTCACCTGCATGGAATTTACACGTGATGGGCGCTATCGGTTACGTATGTTAGGACACACTAATCTCCTTATTACATTGGGTGCTAGTCTAGCACAGCGCTTCTCAACCAGTGTGTCGCCAAACATCGGCAGGTGTGTCGCGTCTCCCGGTGTCCCACTGCCCCGTTGTACTTTCCTTCTCCCTTTTTCCAGCTCCCGCAGGCCAACTGAAAGCCTTTCTTCCTACCCCCACTGCCCAATGGGAAGCCTCCTTCATTCTGCCTTCCACCGCGCAGGCCAATCGGAAGCCTCCTCCCTTCTACCTGCCAGTGGGAGTAGGAAGAAGGGAGGAAGCCTTTGATCGGCCGGTGAGGTAGGCATTGCATAGCCTGGGGGTAGGGCGGGAGGAATGGCAGTGTAGAACCCAGACGAAGCAAGGCCGCTATGGGAGCCCATCCCCATAGCGGTGAAGAGAAAACCCGACCCCGACGGTGCAAGGCCGCTATGGAATCCCATCCCCCCTAGTGGCGAAGAGGAACCTGACCCCCGACTGAGGTGCCCATCCCTGTGGCACCGAAAAAAGAAGGTCCGCCGGATTAAAGCCGCGGCGGAACTGGAGCCCATTCCTGCAGTGAAGGAAGAAGTTGTTTTTGGTGAGAGCTGGTGTGTCTGAGGGTGTGAATGGGTGCCTGGGTGAGAGCTGGTGTGTCTGTGGGTGTGAATGGGTGCCTGGGTGAGAGCTGGTGTGTCTGTGGGTGTGAATGGGTGCCTGGGTGAGAGCTGGTGTGTCTGTGGGTGTGAATGGGTGCCTGGGTGAGAGCTGGTGTGTCTGTGGGTGTGAATGGGTGCCTGGGTGAGAGCTGGTGTGTCTGTGGGTGTGAATGGGTGCCTGGGTGAGAGCTGGTGTGTCTGTGGGTGTGAATGGAAGCCTGGGTGAGAGCTTGTGTGTCTGTGGGTGTGAATGGAAGCCTGGGTGAGAGCTTGTGTGTCTGTGGGTGTGAATGGAAGCCTGGGTGAGAGCTTGTGTGTGTGTCCCAGACACCCCTCTTCCTAGACCTCATACATCAAGCTGGCTTCTATCTGTGCCCGTCTCCTTCATCACCAAACCTCAATTCCATACTTTCCACATTACTGCGCCACATGCTGGAATAACCTTCCTGAACACCCACAGTTATCAAGGACACACTTCCTTATTCCAACACAAATTTTTGGACGTAAGATTCATAGACCTTCATACTAGGCATCAGAATAAGTGACGTATTGCTGATTTAACTAAGGGCATCAGAGCTTGACAAAGACCAGATACGGGAAGAGAAAAAAGCATGAACTGAATATGGCAATATACAGATAAGTTTGGTTAATAATTCTAATCCACATTTAAAAAAAAGTTTTATCATCACCGGGTGTTTTAAATGCATTAAGAAAAATACAAAAAATGAAATGGACTGACCTATGATTATATAGAAGGCAGAGTGACATGGGTAAAAATTTACCACACTATGATGCCTAGTATGAAGGTCTATGAATCTTACATCCAAAAATTTGTGTTGGAATAAGGAAGTGTCTCCTTGATAACTGTGGGTGTTTGCTGTGGGACGAGTTTCCTATCATTAAACAGATAGGCTGGTTTGAGGTTAAGTCAAGTGTATAACCTTCCTGAAGTCATCTTTCTCTTGCCAGATTCAAATTCAGCCTAACAACTCACCTGTTTAAGGACGCTATTAGAACTCAAACCTTTGTTCTTGGTTACCAAAGCTCCTAGAGCCTCTTATGTAATTAGGCTAAGCTACATGAAGCAAGCACCGTCTCTTGAGTGTGCCTGGATAGCATGCTGTATTTCATGTATTGCCATATAAATGCAAACACCACAAGCCATGGCACCTATTCAGTGCATTCCATATTCTAGCCTAGTATCTGAAAACTCAAACCCGGACATATTTTTGTGCACCCAAATGATACCTTGACTCGTGGTCTTCCCGGTTGCTCACATGATGGAAACCACACAGAACAGAGGCACACTAAGAATCTGACTGACTATCAAGTTAGCAAAGCCACATACAGACAAAGAGATAAACACATTTAACAAAGAAAGATACCTAAAACCAAACTCAGTCCAAAAAACCGGATATGAATATTTGAAACTGGCATGCCATATAGGCTCTGCTATCATGCTGTAACTAGGAAGGACATTTTAGGGTGTCTAATGGGTATTTTGGGCTGAATACAAAGGAGATAGAATCACTTCGCATCATTTTTTCTGCAGGGTCTTGCTGCCTATCTGTAGGAATCACCAATAAGCACCACGGGAAGCAAACACCAGACAGTGTTAAGGAAGCGTTACTAGCAGCACAATCAGTGTCCAGTGAATCAGCAGGGTTTTCGACAACTGAACATAAACCAACATCTAGGCGGCACCTCCCGCGGGACAACCGAGCCCAACAGCCCCCCAACGCCAGGCGGACAACAACACACTCACCATCTTTCCCGATGCTCCCGTAAGCAAATGAGACAGCACCCGGCCTTCAAAGCTGAAAATCTCACACTGCCCATGCGCGCCACCTCCCTGCGTTCGGTGGCGTCACTAGCGTCAGCAGAGGAGCGAATTCCAATCGGATACCGCGTTCGGCATAAGGGGCGTTCCAACCTCCCAGGGACTGTGTTGCAGTTCCGTTGACAGCAGCAAAGGAGTTTAGTGAGGAGAGTTAGGGATTTCCGAATGAGGCAGCATTTGGAAACTTCTGAATTAAGGGGCAGGGGAAGAGATCGTAGTCTCAAACTGAAATGGTTGCAGGGATTACAAATATCAGCCGTTCTAGTACAATGCAGCATGAACGCACTGAAAATACTGGAGCTAGAGAGAGCATCAATATATCTCCCGTACAGAAGCATTTGTGCACAACCTATCCTGCCCTTCTCGTAACAATCATTTAAGTTACAGAAAATCACAGCCCACAATAACATGAACTGACATGTTGTGAGCTGCTTAAGTGGAGAAATTTTCCCCATGTTCATGGTGATTGGGCTCTGGGCTTATACAGGCGTAGCTAGCACCACGAGCCTCCCACCCTCTTCAGGAGACGGTTCCATTCCGCACCTCCTGCCCCAGTTCATTGGCTGCAATCAGCAGCCAACGAGGAGAGAAAAGAACAATGCTGCATGACTGCAGGCTAGGGTGAAGGTATCTTCAGGGGTGAATTGACAGAAAATATTTGTCCTGGGGGATTTTTTTATCATATAGGCCCATATGGTATGAAATTACACTAAAAGGAACATTATATATACATATTTACATGTAACCCCTTGACAGGATGGATCCTTTACTTGGCACCTAGGGGCACGTAGAAAGAAAAATAGAAATGGACCCTTTCTGCGTCACTGCTCCAAGTCTCTATTGAACGCCTCCCTATCGGATAGCTATTATCTGCATCCCAATCTTTCAATATGTGACAATAGCTCTTATACCCTACTTTGCTTTTTAATCTAGTTTCCATCCTTAGTGTACACAGGCCTGGCGCCACCGGGTGTGCAGACCGTGCAATTACACAGGGTGGCATCGGGAACAGGGAGAGGCTTGTGCTGCCGCCGGTGGACCCAATCCCACCGACGGGGAAAGGAGGCCCGCCAGGCTCCGGCTCTCGTGTGCCAGCAAGGAGGGGGAGGGGGGGAAGACGGTGAGGTTGGACTCCTTGCTACAGATCGCTGCCAGGTCGTGTCCCTCCTTGCACGCCTGCCTGTGGCTGTTTCTGGAGAGGGGCAGGCGCTGCTAGTGCGCTTTCCATTACCCCCCGAGCCACTCATTTATAGCAGCGGCTCCCAGTCCCTGGTCGAAGAGGCTGACACTGCAGCAGCGCTGCTGTAAACATGCTCATGTGACTAGCCAGGTGGAGCCTTGCCGCACCTGAGTTGGAAGCCACAGAGGCTGCTGGAGGAGAGGGGGCTTTCTCCCACTTGACAAGGTTTTGGGAAGAGTCATGTAAAGGCACAGAGAACTACCGCCTCCATGGAGATTCAGGGGGGCCTTGGGCGAATGCCTTTGTCTCTTTGCCCCCGAGGGCCTTGCAGAGACCGAATGTCTGTTGGGTACTGGTCTACATCTGCCAGACCTTGCATAGGAGTTGCTTAGGTTAAAGCACCCGTAGTAGTAAGTATAATTTAGAAAAGTTAGTCAGCAGTTAAGACAAGCAGAGTCACTGCCATTTGTTTTTAATTCAGAGTTTTATTTCAGCTTTGAGGAGCACATGCAAGACATTTTAGATAGTTTCCCGTTTACCCACTTCCAGAATTAGGTGGCTAAGAAAATCAGCGTGCCAAGTGTTTGTGTTGTGTTCCTAACTGCTCTATGCAGGCATTGCACTTATACATGAAAAACATGACTATGATAAGATGAACAACTATTGAGTGGACTCAGGGAAGGAAGTGTTTAAAATAAACAGGGTGTGATACACAAAGTTATATTAAAAAAAAAAACAAACAAAATTTTATTTATTTTTAACTTTTATATACCAAGGTTCCTGTATGAAATACAAATCACTCTGGTTTACATAAAACTGTAAATTAGCCAAAGGCTGTGCATAAAACTGTACATTAGCCAGAGGCTGTACATAGAACAGTAGAATACATTAAATACATTACATATAACAAGAGAGAATGAATACAGTACTTAAGTACATTTTTACATATTTACCCACTGTAAATATGTTCTGAATTTGAATTTGTATATGTTTTGAATTGTACTTTATTTTGCTAATCATGTTTTGAATTGCATTCCACTGGTTCTCTGTAAGTTTCAACCTTGTTCCAATGTATCCACCCCTGAGGCGACAGTTCAGTTCTCTGTAAACCGGTGCTATATGTATTCTATACAGGAACATCGGTATATAAAAATGAAAAATAAATAAATAAATACATGAATAGGGAACACGTAACAAGTGCATGAATAAATAAAGCTGAATAATGAATACGGAACATAATAGCCAGTGAATGAATACGGAACGTATAACTGATGGGAAAATGAATTTAAATCTGCCATGATGTGAGGACAGACTTAAGTGTCAGGGTAAGCTTGGCTGAAGAGCCAGGTTTTTAGCTTTTTTTTTAACTCCAGGTGGCTTGGTTCTAGTCGTAGATCTGGGGGGAGCGCATTCCATTGATGGGGGCCTGCTGTAGATAGTGCACGCTTCCTTAGTGATGTATTAGCTGGAGGGGCATACAGTGTGCCTTTGTATGCATTTCTGATGGGTCTGGATGAAGTATGCGGTCAGAGTTGTGTGCTTAACATTATGGGAGAGAGGTTGTGTGTCACTTTGTGAATAATTGTGAGAACTTTAAAGAGGATCCTGTATTTGATAGGCAGCCAGTGTAGGTTACGGAGGATTGGGGTGATGTGTTGTCTTTTGTTGGAGTTTATGAGGATGCTAGCAGCTGCGTTCTGTACCATCTGTAGAGGTTTGATGGTGCTAGTAGGGAGTCCGAGTAGAAGGGAGTTGCAATAGTCGATCTTAGTTAGGATGATGGATTGTAACACCAAGCGGAAGTCATTGAAGTGAAGGAGTGGTTTTAGGTTTTTGAGGACTTGCAATTTGTAAAAGCAATCCTTTGTGGTGGTGGTGTTTATACATTTTTTTAGGTTTAGTTGGTTATCGAGCCAGGCTCCTAGATCTCTGACGTCAGGTGAGAGATTAATGTTTAAGCTGGTAGGTGGAGAAGGGCTTGCTGGGTTGATAGGGGCAAAATTGTCATCATGGGAGATAAAGAGCATCTCCGTTTTGTTGGCATTAAGAACTAGGTTGAGGCTGGAGAGAAGGTCCTTAATTGGCTGAAGGCAATCATTCCAGTGGGAGATAGTTTTTTGAAGGGACTCTGTGATCGGAATCAGAATTTGTATGTCATCCGCGTAGAGGTAATGAATTAGCTTAAGGTTTGAGTAAGTGGCAGAGCGGGAGAAGGTACATATTGAAGAGAGTGGGTGAGAGTGAGGATGCTTGAGGGACTCCCTGGTCGGAGAGGATTGGATGAGATTCTTTATTGTTTATCCTGACTTTATAGAATCTGTTGCATAGGAAGGACTTAAACCAACTGAGTGCTGAACCTTTGATGCCTATGTTCGCTAGTTGATCTAAGAGTATTGTGTGTTATACTCTTAAAAATAAAGCATATAAGGACGACGAGTAAGAAAAGAATTGCAGAGCACCTCATATGAACACTTTTTTCAATTTTGAGTTGGAAACAAAAGCTTTATCAGAAAACATTTTGGTTTTTATATTACTTAAAATTTGATTTCTATACTTTAAATGATTAGGGAAATAATGCATACAGATTTATATATTAATGTGAAAAAGTTGTTTTTTCCCATTTTCTGCTAGATGTCATGGGAGAATATTTTGGTTTCTAGCTTTTATATGCACACCTATGTAGATCTTGAAATTTTTTTGGTTGAATAGTTCAAGAGATAATGTGCAGACATACAAAGTGAATACATACACAATTTTTTAAAGATAAAAGCGGTAAAAAAAAGGAGCCATAGGAATAAGACTAAACCAAAGCTGTCAAGAAACAAGCATATGAATACTGTGATGAATTTAGCTAGTACTGATGTTTTAACAGGTAGACCACTTTAGGTTGTTAATCTCATGATTTTTATGGTGCTTTATGATTTTTGGGGGGGGGGGGGTGAAAGTGTTTGGACATATAGACAATATGAACATGCTTGTTTTGTGTGTGTGCACATGCATGCATGGGAGCCTTCTTGGGATGAACAAGGTGTGTGTGAGAGAGAATGGGAGGCTGCCTGGGATTTGGGTGGATGTAAATGGAAGTGTGTGTGGGAGAGAGAGAGAAAATAGGGGGTGCAGGTGGAATTCAATCTGCCAGCAGCTGAAATGAAGTTGAGGGCCTGGGCCTGCTGGTAGATCCCAACCAAAGAGGAGCTGGAGACACCTGCGGGTTTTTCAGAGAGTAAGAGAGAGGAGAAAGTTTGTGCATCCTACTCTCACTACTTCACGACAATCCCAAGGTGACAGGAAATAAAAGGTTCCCAGGTATGGAGCATGTGAATTTTTAAAATCCTTTCTAGTTTTATTTTTCAGGTGTTATTTGCTGTGCCTGTAACAAATCCGGAGGTGGACCCTTGTTCCGAGGTAAAGTTAGCACTACCAAAGAGAGAGTCAACCCTCTCTAGTCTCTACCGTTGGAGGGCAAGGCTTGAAGGTTCAGCAGTTGAATGAAGGCTTCGCCCTGGAAGCTTGTGGTTCCCCCAGGAGGAGCCCGTAGGAACCCGGCCGCTGGGACTTAGGAGACTCTCTGAAGACTGAAGATTGGTCTGGATGCAGGCGCCTCCTGCAGGTCGTGGATTCCAGACGGCTGGCGCCTCCAGCAGGTCGAGTCAGTCCAGGAGTAGAAGCCGAAGAGTGGTCAGGAGCCGTTCCGAGGGTCGAAGCCAGGAGAAGAGTCAAATCCGTTCCAGAAACAATCCAGGAGAATGGTCCGAAGCCAGTCCAGGAGATAGCCAGAAGGGATCGCAGCCGGTCCAAGATCAAGCCAAGAGAAGAACACAGCCGGTCCAAGGGTCAAAAGCCAAGAATCAATCCAACGAGGAAGAAGAACAGTAGTGGGATGAAGACCAGGAACGAAGACCAAGAACCAGGAACACCACCACTGAAGCCAAATAGCCAGAAGTCTCAATTCCAAGGCAAGGTCTGATGAGCAGATCTTGCCTTAAAAACCCAAATAGCAGGAAGAAGTCCAATGGGGGAACCACAACAACTTCCTGTCGTGGTTCCTTTAAATTCAGCCTGCAGCCGTGCACGTGGCCCTAATCAGACCCCGAGGGGGGCGGCGTCAACCCGGCAAGGAGGAAGCCATGCAGCCAGACGCCGACAGTGACAATGGCCCAGAGAAGTGCAGGAGAGGGCCACCTGCGCTCGCCGGAGTCTAGGGGAACATCTGACACTATGGGTAGGTTTTTGCCCGGTCGCGGTCTGCCGTGACCGGCAGCCATGACGGTCAGTCCCGGCTGTGGACTGCCGTGGCCGGCGACCATATGAATTTTTTTTGATTATTTGATCTTTTATTCATCAGCTTTTTTTGAAAATATTATTACTATGCTTTTAGTATTATGATGTATTTATTTTATTTCTTGATGTTTGAGGAATGGTGATGGTTCTATTTTCATTGTTGCACTGCATAGAGTGTCTGGCTTCTTGTGGTTTCCAGTTCAGTTTTTGTTTGTGCATTTGTATTTCTACCTTATGGCTGCTCTATTCTGTATTTGGTGAGGGTCTGTTTATGTTCTGCATATGTGACTGAGGTGAGGCATTCTAATAGGAAGTATATTATATTTGGGCTTTCAGAGGGTCAAGCCCACACCCAACATACACCACAATAGGCCTAATACCATAAGGGTTCCAGCTGTTTGGTTTTTTTTTTTTTTGCAGGGATTTCTGATTGGCATCACAGCAGTGCATGTACATATGTGATATTTTTACCTCAGAATACTGTACTTTGATATTCTTCATATAAAATATAAATGCATAACAACTGTGTGTGTGGAATGGGGCGGTGTGTGTGTGTGTGTGTGTGTGTGTGTGCATTGTGTAAGGCTATAAGTTTCACCTGGTGCACCTAATATCCTTGCAGCATTCATTGATACCCGGGGGGAACGGACGACTACCATCCTGCTTGTCCTGTGAGAAAAGCAGTATTTTCTGCTTTTCTACACACTTTTCAGGGTTGCTTAAGACTTCACGCCTGCCCTTGGGGAGGTATTAATTTGGCTCGAGGGGGTTGGCCGCACGTTTTCCACACACTATTACCCCTTACAATATAAGGGGTAATAGCATGTCTAAAACGTGTGGCCGAATGGGGGCTAAACGGTGCGCTTAGCCGAGCGCATCATTCTGTATCGGTCTGTAAGTATTGAAAACACGGTTAGCTACCAAGTCCAAGATTAGCTTCCAGTATCTCTCCACAACGATTCTGCCCTGTAATGCAGATAGACCAACTTATAAATAAATAAAAAAAAAAAAAGAGGGCAGCCTTCCCACTAACTAGTTTGAAAACCACATCTCAATTGCTGGATTGTCCACTAGCGGCAGATCTACATTTTACTGAAGAGCTGGAAAGGTTGATATTCCTGATGCTATAAGGCAGGTACCCACAAATTACAGAGCAGGATTTTCCCTCCTCATTTACTAGCAGATTGGCAGTGGCTATTCTCTAAGTGAACTTAATAGCAGGTAATGGACTTCTCCTCCAAGAACTTATCCAATCCTTTTTTAAACACAGCTATACTAACTGCACTAACCACATCCTCTGGCAACAAATTCCAGAGTTTAATTGTGCGTTGAGTAAAAAAGAACTTTCTCTGATTAGTTTTAAATGTGCCACATGCTAACGTCATGGAGTACACCCTAGTCTTTCTACTATCCGTAAGAGTAAATAACCGATTCACATCTACCCGTTCTAGACCTCTCATGATTTTAAACCTCTATCATATCCCCCCTCAGCCGTCTCTTCTCTAAGCTGAACAGCCCTAACCTCTTTAGTCTTTCCTCATAGGGGAGCTATTCCATTCCCTTTATCATTTTGGTAGCCCTTCTCTGTACCTTCTCCATCGCAATTATATCTTTTTTGAGATGCGGCAACCAGAATTGTATACAGTATTCAAGGTGCGGTCTTCACCATGGAGTGATACAGAGGCATTATGACATTTACCGTTTTATTCACCATTCCCTTTCTAATAATTCCCAATATTCTGTTTGCTTTTTTGACTGCCGCAGCACACTGAACCGACAATTTCAATGTGTTATCCACTATGACGCCTAGATCTCTTTCTTGAGTTGTAGCACCTAATATGGAACCCAACATTGTGTAATTATAGCATGGGTTATTTTTCCCTATATGCATCACCTTACACTTATCCACATTAAATTTCATCTGCCATTTGGATGCCCAATTTTCCAGTCTCACAAGGTCTTCCTGCAATTTATCACAATCTGCTTGTGATTTAACTACTCTGAACAGTTTTGTGTCATCTGCAAATTTGATTGTCTCACTCGTCGTATTTCTTTCCAGATCATTTATAAATATATTGAAAAGTAAGGGTCCCAATACAGATTCCTGAGGCACTCCACTGTCCACTCCCTTCCACTGAGAAAATTGTCCATTTAATCCTACTCTCTGTTCCCTGTCTTTTAGCCAGTTTGCAATCCACGAAAGGACATCGCCACCTATCCCATGACTTTTTACTTTTCCTAGAAGCCTCTCATGAGAAACTTTGTCAAACGCCTTCTACATCTACCGGTTCACCTTTATCCACATGTTTATTAACTCCTTCAAAAAAGTGAAGCAGATTTGTGAGGCAAGACTTGCCCTGGGTAAAGCCATGCTGACTTTGTTCCATTAAACCATGTCTTTCTATATATTCTGTGATTTTGATGTTTAGAACACTTTCCACTATTTTTCCTGGCACTGAAGTCAGGCTAACTGGACTGTAGTTTCCCAGATCGCCCCGGAGCCCTTTTTAAATATTGGGGTTACATTTGCTATCCTCCAGTCTTCAGGTACAATGGATGATTTTAATGATAGGTTACAAATTTTTACTAATAGGTCTGAAATTTCATTTTTTAGTTCCTTCTGAACTCTGGAGTGTATACCATCCAGTCCAGGTGATTACTACTCTTCAGTTTGTCAATCAGGCCTACCACATCTTCTAGGGTCACCGTGATTTGATTCAGTCCATCTGAATCATTACCCATGAAAACCTTCTCCATTATGGGTACCTCCCCAACATCCTCTTCATCCTGAATGCCAGAGCTCCCCATACTAAGAGCAAGACATTAGTCTATGAAACACTTTTAAAACAAGTAGGAGTTGTAATGTGAACTGTGCCTTTCAGTCATCTTAATTTAAGATGTTAAAGTTCTGGTTTAACAAATTGCATAACTGTGGATGAAAGATTCTTCCCGGAACCAGTCTGATGGCCCAAGGGCAGCCTTGTGTGCTTCCATACGAGGCATCTGAGATCCATTCTCCAATTCAGCTGCTCAGGAGATGCTGTGGTGGTAGAAGGGCAGTGAGGGAATCCCAGCCCTCATACAACAGCAGCACCTAGGTGCACACGTACTGGGCTTCGAACTCCTTCTAAGGTTACTGCTATGATAGTAGGTATAGGGGAAAGAAGGTGACCAGAAGCCCCATAGACACCTTGGTCTCGGATCCTGCCCCTCCATCCTCTGCTGCAAATAGCAGGGCCACAAGCTTCAGGCAAGCTGTGAGAATAAGAAGGAAGCAAAGCCAACACTGAGCGAGCCCCCTCTCATTCCCCCAAAGCCTTTTCCGTTTCCACACACACCAAATACTTTCATTTTCTTTTTATTTCACATAACACCTGGCATAAAAATTTAACAGAATTTGTTTGCTTTTGAAGCATTATTAAAGCTAACATGAAAAGCAATTAATTTTGTGTTTTTAATGTTTCTAAATCAAAAGTTATAATCTATTTTTAGTGTTACAATTTTCTGCCAAAATTCAGTACACCTTTATTTTTACAGTTATTTGCTAACATATATAACAATTTCATATTTGCAATATTTTAAATAGGATTTTGGGATGCTGGGGTCACTTTTATTTGATACAGCAGTAAACACGCATTAAATATGTCATTTAAATTAAGAAAGGAAACAGAAAAATTCATACCCGAGACAACAGAAATATTTACAAGCAAGTCACCACTTCCTGAACTAAACATTTCAACCATAAAAATATGAAACAGTAAAGCCCTATAGAACTAGGGCTCTGACCATTTCAGTTAGAGCTATTTTAAAAATATAGGGCAGAAAGCCTTTCGGATTAAATTTATACAATTTGTAGAATCCAGATTTTTAAAAGACCAAAATCAAATAAGGACAAAGAAAAGAAGGCCTCCTTGCAAATGGTTATATTACATGAGCTACAGAATACTAGGAGTACATGTTGGTTTCTAAAATGAAGCTTACAGAACAAGGAAATGTGGTTGTGGGGCAGCCTGCGCAAAGCCCATATGCTCCAAATTGTCCA
Organism: Rhinatrema bivittatum; assembly: GCF_901001135.1. NCBI lineage: Eukaryota > Metazoa > Chordata > Amphibia > Gymnophiona > Rhinatrematidae > Rhinatrema > Rhinatrema bivittatum. The sequence continues at coordinate 61,865,704 of NC_042622.1, forward strand.
GGAGGTGGCTACTGCAGCCAACTCCCAGGAAAAGAGCACTCGCTTTTAAATTTCATCCCACAGCTTTGCAGTGCAGAAGAACCCGGTTGCTCAAGGAGCAGCGTGGATAGATCTTGTATGTTCCAGGAACGCATTTTCCTATGGATTTCATATTTGTGTTGTCTTTAGACAACTAATAGCACAGGTGGAGCCTACTCAACAGATACCACCACCGCTCCAGGGATGACACATTTTGGTTCTGTGTAAAGAGGTAGTCACAGCACTGCCTCTGACTTTGTATAAATCACACACTAAAAATCATCATGATGATTAAAAAAAAAAAAAAATAAATCTAGTAGCAGCAAAGACACCAGGCTCAGTAAGCTGTAAAACTTAATGCTTCCTAAGCCCTGTGGGCAGAGCAAAGCCCAGAGGCATCCGATGCCCAGCTTCCAGGACAAAAACAGTGTGTTAACAAGCAAGAATGCTGCAATCCTCCTGTTCCCGCAAATAATTAATGTCACAGTTCATCAAGCTAACAGTCTTAGTACAATATGGAATAAATTACAACTGCACAGTTCCTTATGAACACTGCAGAGAATATGTGAAGAAACCATTTTCCTAACTTTAATTGTCTACTAAAGCCAGCTTTGTTGAAACCCCCAAGTGCAGGTACAAACATTTTTGTGCATGGTAGAACAATATATTTTAGAACCTTCTCGCCCCAAAGTTGTATGTATTTGAGGGGCACATTCTAAGTGCTTCTGATTCACTGCTATGTCCTATCTGAAAGCAGCTCATAGAGGTGCAGCTTTTGAACCACCACCCAGCAGGGCATTTACTAAGGTAAATGGCAAGTTAAAAACTCCTGGGATAAGCACAAGTGCAATACAGATGGTCAAAAGAAAATGTAATTTTCTCATGTTATTTTCACCTTGGCAGAGTGTATAGCTTTTACAAATTAAGGCTCCATCTGGTGCCATTTCAGGAGAAATTATTCCAGGAAATGGCTCTGTATGTATACATTACTTCAGTTGCCCAAAATCATGTTTGTGGCTTATCTTTTCTAAATCCAACAGGGGTTATGAAGTGAACCATTTACATTATTTGCAGCACAACTTTTCTGAGAAGTGAGTGAAGTTCATTACAATCTAGATAACTGACTTCAAGCATGTTCTTGTCCTGGAATACTCATGGATCACACAAATTCTTGCCAAGGTGCACCTTTTCAGCAGCACTCTGCATAAGCACTTACAGACTATACACCCAAACAAGGTAAAAAGATCAAAGTTGCTTACCTGTAATGATGTTCTCTATGGACAGCAGGGTAATCAGGCATCACTTGCCATGCAATGCTGCCACATTTGCATGACTGACTCATCCTGGTTTTCTATGGAGAATAACTGTCCACAAAAATAAAGTCTCTAATTTCAAATGTAACTTATACTATCATACACGAAACATTTGATATTTTCTGTTTCTTCTTATATGATATAGGTGTTCCCTCTATAGCAGAACTATTTTCCCCATAATTCAGTAACCGAAGTCAAAGGACTTTTCTCCAAATAATATTGTATAAATCCTCACTGGGCTTCTCAGGGAGTCCCTTGTTCTATGAACAGCTTCGAGACACCCTCCCCCCTGACCCATCGGTAACACAGCATCTAGAGCCAGTCACCAAATTACAGAGAAAATAAACTTTTGGATTTTAGTACATTACGCCTTTGGGGCAGCATTTCAACACAACTGACTTCTGAGTAAGCTAGATGAAGGGATATTTAGCCAAATCCAACACCACTGTAGCAATAGCTTACATTCAGATGACATTGTATGCAAATGTCAGAAGAGTCAAAAACATTCAGGATAGGGCAAAGTATTCCCAGCACAAGAAATGGACTTCCTCATAGGACCCATACTCTAGTTTTAACTTATCTTAGAGGTTGTATTTTCTTGTGTTCTGTATTTATTGATGATATTTTTTTATAATTAATCTTAATCTTGTTTTATTGTTGGTATCCCCTCTGGGAAGCCTTTTATGTTATGCTTCTGTTATTCATTTCTATTGCATTTTTATAAAATTGGTTGTACACTGCTAGGAGTGCTTTTTATATTCTGGCAAGAAGTAAGTCCAACAAATAAAATGAAAGATCTTATGCTACAGTTACCGATGCATCTCTCATCAACAGCTAAAATATATTACCAAGTATTAAGTACAGTAAAGACTGAATCTAACAGCAGGTTTCACTGGGGTAATATAGCATCCAATAAGGCGATGATCCATTTGGTAGCTAGCCATGTGGTTTCAGATTAGGGCTCAGTAGAAATCTACTTATTGATATTATAAATCTGAGGATAATGCTTATTTCCATACTCAACGGTAATCGTTTAAATAATCTTTAGTTAAATCAGAACCTATTTACAAATAGGACCTATGCAACAAGCAGTGGAATTGAACAACACGCACTGCAGAAGTGCTTTATGCTCTCCACCGGAGCTATTTTTTCAGGAGCAGTTACTCTTGCCCAAATCCTTCCGTTTCTTCAATTGCAAACAACAGTTTCTCCTTCATTTGCTCATAGCTTTTGTATGGTGGGAGGTCCAGGCGGTTAAAACTGAAAATTAAAAAAACGGATTAATTTATGAATAAAAAAAAAACTAATTGCAACCAACAGCTTCACTAATTATAGAAGGGCAGTAAGCATGATTAGTGTTCAGAAATACCTGAAATTCCCCTATAAATCATGGCAAATGTGAGAATTCTGCTCATGGGTTTTTTTTTTTTTTTGTTTACTTGCAAGAAATTAGAATTTCATTCTCCACCCACCCACCCACACACACAATCTTTGGTATGGAGAACTAAACTATTCTTGACCCAACAATGCTAGTTAATCAAACACATTGCAACCGATATGGTTAATGCCACTGGTTTACACCAAACCCTCTCCCTACTCATTTCCCCTAATCCTGATTGTACCTGAAATGTGTAATGGCTTTCTTCCCCCAGTCCCTGTGTCTCACTCACCAGGTATGACTCCTGGGCAGCCAGTTTTCTTTTCCAACTTTTTCTATACAAAACTTTTGTGGGCCATTGCTCCCTGCAATAAAAACAGTTATTTTAGTAGTCTTGCTCATATTTAGACCCAGTGTTTTGAGGAAGGCTGAAACATATGCTATCATTTTAACCAAAACAAAGAGAAATATTGCACTTATTTAATGGAAAACCTATCGTTTAGATGATACGAGGTATGTGAAAATGTTAAGTGAACTGTGACTTTATATCTTCCTAGTGAGAATGGGGTGGTTTGATGCATAGTTTTAGATTATTAATGTATTTTTGTATGTATACATGAACCTGCATTTTTATGGTTGTAATTATGTATTGTACTTTATTGATGAGTTTTTTTTGGTTAGGATATAATGTATTCATTGTTTGATGTAAAGCACTTTGGGTCAAACCTGTTCCAAGGAAGGCATAAGCATAAAACACTACAGTTTTGTTTAGTTTTCAGTACATGTTGGCTTTCATAAAATAATCATTTGCTATGCAACAGTTTGCATCTTTCTTGGGAAGGATGTTTAGTGAATAAATTATTTAGCCAAATCATTAAGTAGCCAAATCATACTTCAAAACAGAAAATGACAGCAGATAAGGGTCATAAAGCCCATCTTGTCTGCCCAATTTAGAAGAGAGCTCTTAGGCAGGCAAAGATATCAGATACAAACAATTCCCTTCCCTTCTCACAAAGCCATTAACAGAAATGAGCTTTAAATTCTTATACACTTTGGGCCTGATTTTAAAAAGCATAAAACTGGGTTTCACATATGTAAATGCACTTTACCTGTGTAAGTGGGCTTTTGAAAATTGCTACAATATATGCCTCTGAATTGTCCACAGGATATTTACCTGTGTGTGTTACGCACCTAAATGGCTTTTAAAAACTGCTACAATGTTACATTTACACATGTAACTCCTTTTAAAATTACCTCTATTGTGAAGCATAGATTACCAAAGAAATAAGCTGAATAATTTAATGCTTTAGCCAGATTAATTCTTTAAAGAACCATTTTCTCCCCTTCATTAACCCTCCCCTCCCTTGGAAGCCATCAAGCAGACCAGGTCAGTTCTAGGCTAATCAGTGCCCTGTGTAAAACCTGATATTGACACCCCATTCCCCTTTGGCAGTGGCAACTCCAGCAGAGTGCTTCTTGTTTTGATAGTGGTGGTAGCTCCAGCGCAGCATTTCTCCTCCCCCCCCCCCCCCCCTCTCTCCCCATACCCGGCATCTATCTCATTATTTTGTTCACATTCTGCCCAGCAACATTATCTCCCTGCCCCCTCTTACCTCCCTGCCCACATGATGTGGAACTATGTAGTGGCGGGAGGAAGGCACTGTTTGGTGGCACTCCCTCATATTTAATGCCCTGTGCGGCTGTACAGGTTTCATACCTTAAACACCAGCCCCTTGCAGGCTCCAGTATTTTCCCCTGTTATCATCTCCCAAAAATATATACAAGTAACTGGGAGTCTGTAGCTGGAAGAATTTGCAGAGCTGTATCTAACTACTCTACCGACTACTTTCAGTACAGCTCTCAGCTCCAGCTCTTCCAGCAGTCTAGGGCTGATTCAGTAACCTGCATCCAGCCTATTGCACAGCTTTACATGCGGTTGGACATGCATTTTGGAAATATTAGACTAGCACCCAATGCAATAAGGAGATTAGCACGTGCACAACATGCGCTCAAACAAATGGGTAACCGATAGCGCCCATCACATGTAAATTCCATGCAGATGAGGCTATTAGTTATTAACCCCCGGTGCATAAAATCACTGGGCGCCCAACGCACATTTTATAATGCGACAAATTTAACTCCAGCCCTAGAGGTGGCGTAAAGTCAAACTGGCGGTCAAGGGCTCATGAGAAATTTAAAAATATGGTCCTCTGTGGTTCCTCCTACTTAATATCGTTGTAACACTTAAATTTACTGCTTGCAGTGTTGAAAAATATATATTGGCTTGAATTAAAAAAAAAAACCCAATTCTTCTGGACGCACAATTTAGATGCCCACAGCAAGCGGCACTTAGCTAGGGGCATCTTCAGCAACATCGGCCAGAAGAAATGGGATAAAAGCAGACTCTTATATTGAGCTCCTGTTGGAATTGTGGGTGCCCATTGCATTTGAGCGCTAGGGATGTACAATTCTCCCCTAGAGTCCTTTTTTAAGCAGCTTCATTTAAATATTGCATTGGGTGCTCAGGAGATGTGGTTGCATGCGCGTTAGGAAAACGGGTGCTCATACTAAACATCCATTTTCAAAGTGTGTCTTATTGCATTGGCCCCTCTTGTATGAGTGATTTCTGGCTTCAAGAGCTATGATCTGAGCCAGTAATCAAACTGCAGTCTCCAAAATGGCAGGACAGCATTAACCGACATTGAGGTTATTAATTACAACTGGCTTAAAGCATCAGTGAATCTTACTCGCAGTAGAATCTAAATTCAGGTTTGGTGCAGCATACAAAAAAAAAAAAAAAAGAGCTTTGAGTCCAATGCAAAAAAAGAAAATAATTCTGCATTGGAAAAAGCAAATGTTGCAGGAGAACAGGCTCTGCATACCCTTGACTGTAAACGGGCTCTAGCATTCTACCTAGACCATACAGCTGCCCACAGGAAAAGCACTCAACTGTTTGTCTCTTTCCATCCTAACAAGTTGGGGCAGCCTGTGGGTAAGCAGACTCTCTCCTCATAGTTGGCGGACTGCATATCCTTTTGCTATCAGCAAGCGGGCATTCCATTTCAAGACAGTGTTAAAGCACACTCTGTGAGGGCCATGGCAACTTCAGTAGTGCACCTACGATCGGTGCCGCTTCCTGACATTTGCAGGGCTGCTACCTGGAGTTCTCTCCACACTTTTGCAGCCCACTATTGCTTGGACAAGGCCGGAAGACAAGATTCCATCTTTGGCCAGTCTGTCCTTCGTAACCTATTTCCAACGTGACGTACCAACACCCTTCCGCCTGCCCGTTAGGGTTCAGGATGCCCTCGGCCAAATTCCACCCCAGTCCTAGTGCCTTGCACACCTGGGTACATTTGGTGCATGCTCGGACATCCTCAGCTCGGTACTCACCCATATGTGAGGACTACCATCCTGCTTGTCTTGCGAGAAAGCAGAGTTGATTACCTGTAACAGGTGTTCTCACAGGACAGCAGGATGTTAGTCCTCACGAAACCCGCCCGCCGCCCCGTGGTGTTGGGTTCGTAACGTTTTCTTATTTTATTTTTCGGCACTGCCTGTAGCTTTTAAACAAGACTGAAGGGGGGACCCCTGCTGGGCATGCCCAGTAGGGGCCAGTCAAAGTTCTGGAAACTTTGACAGAAGTGTTCCGTGATTGGGCTCCATCCTGTGATGTCACCCATATGTGAGGACTACCATCCTGCTTGTGCTGTGAGAAAAATAAATATTCATGTACATGTGTATACATGGGTGTGTGTGTCAAAACATACATTCCATTGTTTTTCTGAAGCATCACTTGATCCCATCTTATGAATTGTCACAGATAGGATGTAACATCCAAAGCTCCCAACTGGTGGCTAGGCCCATGATGAGTCATAGCATTGCATATACTTAAGACTAATTTCCAGTCCTTTGTCTTATTGCTCATCTGTTTTTTTTTTTTTTTTTATTGCTTCTAAGTTAACTTAACAGCAAAGCAGAGGTCTAGGTTTACGCAGTAACTTTCCATACTTATGGGTTTTTCAAATGCTCTCAATATTTTTGTTATAATGCTAAAGGAAGCAGAGTGCCGTGGCTTCTTACATTTATTTCTTATATGCTCGGACTGGGTGAAGTTGCTAGGTAAGACAGGCAGTACACTTTTCTCCATGGCAAAATGTCTTTCAGTAGGGACAGAGGCTGGAAACCCAGGCTTGCCAATGCCATGCTGGCAGTAGGACAAATAGATTTGGAACTGAGGCAGAAAGGGAAGGAGAATCATTGTTCATCATTCAAATTTTAAAAATAAAAATAAAAAAAAATACAAGGGAGTGAAAAGATTTAGGTGCCTTGATCTGCATAAATGAAAATTTCCCCTGCTGGGCTCCTAAATTTAGGAGCCTAAAAACCAGACAGGGTCAGGACAGGGAAAGTAAGAGGCACTCACTGCAGATTTCCAGTGCTAGGCACAGAGCCTAGCTTCTACATACAGACTGAGGTAAAGTTAGCACACCTAAGTTTAATGAATTTTTATTCTAAAAGTTACATTCCTAAATACATCTGAAATTCCATCAAACTTTCAGCCCTTAAAAATTGGCCTCTACATGTTTAAAGACTTGTTCCCTTTATTTACCTTTGTTATTTGCAAAATAATTTGGATAAAACAAAAACTAAAGCACAATGAAACAGCTATGTAAGTAGGCCAGGGGTTTATTCTTACCCATTAGATCAGCAAATCCTCCTACTGGAAGCAGACACGTTCCAGTAACAAACTGCAGTAACCTCATTCGCTTCTCATTGTCAATTTCTTTCACAAACTGAAAGAGAATGCAGGTGGAAGAGTTATGCACACATCTTATAAAGGTTTGCTATCAGATCCTCTCAGCAGGATATGCAGCTAGCATATACTCGAATTGTGCAAGTAAACGATTAACATCTGGCAAAAACTTTCTGAAATACTGTACTCTTTCACCTGCCACATTCAGGTACAACGTGACAGTCGTATTACTATCAGATGAGGGGCCAAGCGATTAGTGTACCGAACCATCCTTTGGCAATACAGCAACAAACTCTTCCTCTTCGAAAGCTGCCATGAAGATAATATGATGATTTTCCTCCTCACAGGTGACAAATAATTCCAAACTTTAGGAGAAGACCACAATGTCTCCCTCAAATATTAAATGAAATAATTTGATGAGATTGTATTTTAAGTGGGATCCCAAAACACCTGCCATCAAATTATTATTAATGTGATGGGCCTATGTAACCTTCAGGGGCGGATTGGCCTGTCAGGGGATCGGGCATCTCCCAGTGGGCCAGTCACTCTGGTCACGTGGTCTGCCGAGCACGGCCACGACAGAGCCACGCTCCGCAGACCACGGGGTATCTCCTGGGCCGGTTATGCCGAAAATCCCCGGGCCGATCTTTTCCTGGAATCTGCCCCAGTAACCTTTCAGTTGTAGAGGTAAAAGGGTCTATACTCCAGTACCAATTCCAAATCATTTAGACCCAGAGGTGAAAAGCTTGGCACGCTTTTGCCAGTGCTACAGGTGAGAGGCTTCTGTATTCCCAGAGCCAGGCCCATAAACCTTCCAATGCTGGACATGACGTGCTCTATTTCCTAGGGCCAATCTCATGTCTTCTGATATATCCTGCTATATATCCCTGAGAAAATCCTCTGAGCCATCCAGTCCTAAAAAAATTAAAAGGATCTGTATCCTTGTGCCAATCAACAGGGTTACTTAATCCTCTTCAGGCAGAGATTCTGAACAGGCCTGTTTTACTATCAAAATGACCTGATACTAATGTGCATTTGACTCTAGTGCTGAAAATCACTTAATTTAGGGGCCAGTCAATTGCATTTATTATATAAAGAAAGACAGTAACAAACATGTAATAGTACATGATTCGCTACAAATGGTAAATTTGCACTAATCTGATTGGTCTGCTTTTTAGCCTCAGCTGCTTAATGAACAGAGGCTTATCAAATGGTTGAATATGTCTGAACCTCTTCCACTTTCAATTTTTAAACAGCTAGATCGAGTGGAATGAAGCTTTGTTCTGAGGTAGGCCCTTGGGGCGAGGGGCATCTGATTTTTTAAGTTTTAAAATTGAGGAGTGATTTTTTGGGGAAGGGGACAGAATGGGCAAAGTGGCCAATTTCCCCATAGTAAATACATGGAGGCAAATTCAACGACTCATCTCTCAAGAACCACTGAGCTAATTCCAACAAAACTGGACATAAAGAACTTTTGTCAGATGACATGAAATCTTTTGGGGGGAGGGAAGGGCAAACAAATGGAACTGAGGCTACCTAGAATATGAATGGCAGAATTTTATTTATAATTATCAAATTCATTAAAAAAAAAAAAGTCTCATACAAACCTGCCAAAACCAAATGATCTGTTTGCTTGTCCTGGTATAATGCCGGTAGATGGTGTGTCTTTGCCAATCATTCAAGTCAATCTCTTGCATCCCACACAGAAGCACCTTGATTGAAAATGAAAAAGATAAGATACTCTGAGCTTTTCATACTTCCTGCAGGGTGCTAGAAACTCACTTTCCCCTTGCTTCTATCACTAGACCAAACATCCTCTAGTTTTCCCTTTCTGGCTTACAGATTCTACTTTCCTCTTGTTTATTCATTTTTCATCTTGGTAAATCCATCTTTTCTGCAGCAATACTTTATTTTGGTCTGTCTCTTTCTGTATTTTCTTCCTTTTTGCACTTGCTGCTTCTCCTTTTTTTTTTTTAACTCATTTCTCAAATTCTTCCTAAGCTAATTCTGATCTCCATTAAGGTTTTGACTGAAAATGGTCACTTTTCTTCTTTCTTGAATTGGTGAAGTACCTCCTTAAAGGTTATCTGGCAAGTGTGGCTACTAGCTACATGGCACCTGCACCTATTCAGGAAGTAAGTGGGCTTCCAGCTCTGATCAGCCAATGTGCGAGAGTATAAGAAAAAATACAATCTAATCCAATATATATATATTATATATATATATATTATATATATATATAGCTCCTATTGCAGTGGGTGTCCCACCTTTTATGTCTCTTTCTTGCCCTCTTGATTGGATCAGATTGTATTTTTTCTTATACTCTCGCACATTGGCTGATCAGAGCTGGAAGCCCACTTACTTCCTGAATAGGTGCAGGTGCCATGTAGCTGGTAGCCACACTTGCCAGATAACCTTTAAGGAGGTACTTCACCAATTCAAGAAAGAAGAAAAGTGACCATTTTCAGTCAAATCGGAGCACTCATGAAGAAAGGGTAATGGAAGATGCTTGAAGGCCACAAGTTATCACTGTATAGTACTAAATGTTACCCCCTTCAGATTGTTACATATACCTGACAGCTGCGGAACAGGAGGAGACCGGACAGGGAAGTGCTAACCAATGCAGAATGGTAATGAGGGTGTTTGGGGTGGGGGACTGCTAAAAAGGTCTAGAAGATCTCAACATATTGAGGTGTTTACTAAGAAACACAGACATGAAACGGGCGAGACTATTGCCTAGGTGCTGTTGCCCTAATGGTATCTTCTAGGATCTCACCTCCAACTCTTTAGCATCAAAGTACTGTAAATATTGCTGGGGTAGAATTTCATTGAAGCCCTCGAAGAAAGCTTGCGTCTGTTCCTCCACTCCACGAGAAAGTCTCCATTCTGCTACCAACCTGGATGATGAGAGGAACAAAAGGCATTTAATTTACACCAGAAGCAAATGGTCACATCTGTGCACAAATTGCTAATTCTGTGAAAAATGTAGAAACCATATTCCAAGATGTTTCAAAAGTAAGAAGGATTCTGGGAAATGACGAAAAACAAATATATATATTCTATAGGTAGTAAGAGGGTTTTTCTTGTTTGGATGCTAGATTTTTCCCTTAGTACTGCCTTCAGGAATTCTGATGTGCCTTTTTTGTGAGAGCCTAATGTCCACGCTAGAATGAAACAAAAATTAAACAAAGATTTTAGCATCTTGCTGAAACAGACCTAGCTATTTGTTAAAGCAATAATATTCACTAAGTTGTTCAGAATCCAAAAGGAGAAATTACTACTTACCTGATAATTTCCTTTTCTTTAATGAAGACAGGTTAATCCACACCAATGGGTTTTGCACCTCTACCAGCAGATGGAGATGGAGCAAAGTGGCATCATGGTATACAAACCCCTGCACTGACATCAGCCCGCCAGTATTCTCTGCAAAAGCCAACTGTGGACAACTAAACAAAACATGAACATTTATTTATTTATTTATTTTTAGATTTTTATATACCGGTGTTCCTATATGAAATAAAGATCACATCGGTTTACATTGAAACAGAACATGAAAATTGCCAAAAGGCATTACATAGAACAAGGTTATGAAACTTGGAACAGTGTACATAAGTTCAAAATTTAACAATAACGTTGTAACATTGATGACCAAAAGATAAAGGAGAAAAAAAAAAAAAAGACTTAAACAATTAAGTTGACAGGTCTTATTGAGCATAAAAATTATAACGTATAAGTGAGAAAGTCTCAAGTGTCCTGCAGCAAGAGATTAGATACCGAAGTAGGTAGTGGTATGGAAAATGGGGGTTTGTGAAGAAGATATGTTCTTGCTGGTTGGAGGGGAAAAAATGATGATCATGGTCCTGGAAAAGCTTGGCTAAAGAGCCAGGTTTTAAGTTTTTTTTTGAATGAAGAGTGGCAGAACTCAAGCCGAATGTCTGGTGGGAGCGCATTCCATTGAATGGGGCCTGCTGTAGATAACCATTTAAGCACTCAGTTAAGAAGAAAACACTGAGCTCAGACAAGGTATATATCATCACTAATCTAGGAACTGGATCTGACACTTACCAGTAATCCCTGGAAACGCAGCCACAGAAGGATAATTGCACCTCCATCCGGTAAGCAAGGGCGGGATGGTGGATTAACCTGCTTAATTAAAGAAAAGGAAATCATCAGGTAAGTAGTAATTTTTCCTTTCTTAGCGTTCAGACAGGTTAATCCACACCAATGGGATGTACCAAAAGCTTGATGGACCTTTGGTCTGACCCAGTATGGAAATTTCTTATGTTCTTACTCCCGAAGAGAGTGGGAGGCTGCACGTGGTCCAATTAAAACCTCACGTGCGAAGGCTGTGTCCTCCTGGGCCTGCACATCCAGACGGTAATGCCTGGAAAAGGCGTATAAGGAGAATCACGTCGCAGCTCGGCAAATCTCGATGGAAGACAACAATCTAATTTCCGCCCATGACACTGCCTGAGCCCTAGTGGAATGATCCCTAACCTGTCTAGCCAACAACTACTCAGCATCCACATATGTGGCCATGATAACCTTCTTAATCCAGTGGGCTATCATAGCCCACGGCACTGGCTCACCCTGTTTACTCCCACCGTGGAGAATAAACAGCCGGTCCATCTTCCTGAGAGGTTTAGAAACCTAATACCTCATGATATGCCACTTGACATCCAAGGTCCGTAACAGGTGATATTCATCCACATTTCTCTCCCTGTCCAGTGTTGGCAGGGAAACTGATTGATGAAAATCCAAGATGTCATTCAGCAAAAAGGATGGAACAGTCCGCAGCTGTGCCACACCCAGAGCCACTCACAGAAATGATTCCCAGCAAGACAAGGCCTGCAGTTTAGAAACTCTATGCATAGAATAACTTGCCACAAGAAACACCTTCTTCAAAGTAAGTAACCTCAAGGAGAGGCTACACAGTGGTTGAAAGGTGGAACCCGCCAGAAAATCCAGAACCAGATTAAGACTCCACAAGGGCAGTAGCAATCACAAGAGAGGATGAAGATAATTCACCCCTTTTAAGAACCGAGCCACATCAGGATGGGTCAACAAGGATTTCACCATTCACCTGACCTCGGAAACAGGCAAGAACCGCCATCTGTACCTTCAAGGAATTAAGGGCCAAACCCTTAATCAACTTATCCTGCAAAAAATAAAAAATGAGCGGGATCTTAACTAAGCCTCAAATGTTCTCCATACGCAAACATAGGCTAAGGAAGTAGAGAACCTTTGCGCTTAAAGCAAGGTGGAAATCACAGCAGTAGAGTATCCATGCTTCAGCAATCGAGCCCTCTCAAGGGTCATACTATAAGACAAAATCGAGTCAGATCTTTGTGAAGAACAGGCCCCTGCTGCAGTAGATCCCCATTGGCCGGTAATCAGAGAGGTGAGTCCACCAGAAGCCTCCGCAGATCTGCATATCATGTCCTACTGGGCCAATCTGATGCCACCAGAACCATCATCCCCCTGTGACTCTTGATCCTCTGAATCATTCTGCCCAACATGGGCCACGAGGGGAGGCATAAAGAAGCTTGCCTTCCAGCCACTCCTGCATGAGGGCATCGGTGCCCAAAGGCTTCAGATCTCTCCAGTGACTGAAGAAGGAACCTTTGCACTGTGTGATATGGCCAGCAAGTCTAGAAACAGGAAGCCCCAGTGGCCCATTATGAGCTGGAATGCTTCGTTTGACAATTCCCATTCTCCTGGATCTAGTTTCAGTCTGCTCTTACATTGTCTTTTCCTGCAATGTATAAGGCTAAGATCTCCTGAAGACGTACTTCTGCCCATTCCATGAGTTGGGCTATTTCCTGCAACACTTGCTGGCTCTTGGTTCCTCCCTGGCGACTAATGTAAGCCACTGTTATCACATTGTCTAACATTATTCAGACCGCTTGACCCTGCAGTGCAAACATCGAGGGCACCGGTTCCGGTATGGGGGCCGGCGCCGGTGGCAACTGGAAGCCCCAAAGGGCATTTAGCACTGCCTATTGGACTAATCTGTCCAATTCCTCCCTGAAGGCTGGTTTTAGACAACACTGCGCCTGGGGTAGGAGGCAGGCTAGGCGTAACTGGAGCCTCAGCAGGAGTCTCTCAGTACCCGGCACAAATATCGGTGGGGAACGCCTCGGGGTACCAAGTCCAGAGAAGGAGGGGGGCTCCTCTCCCCGGGTCCTCTTCACAGGTGGCTTGGTGGAAGTCTATGCCACTGCGGTATCGTTGCCGGCTGTAATAAAATTACCTTTTGTGGGCTTGAGGTGGGGACGCCGTTTTCGCCGGCTTTGCCAGCCTGCACGGCGCTTTGGGGATGTTCACTGAGTTTGTGTGTTTGTGCACGGGACGTCTCGGGCACGCGCGCCTGATGTCAAGTTGCACATGCGCGCGTGGGGGTGAGTTTCTCGGGGAGTAGGGGCGCAAGTTGGGAGGCCCGTTGGAAGTTTGGATCGCCGAGGGTCCTCGTGAAGTTTAAGTTTAAAGAATGTTTAAAAGGTACGTCATTTATTGTTGTTTATAACTAGGCTGAGAGGAAGCGTTGGGGTTGTCTTGGCAACTTGACAGCAACCGCAAACGCAGCATCTCAGCCTGTCTCTGTATTTACTTTTTTAAAAGAAAAGTATCTGTAGCTTTGAAAATTCATTCTAAGTTTCTGGTAATGAAATTAGACTTGCTTTTAATGAACCTGCTTTGAATCCTAATTGTCAACTTGCTTCAGCTGTGTTTTTTATTTACTGAGTGTTGGAATTACTCCGTTTATCTGCCTTGAAAACAAGTGTGTTATTAAAGAATTCTTTAAACTTCCTCTGGATACAAGTTTTGCTTCAATTCAAGGTCAGTGTTTGAAAGACTGTCTGTCAAAGATCCATATAAATTCTAAAATCTTAAATTTAATTAGAGTCCACAAAAATCAATATAGACATCTAACACCGGCATCAGGTGGGGATGCACATCGGTGCCGGTGTTTCCCTTGGTGCTCGGTCCGGTCCTTCTCCGGCACAGAGGATAATGATGCCGATGCCTTCGAAGGGGTCGGTGACGGACGGTCACCCGTTCCACGCTGTTCCTGGCGGGGCGTCTCCGAAGTAGATGGGCCCCCTCTGGTCAGTGCCACTTGAACTGGAGTTGATGGAGCAGAACTTTTTGAAGCAAACAAATGCTCCATCTTGTCCAGTCGAGCGCGCCGGCCTTTGGGGGTCATTTGTGCGCAACTGGGGCATCGATGGATGTTGTGCAAGGGTCCTAAGCACAAAACACAGACACTGTGCAGGTCCGTTATGGACATGGTCCTCGGACACTCGGGACATTTTCTAAACCCGGTCGCCATGATGAAAAATATGCGCGCGTAGTCAGTGACTGTCGGCTCTGAGAGGTATGCCGCCGGGAACCGACCACAAACCGCGGGAAAGACACTTACCGAGTGTTGGAGGGAATGGAGCCCGATGGGGGATCCCGGTGAGGGTGATATTTGGAAGATAAACTTAAAATTTTTCCATGAGTAAAAGTGTGAGAAACTTCTCACAGAGCTCCTAAACAGCGAGGCAACTTGCTGTGTGGAAAAAAAAAAGAGACTGAAGGAGGACCCTGTGTGGCCACAGGGTTAGTGGCATGCTGGGCATGCTCAGTGTGCCAGTCAAAGTTCTAGAAACTTTGACAAAAGTATTCCGTGACAGGGCTCCATCTGATGATGTCACCCATATGTGAGGACTATCATCCTGCTTGTCCTGGAAGAATACTGGCAGGCTGATGTCAGTGCAGGGGTATATATACTGTGATGTCAGCTTTGCTCAAACTCCATCTGCTGGTAGAATTGCATAACCCACTGGTGTGGATTAACTTGTCTGAATGCTAAGAAAGTTCCCATTTCTGATTTTATTGCCTTTTTTTTTTTATCTTATTCTTAGATCTCCTTTTCTACTTCTTAGATTTCTGCATCTTTTGTTATTGTCATATCCCCTTCTTTAAATTCTTCAGTGCCAAAAGCTGTGTGAAGCAGCTGATTCAAGATGCAGAATACAGGCTAATCTAGTTAGTGCTCTTTCTATCCTGCTTGGATGATTATGCATAGGCATAGTTCAACCACTTTATATTTATTTTCTTTTGGGGGGAGGGGGGGCAAGGTGGTCAGAATGGCTGGCAGTGCGAGCGAGCTCTCTCTCTCCCCTCCAACTGAAATGGATTACCAGAGAGAAGCCGTACTGTCTCTCTCCTCCACCATTCCTTCTCTTTTACACACATGCACTGTTATACTCTCTTCCCCCTCTCAAGATTTGACCACTGCACTTCTCCCCTTCTTCAATTCCACTTTTTAAAGATGCCAATGGAAGCTTAAGGATTGGCCTTGCAGAGAACTGTTCATGGCTCTCTGGAGGTCCATCTGAACTTAGAAGCAGGGTCGGTGTAAGAATAGTAAGCACCCATGGCAAACCTTCAGCCTTGCAGCCCCTCCCACCCCCATCCCCTGATTTACTATTCACTGATGGCTTTAGAATCCCACAACCCAATCGCATCAAAAGCCAATCTTCTCCATCCTTTCCCTTCTCCTGCTGCTGGGTCCTGAGCAGTTAACAGCAGAAGCCTGTCCTGCTGCTCCCCACTACTCTGCCTTCTCTGTATAGGCACCTCAAGCATTTTATCTAAAACTGTGGCAGGCACTTCCTGCAGCTGATCTCACAATGCATGAGATCAGCATCAGGAAGTGCCAGCTGTGAGTTCTGAACATGCTTGCCTATAGGTAGAGTGATGGGAGCAGCAGTCAGGTTCCAGTCTCTCCAGCCGAAATGATTCCTCATCTTCAGTTTGTGAGATCTGAGGAACGCATCCAACCCTGCAACTCTGATGCCAGCACTCTTCATCTTCAGCTGATGGGGCTGCTCACTGCTTTGGTCAACTCAGCCCTCCTCAGTGCAGTATGTTGGTCAACCCCCCCCCCCCATATTTTGGAGCTTTAAGCAACCATCTAGTTTAACTAATTGTAGCACTGGTTCTTCCTGAAAGGCAGAATTCACCTCTAGATAGGGGTCACAGATGGAGTGGAACCTCCCATGCAGTCTTTGCTTAAGGTTTGGTGCAGACTCTTTTTGGCTCTGGCTTGTGCATGTGGAGCCCTGAATTTGACTTGAACAGGTACAGCAAGATTTCTCTCAACTCGTTGACCCATTCTCAGACCAAGAAGCTGGCCACCAATGGTTTGATCAACTCTGTGGTCCTTGTGTTGGACTTCGAGATCAGCTTCGAGGAGCTGGGTTAACTGGCAAAGAAGGCTTGAAGCCAATTCTTCTGGACCCGAACTGCTCTGAATAAAATCTTGGCAGATGTCATAGCCTGAATCATCATGGCTTTGTCCCTTGGCAGATGTCATAGCCTGAATCATCATGGCTTTGTCCCTGAAATTCATAGTAGACCTGATGATCAGTAATGGATATTGTTTTAGATGCCCTTGGGACAGAACTTGAAGCCATTAACCTGCTTATTGAACATTGTGGGGAAAATAGCTAAAGCAAAATCAAATTAAATTTTTACCTTTTGAAAAACGACTATCTAAAGAAGAAAAAATTCTGGACTGGATGCCTGCTGGCACAGCACCATTGAAGAGAAAGCCCACGGGCCTGTGCAGCAAAGATGACAAAATTAAAATAATGTGTTAAACTGCTGAAAACTTGACTGGGGGGTATATACCTTGGAGGTTTAGACAGAAAAGCCAGTAAAGGAATAAGAAAGAAAATATTGCTCAGAAGAAAATTGTAAGGAAAAAAAATGAAATTCAATGTGTATGAATGTAGAAAGAGGAACTGAGGGATGCCACAAAGCTGCTGCAGCGCAGGAACTGCCACCTAGCAGTGAAAGGCTTTTGACTTTTCCAGAAAGCTCTGAAGTTCACATCCATTCGGTGCCAAGGGCAGTTACTATGACATATACTATCCCTATTTGAAACTGTGAGCGGGAAATACCACTTCAAAAGTGTTTTAAAATGTTCAACAAAACCTGGTGCCCTAATTCATTTTGTGGGAAAATATAACATTGGATACTGGGGGTACTGACGAAAACCAGATGACATCATAGCAAAAGGACCAGCGAGCGGTCGATGACCGACGGGTTCTGGAGACACCACCAGGAACCAATTGCACAGATCGAGTAAAAAATTACTGTGTCGCCCAACTAAGCCGGGGGAATGGAGAGGGAGCCGGCGCAGAAAAGTTGATGAATCAACTGGGAAAAAGCTTTCCAACACACAAAAAAAAGCACAATCTCCACAACCACGAGTTGACAGCTCTGCATAAAAGAAGAGACTGAAGAGGGACCCCGCAGGGACGATGGCATGCATACTTTCCCTTTGAAAATTATCTTGGGGGGGGGGGGGGGGGAAGTATCCATGGAGATCTGTACCTCCTTTTTCTCCAGATACTTGATCCCTTCAAAAACTATGCTTTGTTTTTGCTTCCCCTGACTTGACTCTGCCTCTGAGCCTGCCTACTTTTCCCCTGGGTAAAAGAACCTGCATTTTTGATTCCCGCATGTATTTTTATTTGCGTGCAGGGTGCGCAATTCTCAGACAACCTGCTTACCAGGTAAATGGCTTTAGAAAATTGCCCTCACAATGGTTAATGTGTAAGTTTGAAAACATGAGCAAGACTGTACTTGTCTGCAATAAATGTCAACATAGGAAAAGCACTGAAATCAAAGAGACATGGATGCTTTTTGTATAATGTGTCTTTGTGATTCTGTTCTATTATGTACAGACAATTAATTAAAACAATAAAAAGAAGAGTAATTTGTGTTTATAGGGGAAGGGGTTGTTCTATTTTACTGCTTATTGATTACCCTTTTAGAGGCAAATCCATGACAAGTTGTACTGTAAAGGCAAACCAAACTTCCAGTTTATCAAGGAGAAACCATAGTCAAGAGATCGCTTTGTTCCCTGAGAAATAACTAGGTATATCAGGTCCAGAGCCAATACTGTGTTAGCACAGTTCCAGCCACTGTACTTTTTCTGGCATTGGCTGCCTACATTCTCTTTTTCTGCCTAGACAGTGAAGAAATTACCAGAGCAGACCATTACACAAAGGTTTAACAGATCTCTAATATTATTCAATATCTTTCCAAGGGATGTAAAGTTCTCACAAAACAAAGTATTTGAGAGACATGCAAGTCTTCTTCATGGACCTATAATATCCTGAACACATAAAAAGATATGCAGAATCAAAAGTTCACTAGCACTTGCCTGATGTATTCTTCTTTATTTTCCTCAGTAACCAGAATGTCTCCACCATTGGGTTTCAGCTCATGGCTCTGTACTTCACCCAGAATTTCTTTGTCAACAGAGAAAAACATTTCCAAACCACATTCTTCAATGTTGTTCTCTCTGTAAAGAAAAAACCCCCAAATGGCTCTCGTACGATCTAGTATACTGTACACTGGTCATGCTGTACAACAGTTTGAAAACTCAGTCTTAATACTTTTCTTCTTTACACAAATCAGAAAGCAAGTCTGAATTATCTGTCAACAGGGTTCTTTGTAGACAACAGGATATGAATTAGCCATTATATATGGGTGATGTCATCAAAACAGCACTAAACAAAGATCCAGTTCCCAGAGCTCAGTAAAACACTCTGAGCATGCATGGGAGTTCCTGCACATGCGCACTGCCTCATGAGCTCTTCAGTCTCTTTCAGAGCTTATGCTTTAATGAGGTCATTAACGCTTCAGAGATGTGGGCAGATATAAAGTATGGCTAATTCATCCTGTCACCATGAATTATCAGGGATCAAAGCTCAGAAATACATCTCAATGTTAATAATATAGTGAGTTATTATAACCTACACTTTTTCTTTGTGAAAAGCAATTGAATAAAGTATTTCTTTCTATACAGGAGAAAAGACCTCAGAAACCAGCTTGTTGATCACAATTTTCATTCAAGCTTTAAATAATCATCGGTCAAAAAAACCTCTGACCTCCCTATTTATTAATTCCTTTTCTTATAATAAAATCTTTTTTCAAAAAATTTTTTGGTGTAAATTATTTCTTTCAATATCTTTACATATGTTATTTATTTCTTGTGTCACCACTTTTCCTCCAAAGTATCATCTAAATTTGAAAACCACCATTGGAGCTATTTCATTTTATGTACAACTTTACATCCTGTAAAACTCCCAAGTGGTAATTCTCAACTTATCTTTTACATGGAGCTTTAAATAATTTCCAAACGCCAATGCCAATTGCCTTGCTGATGTGGCACACATTTTGGTATAAGAATAGCTGCTTCAGAGCAATGTTGCTCCAAAACTTGTTAAATCCAACTTTCTGCTTTTTATTGGACTCTTATAGAATTTGATGACCAATGGTAGTTTTCAAATTTATATGATGCTTTGATATCTGATTCAATTACTTTTCACAAAGAAAAAAGTGTAGATTTTAAGAGCTTACTATAATAACATTGTAATTCATCCTATCTACAAGCAAGCAGGTTTGCTTTCGCTGTCAACAAGCAGGCATGAATTAACCATTACGTGTGGGAATCCCAAGCTGGGGTTGCAGTGTGGAGCAACTACTAGAATAAACAAGCTGGACTCCACCAGTGGAGTGTGGGAACACAAACTACATATGAAATCAGCAGAGCCCAGATGAATTGACTGGAGACTTAGAAAGAGACATCTAACATGATTCTCTCCTGTGGAACTTTAAGCATAGTTGGCACAGCACTTTATATGTTCCCCAGATGACTATTTTGGGGCTCTGCTGATTTCATATGTAATTTGTGTTCCCCTGAAGAAGGAAGAAATTAGATCTTCTGAAACATTGCAATGTCGGAACCTCTTTACACAGCATCCCTAACACTTTTGGAAGCAACTTTATAGATAAGTGCTTTTTTGAGTTATGCACAAAGGAAGATTATATTGCACATAGCTTTTTTTTAATATGTGTTACACAAATTCAGAATGACTGGAGATTAAACCCATGCACTTTAAAAAGGTAGCACTTTGAGCCCTGATGATACTTATCATACAGTGCAATATGATGGTCATTCTGTCCAATCTGTCACACATCTTCATTTGATCTAGTGAGATCAGTTGTTTTTGTTATTTCAATGAAAGTGGCCATGAATTGAGTCACTGAAATCTCCATGGCTCTCCCTTGATGAGCCTTGACAGAATCTGTAATCTGCAAGCTAGCTAGCACTTAACAGTGCATGATACACTCTGCTAGCCAGTTAGAAAGAATTGGCAACTTCCTCTCCCAATTTATTGGTATTGATGATGAGGCTGGAGTCATCCTCAAGTAATATAGTTGCATTCCAAAACAGTGAAAAACCTTTTCTCCTCTGGGCACATGCAGTTTCAGAAAATAGGCTGCACAGCTGTTTGGTTAGTGGAATACAGATTCCACTTTTGGAAGAAATATAGGGCAAGAACATAAAACCAGTCTGTTGTAAAAAATTGCAGGTAAGGTAAATAGGAAACCAATGCTTGCAATTCACTTACTCTTCAAGCCAAAGTGAAGGCTACAAGGAACAATAACTTCCAGGTAAAAAAAACCTCCAAGTTCACACACAAATTTGAAGGAAGGTTTCATGAACTAAATAAGGCTATGTTGAGGTCCCAAAGCAGCGCAGGTTTACTGACTGGAGGCTTGGAATACCACAAACCTTACAAGAAATTTGATACTATCAAGTGGAGGAAAATCCAAGCCCCTTCCACTTGCTGGTGATATGATGCAATGGCAGTTAGTTTAACTTTAACTGAAGAGATGCTTAAGCAATCTGCTTAGATAATCTGCCAACATGTTTTGGACTCCTGGAATATAGATCGCCTGGAGATGAGCATTGTGATAACCGGCCCATGACCAGATTCGGGGGGCTTCCTTGCAGAGGATATACAAACCTGTGCTTCCTTGTTTCTTCATGCAAAGAACAGTCACCTGGTTGTCTGTTGGGATCAATATTCTCTTGCCCAACAGCAAGTGAGAGAATGCTCCTAGCATATATAGATAGCTTGGAGCACCAGCAGACTGATCTGCAGATGGCTCTTCACTGCAGACCATGACTCCTAGGTCCACACAACCTCTGTTTGCATACCCTACCCCTTGATGGAGGCGTCTGTAACCAGGATCAACTGATGCACAGTGAAAGGTCCACTTTGAGAACCATCAGGTCCTTTCACCACTGAAGGGATGCCTTCATCTCAAGGGTCATGAAGATCTGGTGGAATAACAGTTGATAGACCTGATCCCAAAGGCTTTGTAGAGCCCAATGAAGATCCACATGAACAGTCGAGCCAACAGAACTACATGCATTGCTGCAGCCATGTGTCCCAGAAGAACCAGGACCAATCTCACTAGCGCTTAGTTCCACTAAGGTAAAGAATATATTATGCCCAGCAGTAATGTGGCTCTTTTGACTGGAATACATGTCTTCCTCTGGACTTGAGACTATCCAAACTCTATAAACTGGATCCTTTGAGATAGGGTTAGATTGGACTTGGAGAAGTTGACTGGGAACCCCAAGATTAGAGGAGTCAAATGACTGCTTACTTTGAGGGACTCCAGAACTCTCATCGGAGATAGATCTATCATCAAACCAACCAATCATCTAGGAAAGGGAGAATGCAGATGCACAGCCACTATTGCAAAGTATCTGGGAAATATTCTTGGGGTCACCGAGTGGCCAAAAGGAAGCATCTTGTACTGGCAGTGCCCATTCCTTTACAAAAAACCTGAGGAACTTCTGATGGGAGAGGTGAATGGAGATGTGCACACAAGTGTCTTTCAGGTCCACTGAACACACCCAATTCCCTAACTGAATGAAGGGAAGAGTCATCTGGACTCATCTTGAATGTCTCCCAAACTAACAGTCTGTTCAGCCCTCACAAATCCAGAATAAGTCTCAATCCCCTGATTTCTTGGGGATCAGAAAATACCAGTAGAACCCCCAGCCACACTAAGAAGGGATAAGCTCAATTTATTTCTATTGCAGGAGTGACTTTATTCCAGCTTCAGGTGGGTGGATTGGGAGAGCTTGGAGATGAAGATTGAAGCCTGTTAGGATGGTAGAGGGTGAGAACAATGCAAATGGTAATCAAACATCACACGTTTCAGACCCATTGGGCCGTGGTGACCCCGATCCAATTTGGAAGAAAGGATGGGACCTTCCCCCATTAGAAAAAAAAGAAGGGAGGTGGGCCTCCAGGACGTCTAAAACTGGTACTGGGCTTAGGCCGCAATTTTTGCTAAGCCTTTTGCTGATGCCTTTCCCTCTGCCAGTCTTTAGTGGGCAGCTGCTAAAGAATAGAATGAGCCTGAGGGCACTGAAAAGAGCAGAAAGGCCATCTTTGGAAAATTTGACACTTGTAGGAAAAGTACTGCTATGCTTGGGCCAATTGCTCCTCTACTGCTGTTGACAACTCAAGATAATTATCTCCTTCCGCTTGTTGCAAAACAAGTTGTCCCCAACACAATGGAGATCTGCCAGATAGTCACATACATTTTCATGAAGGCCACTTGCTCTCAACCATGTGAGCCTTTGAGCTCCAACAGAAGCAGTCAAAGTCTTGTCAAAAACTTTGTACAAGGAGCAAATTACATGCTTCTCATATTCCTCTATATACTCTATAGCTTGGCAGAATTCCTACTTTTCCAGGTCTAACAATTCCAGCTGATTATCAATGATCTGGACACCAAACATGGATCCCTGGAAGACCTTATTCCCAAATGTGTCTAACATCTTTGGGTCCTTCCCAGGAGGTGTACAAAACTGGCAACTACCACCTCCTCATCTGTCAATCTTTGAAGGATCAATGTACTGGAATAGCTGGAATAGATGCAGCATCTGTGGGAGACTGAAGAAATTGAAGCAGCCTGAAAACATCTGTTCTCAGGTCTACATCCTTCCTTACACTACTATACAATGCAATAATGTCTCAGAGTATGTCTCCTCATGTTAAAAATCTTGGTGTCTGGTTAACAGCCTTTCCTTTCAACAGCAGATAAAGACTACCATCAAACCACTGCTCAACACAGAGGATTTGTATTCAGTTGTCCAGACTATAATTTTTCCTTCACTTGATTATTGTAATGTGCTTTTGCTTTAAGGGCCCTTCAATTGCTTCAAAATGCCAGTGTGTCTCATTTCCACCCCTGTGCTCTTTAGGTTACACTGGCTCCTGATTCAATGGTGAGTAAAGTACAAGATCTGTGTTATGGTTCATCACCTCCTTCAGGTTCAGCTTTTTCCCTTGGGCCAATGCTCTCCTTAAAATCTAACTCCAGCTAGAAATTACATTCCCTAAACAGGGGTATGCTTGACTTTTCTTTGCACAAATTGGCTCTGCTTCAGGAGACAAGGGAAAGAACATTCTCTGTTGCAGATATGGAATTCTGGAAATCTCTTCCCATCAATTTATGGCTTGAGACAGATAACAAAAAATTTAAAGCTGATCTAAGTCATACTTTTTTAAGCTAGCATATATGTGACCACATTAAACTTGTTTTTGAAAAACTTGTATGTTTTATTGTAAATCTCTAAAAGCTTTTGCACACCCGGCGATTCATACATTTTAATAAAGTGTAAAGTATAAAAGTGTACACTGATGGAGTGTTAGCCAGCTTATCTAGTAAACATGAGTAGCAGAGATCTTCTTGAGAACATATGTGCTGTGGCAAGTCAGGTATAAGGTCGGAAGAATCTCCATGGGATTTTTCTCCTCTCCAGACCATGGTAGTACACTCAGCCAAGACCCTGGTGATGATGATGGCAACCAAGGAGAAAACCTCTGCTGCTCTGAAGAAGAAGTTTCTGGAAGGAACTTGGAGCACATTAATGCAACTTCTTCCCCATCTGATCCAGGAAGCGAACACCTCTGCCTGGAAGAAGTGAGTCTACAACTTCATGGAGGGGATTCATTCTCACTGCTGGAAGCACCTGAGGTGACGTATGGACAGGAGAGGCTCTAACCTCCCTCTCTGATCCTCAGGGTTCATAGGCGAAGATATTTTTCACAAACTCAAACAGATGGACTCCCACAGGTTAAGGGACTCTGTGCGAAAGTTGGCAGAGAGACATCCCTCTTCAGAGACCCAACTCATCTCCTCTTCGCTAAGGCTTGTCAACACTGGTAGTGCTAAGTGGGAGCTTGAGACTGCAGTGGTAGCCATGGCCAGCTCCACACTGGATGCATCCGCAGCCAGGGCACTCCATGATAGATGTGTTGAGAGTTCCCGTTGATCAGCACCATGATTGGCATGGCTCTTTCTAAACTATGAAAGGACTTTTTCAATTTGGCACAGAAATGCTCAGCCCTGTCAAGGATGGGGGCCTTAGCAGGATGCACCATGAAGGAGCTTTGTACAGATGAGACAGATGAGTTTGGATAGACAAGGTGGCTCAGCACCATGGGATCTTCCAAGCCATGAACAAGGATGGCACCTGTGCTGGTAACTTCCAGTCCTAACGCGGGTTGAAGCCAGCTCTGTTCTTGGGGAGGACCGTGCTGATTGGGTAGGCTGCTTTGGCGCAGAGGGAGAAAGTCCCAGCAGGGATCCTTTGTGCCTTTTAGGTGATATTTTCTGCGTCACACTCAGCGCTTCACACTCCTATGCACCATGCTAAACTCCTGACCTGAGATGGACCCAGGAACCAGTGCCACCAGCGAGGGGCAGTCTTGCCCAGTAGTGGGAAGGAAAGGCATCCCACTTTGATTTTCTGTGTGAGAGTCCATCAATACCTTGCTCTGGGATAAGGAGCAGAACTGTTGCACCTTCCACATTGGCTCCCATTTTCAGATATCATGCTGCTGTGCCTCATACAGCAATTATAGTGGTTGGCAGAGTGATGATCCATGGCCAGGCAGCAACAGCAACCAAATGAGATTCCATGATGGATATCTGGAAACCACAGATGCAGGCCTTGAAGCTGCTCAACGCAGTCTTCTTGGCCTCGAATTTCTCTATTTCACACATTTTTATTTTGGTAAATTTGAAAAGTTCTGTGGAGGGGCCACAAAGGCAGCGGCTATAACAAGCAAAACCAAGGCAGAAAGACAAAGCCAATAAAAGAGGCCAAACAGCAAAAGTAGCAAGAAACTAGGAACACGTTCATGCAGTAGCTCAGACGAAGCAAGACTGAGGGGCTCATAAGGCAGCATGCACATGCAGGGACTCCCATGCTTCTCAATACTGAGATCTGATAACTAGGTCCACCTTGGTACCAATGGATGATGTTACCCATGAGTAATGGCCAATTCATGGCTGTTTGTAAACAGAGAGTAATAAAAATGCATGTTCTCTCATTTGGTTTCTATTACCAAAAAATACAACAAATTAGAAGTTTAAATCAGTGTTTCTCAAATCAGTCCTGGAATACACTCTTGCCAGTTGGGTTTTCAGGGCATCCACAATGAACATGCATATAGGGGAGGCCAGGGGGTATTCCAGGACTGGCTTGAGAAGCAATTTAACTGATAACTGATGAAAATATAATCAGTGGTGTTTTACTGTACATATATATTAGCAACATACATGTTCATTAACTAATTTACTAAATTAATGTTCTTTGTTCCTGTTTTACAGCAATAGTAATTTTCAAAGTCATGGCTATTTTTGTGACTATTCATTTTTCAATGAAATTTGGAATGAATAAAAGATGTAGCCTGAGATCCCTGGAAACAGAGAAGGTATTGTCAGTAGCATGGTATATTTACCTACCAGTGTACCCCAAAACCTTTCCCCCCTATAGAGATCATACAGTACTTTACGTTAGTCTCCATGTTCACTCAGTTTTCCTAAGCAGCATGCTGAGTAGGGTAACAACTGCTGCTAATGACAATGTTGATGCCAACAATTATCTACTAAAAACTTGCAGAGAGATCACCAATTCAAATTCATGCACAATAGGCCAATGATTTTTAGACTGTAACAAGTTAGCTATTACCAACAGACTGAATGTGAACTAGTGACCCTGAGGTGAAATACTCTGTTCTATTTTGGCCAATCTAATGAGCCATGTAGTCTTCCAGTTCAAATACATTTTGCAGTACCATTTCATTTTATTTAAAATATTTATATTCCGCTTGTTTAACAATGTCATTCCAAGTGGTTTACATACAGGTATAATTCTCTACAATATAACATATAAAATAAATTATACAGCTAAAAACAAACACATAATATCAATTAAAAGCATTACAAAATAAAACAAACTAATTTCTTTCTGAACAATTTAACATTCTGCACTTGCTTTTGTTTGAAGTGCACATCAGTTTACAAACTCAAACACAATTACTGAGCAGATCAGGCCAGCTGTTCAAACAAAGTGCATAATGGAAATCTGCAAAGCTAGTGAAAGAATGTCATCACTCTCTAAGCTGGCAGCAGGCATGTGCTCTGCCTCAGAAGCAAAGTGCACCATTAGGCTGACTGTAGTGCATTAATCAAATATGATTCTTATCAAACAATATCCTCTTGAGATGAGGGCATGAACAAAACTGTGCAAATCAATACGTGGTGTAATATTTCTAATGGCAAAAAGTATGAAGCAGTTCTGTCTACCCCATCTAGCCCAATATTTTATTTACCACCACAGGAGACATTTTTCATCTCAACTAGTAAGGTATTACAAAATATCTAAAAATTCTACATGGGAAGGAGATTTATATTATTATTTATTTTAAATAAAGGTTAGAAGATTTCCTCATTTTGGGGGGGGGGGGGAGAGAAACAATCTACATACCATCTCCTAAACAAAATAGCACATAAGAGTTGTCAGCCCATCTTACAACGTACAGCAATTTAAAACGTAACAGTAATAATAATAATGTCATTAACTTACTTTATCCAGATCAGAGAGTTGTAGAATTCTGGGTCAACAGATTCTAAATCTTTAAGTCCCACTGGTTTGTTTAGGATACGCTTGTAGAATGGCAAAGAGAAACCAGTATCTATAAACTTCCCATGGAACAAAGCCTAGACAACCAGAAACAAAGGCAGGGTTAATCCCAAGAATACCAACATACCCAGCAGGTGATGGCTTTCACATCAACCCATGAAAGATTCACTCTGCAAAGACTTGCATGCTATTATCTGTACATGTCTGGGACCAAGCAGTCCTTCATACCCATGTAAACTGCAGCATCACTGATGTGTCATACTGTTTGCTGTCATACATACTGTCATACATACTTTCCAATACAACAGTCTATAGATTATTTGCAAAAAGCAAAATTATTAGCTTGTTCTCCAATTATAGCAGTTCACTGGAATGTCACCCAAGTCGTATGACCCTGCTTTCGTGCAGAGGAACATCTAGGAAAAAAGCTTTGAGCATGCACAACAGGGAAATAAAGTTTGAT
This sequence comes from Rhinatrema bivittatum, assembly GCF_901001135.1. Taxonomy (NCBI): domain Eukaryota; kingdom Metazoa; phylum Chordata; class Amphibia; order Gymnophiona; family Rhinatrematidae; genus Rhinatrema; species Rhinatrema bivittatum. The sequence continues at coordinate 61,893,511 of NC_042622.1, forward strand.
GAAAAATATACATTTTACAATAATGATCATAAATACAGTAATGGACAAATTGACCTTTGACAAGGCAATTAACTTTCTACTGCCTCAGGAATTTAGAGCCCTATTTACTATCAGGCCGATACAGTACAGTGCGTTCCGGCGGAGCAAACTGTTAACCCGCATTTGGACGCGCGTTTGATGCACTAGCTTTACCCCTTATTCAGTAAGGGGTAGTAGCGCATCAAAAACGCATGTCCAACCTCCTCCCCCCCCCGAAACTAATAGTGCCTGCAACATGCAAATTCATGTTGATGGCCCTATTAGTTATTCCCGTGCGATTCACTAAGTAAAATGTGCAGCCAAGCCGCACATTTTAACTTTCAGAAATTAGCGCCAACCCAAAGGTAGGCTTTAATTTCTGCCGGCACTGGGAAAGTGTACACAAAAGCAGTAAAAACTGCTTTTCTGAACACCCTCCGACTTAATGTCATGGTGATATTAAGTCGGTGGTCCCAAAGTAAAAAATAATTAAAAAAAAAAAAAAGTAAAATCGGCCCATGGCTTGAAAACCGGATGCTCAATTTTGCTGGCGTCCAGTTTCCGAACCCGTGTCTGTCAGCGGGTTTGAGAACAGACTCCGGCAAAATTAAGCGTTGGCTGTCAAACTTGCTGACAGCCGCCGCTCCGGTCAAAAAGGGGGCGCTAGGGACGCGCTAGTGTCCATAGCGCCTCTTTCTACCGCGGGCCCTCATTTAAATACTGAATCGTGCACACAGGAGAGTGGCCTGTGCGCTCGCCCGCTCTCCCGTGACTTTTACTGAATCGGCCTGTGTGTATTTGTAGAGACTGGATGGGAGAAAGGCTTTAGTAAATAGACCCCTTAGGACTGTAAGCCTCTGGGAAGAGAGAAATACCTACAGTACCTAAATGTAACACACCTTGAGCTACACTAAATCTAAATATGAGATTAAATACATAACTGTTATACCTGGAAAACTACACAGTGCATGTCCATACTGAAACAAATGAACTAAAGTTAAGCAACTGCAGCAAGCATTCAATATCACAGTATCAGATATATTGCAGACAGTAAAAAAAAAAATCAAACAACATATTTGTTTTTTTGTAGGGCAGACTATAGAAAGCATTCACATAATGTAGATTAACATGAGATCATAGTAATGTAAACTGTGCTTGGCCACCAACAATCTTTGGGTACTGACCTGATTGATTTCTGGAGAGGTCAAGCCTTTTGGTACCAATAGAACTATCTTGTGGCCTGTGGAGTCACTTGATTAAAATACTTGTTGATTCTGAGTGATTAAGCTTGGACAGGCTCCTACCCTGAGGAATTTAGCAAAAGACATTTCCGGTAGAAGAGGGAACCACAGCTGTGTCAGCCAGTACAGCACTGTGTGGAGTATATACCATCTCTCTTTTTCCAAGTTTAACAAAATCCTCCACTATAAGAGGCAGGGGAGGAATGAAGGGAGAAGGCCTCTCTTGTTAGATTTCATTCCGATCTCTTCCTGCAGTCTCTGTTGAAGAAGCTTACAAGTAAAATTTCAAAACCCGGTGCGCAGAAATCCCAGGAGATACGTGCATGCGCCAAGCACATTTTCAAAATGGCTTAGCTACGCACGTATCTCCCGGTACGCACAGAAGAGCCAGGGCTTTGAAAAGGAGTGGACCGGGGAGCAGGATCTGGGGGTGCGAGGGCAAAGGCCAGCCAGGACAGCACCATTTTGTGCTGTCCCGATGAAGCATGCGCCGGCAGCTGGTCGGCGTGCACAACTTACTTCTGATCAGAGCAGCAGGTAAGTTTGTAAAACAACAAAAATTAGGGTAGGTAGGTGTGGTTTGGGGTCAGGGAGGAGAGGGGAAAAGGGAGGAAGGATAAGTAGGGGGTTAGGGAAGTTCCCTTCCAGTCTGTTCCTTTATTGGAGTGGACTAGGAGGGAACTGGAGAAAAACCCTGGTCCCGTCCGCGCTCATGTGTTAAAAAAAATCCACCCCCCCCCCCCCCCACACACGTGCTGATACAAAAATTGGGCACACATGTATGCGCGGGTATCAGATTTTATAACATGTGCGCATTATAAAATCAGCGCATCCATGTGCGGCTTTGAAAATTTACCCTCAAATATCTGATGTCTGGTCTACTGGGAGATAAGAAGTTCAGGGAAAACTTCCTACAATGTGACGCAGATTGGTTGAGCCAGAGCATATGGTTGAGCCAGAGCATATGAAGGGTAATTTTGTAACAGCCCGCCTGGGGCTGAATTCTGCATGTTCACAGTATATGTGGACTTCGATCCTAATTTTACAGACCTAAGTCTGCTTTGAAAATTAGCGGGACCCTGAGCACAGTAGCATGACACAGAAGTGCATATTTACGCCTGTTGGAGAGCAGCTGAAAATATCCACACGAACCTTTACATGCATACTTTCAAAAATCAAAAGTACACATGAAAATATTTCCTCGCCCCCCCCCCCCCCCCGAACTCCATCCTTGAAAATGCCTCTTGGTAGTACACATAGAGGTACATGCAAAATCGTTTCTGTGCATACTTTAAAGCATACAACCCTGGGGTGATTTTCAAAAGTCTATTTACACATTTGGCTATTTACTGTTTTTGGCTTTTGAAAATTACCCCCATTAAGTCAGCAACATTTGCTAATGTTCAAAGTCACTTGCTAAGGGGATCGATTATTCTGTCTTTTGAACTTACCATGGCAATGAACCTGCCAATAAAGCGGAAGTATTTCAGATGGTCAGGGTTGATGTAGGAGGCTGGGTTAATTTGCAAGCAGTAATTATCCTTCCCTGCATATTCAAATAGGCAATACATTGGGTTCAACACTTCATGAGACAACAGAAAGAACCATTCCCTGAAATCAAGAGAGAGGAAAAAATCCATAAGGTGTACGTACAGGTGAGGACATATACAACATGGACACTTCAGTGTGCATCTTAGCTAATTTTCAAAGGAACTACTTGAATCTACTTGAATGCAATATAAAATAAAATACCACCTTTTTATTGGCCTAACAATGCATTTTCTGATTAGTGCTCGGGAGTTAACATTCCTTATGCTCAGGTTCAAAAATGGAATGAACAAAAATATATAGAAATAAGAAGGTAGGTGAATTACTCAAAAATAATAGTTGAACAAAAATATGACATTTGCTAGAAAACAGAAGTAAATCATAAAATGCATTCCAATGATAACGTAGAGAAAGAGGGAGGGGGTTTGTTGTGTTAGAGTGATCAGAAGGTGAGAATGGCACAAATTCCTGTAATATACCATGCCAGCACATATCACAGGACCCCACAGTTACTCACATGAGAAAGAACTTCAACACAAAGCAAGCCTTCTCATGCTCCTCCTTTCATCTTTCCATGTGTAAAATCCAGTTAAGTGCGCGCTTGGTGTTTGACGGCAGTGTGGACTGTAGACGGGCAACTTGTACATAGTCCTAAATAATACTGGACAGCAGCACCAAAAACAATGATGAGCCAGGCAGAGAAGCCAGGCCCTGCTGGAGGAACCTGTGGTAGCACCGAAGCATCTATGTGGTGCAGCTGATGTGGATCCGATCCTGGGAACTGTGTAGCATGGTTTGCAGGGAAACCAGGCCCTGGTGGCTGCGGCAGAGAACCTGCTGCTGGACCAGGATGGGATGTGTAGGATGAAAGGAAGCACAGAAGAGGAGATGAGAAGTGGTTTACACTATATTTTACCCTGTCATTTTTGACAGGTTCTTCTAGTAGTGCAGTACTATTCAATGCAGAAAATGTGACAAGAAATGCTACATTGGTGAAACAGGCCAGAAGTTAAAGATAACAATTAACTTACACAGACCCAGATCACTGAGAAAACAGAGGAAACACCCTAAAGGCTCACTGACGATTTGACGACAACATTTGTCCCGCTGCTGAAGAACTTCTACTGGTCTGAAACCTTCTCAACTCCCGAAAAAGAGAGCAAGCGGGGAAGCTCCTCTTAATGACCTTCTTATCCTCCTGGAACTTATTGCCCTTGGTTTCACCCAGACACTTCATGAGCTGGTCTAGGTCCTCCCCAAAGAGCAGCTTGCCCTTGAAGGGAAGGTTACATAACTGAGTCTTTGACCACATCCGCCGACCAATTGCACAGCCACAGGAGGCGCCGAGCCTCCACCACCGAGACCATACTCCTAGCCGTAGTGCGCACTAGAGCATACAAAGCATCTGCCACATAGGCCACCCCCGCCTCCAGACGGGCAGCCTGTGTGGGGGACAGCACACCCAGAGATGCTTGCTCCTGCAGCCTCTGAATCCAAAATAAGCAAGTACGCAGCATCAAGCTAGTGTACACCACTGCCCGGAGGTTCAGCGCTGAGACCTCGAACATGTGCTTCAATTGGACCTCCAGCTTACAATCCTGGATATCTTTGAGGGCTGCCGCCCCTGCCACTGGAATCGTAGTCTTCTTGATTACAGCCAATACCGCAGCATCGACCTCAGGCATTTTAAGGCACTCCAAGTGCTCCTCTAGCAAGGGATACAGCTTCGCCATGGCTCTTCCAACCTTCAAGCCCACTTTGGTATGGGAAAGGCACTGGGAGGACCCTGCCAGCCATCAAGTACGGGGTTAATGCCCTCACTATCAGACTCCTCCTGAGTCAGCTTGACTCCTAATTCCTCCAAGACCTGAGGAACGAGTGGCCGGAGTTCCTCTTTCTTAAATAAGCGCACCAGCTGGGGATCATCACCCTCTGCTCCAGCCGCTTCCGTGAGGTCCAGTTCATCCTTGCCGCCATCCTCAGGAGGGTAACTCCTCGTCCGGGTCTCCCTCCAGCTCCGCATCTGGAGAGGCCACCCCCTCCTCTAATGAATCGTCAGATGCCTCCAGATCCCTAGGGTCTCAATCCAGATGAGCAGTCCATGACCCGCGATGCCCATCTAGTCTCCCCGAGGACGCTCAAGCTCTTTTGGACGGTCCCGAAGACGGCTCTCCTTGGGTCTCCACTGGGCTGCCTGACATGCCAGAAAGGCCTCGTGCATAAGCAGGATGAATTCTGGAGAAAACCCTGAGAAGCCCTCTGAAACCCATTCAGGGCTGCTGGGCTTGGAGACCTCTCCTTCCTCAACACCAACCTCACAAACCTGCAACGCAGGAGAGGTGGAGGAGAGAGTCACCAACTTGCGGTCCATTAGAGCACCCTGACAGTGATCCCCCACAGGAACAGCAAGGGGAGAGGTCTCCACCTTGGCCCCCCCAGACCAGGAAGCCCTCCGGGTCTTAAGACCCTTAGCAGAGGATCCACAGCCAGTGCACAGGTAAAGGGAGTTAAGGTGGGCTGACCTGGTCCCGAGGCCCTACAAGCCTCAACATGTGGTTTGTCTAACATCCTCACTGCTCCAGCGCCCCCGCTGCGAGCAAGGTCGCACCACATGGTCCAACAAGGCCAATCAGCAAAAAAGAGAGGGAAGGCCGGCAAGCACGGGAGCCATGCATGCACGAAAACAACTCTGTAGAACTGCAAATTGCAGCAGCAACACGGGAAACCCTGCTGGGTATCCTTCCAGCACCACGCAGTCAGCACGGAGGCCTAGCACATAGCTAAAAATTAACCAGCCTCCTGAATGGAAGATGCCGCTGCGTGCCAGAGCGATTAGGTTTCCCCCCACCCCAGGAAACCCCCCCACAGAGCACCGGGTAACCGCTGCTCCCCAATAGCCAGGGGACTGGCTCCCTCTTCGCGCCCCGAGGTCCCCTCCTGCCCGCTGCTAGCACCCTCAGGGAGGTATCCCCTTTATGGTGTTTTCCTTATTGTTTTTTTCTGAAAAGAAATGGCATAACACACTGCTGACTGCCTCGGGCCTGCATTGCAGGCCAACTCTCTTGGCTGCCCCTCTGCAAGCAAAAGAAAAAGTACTCATATAAAAAAAAACCAAAACAAAAACAACCCACCCCCAACAAACTTTACTTCAAAAAAAAAAAAACCCAATAAGGAAAACACCATAAAGGGGATACCTCCCTGAGGGTGCTAGCAGCGGGCAGGAGGGGACATCGGGGTGCGAAGAGGGAGCCAGTCCCCTGGCTATCAGGGACCCCAGAAGCTGCGGGCAACAACAGCCAGAGGTATCCAATCCCCTGTTCGCCCAGCTCAACTCGAGGGATGGCCCACTAAGGATCTTGGCACCTCAAGGAGCAGCTCCAACTCCAGATCAGTCAGGACTGCAGGTTGCATGATTGGTTATGTAGCAGTGCCTCAAAGTTTTGTTCTCTGTCTCCATCTGCTGGTAGGGGATGCATAAACCCACTTGCCTGGACTGATCTGGGTATGTTCAGGAACAGGGAATCTGACTGTAGGGGACAGCTTTGTGGGAAACAAGCAAAGATAAAACCAAATCTTGGATCTGGAGGTGGGGGAGAAGGGTGTTGCAAGGGGAACGCAATATGGAGGACCAGGGCCTGAGGGAAAGAGAATGGGAGAAGAGGAGAGAGGTGTCCAGGGCTGGGGGAACCAAGATCATGGTTAAGGAGAGATTGAGGACTTGGCATTAGGGGAGAGAAGACACTGGATATTGGGAGTGCAATGGAGCACAAGTAAATGTAGGAGGAAGGGGATGAGGCATGGCAGACTCAACACACAGGACAAAGATGAGAGAGAAAAGGAGAAATGGGGAAAGAAGAGCAGACAGGAAGAGGAAGAGAATAAATGAGAGAAGGAAGATAAAGTATTAAAATATCCTCTCTAAAGAAAGAAAGTGAGAAAGACAATATAAAGCAGAAAAGTAAAAAGGAGGACACTAGAGAGAAAAAACAGGAAAAAACAATGAGAAAAAGCAAAATGCTGATCCAGAAAATCAAGCCAGAGACTTCAAAGTTTGGAAAATTATTGCTTTATAGAGAATATTTCAATTTATCAATTTGTTAGTGTTCATATAGTGCTGGGATAGATACTACAGCTTGGTATAGCATGAACAACCTGGCCTAGGTCAACCTTAAGGTAAAAACATATCCCACCCCCCTAATGCCCTGTGCCTGTAAACTGGTCATATCAAAGGAGGAGATTTTTTTTTTTTACTCAACGCATAATTAAACTCCGAAATTCATTGCCGGAGGATGTGGTAAAATCCAGTAGTGTAACTGAGTTTAAAAAAGGTTTAGACAAGTTCCTGAAAGAAAAGTACATAATTATTAAGGTGGAGAAATCCACTATTTACCTCTGGGATAAGCAGCATGGAATCTATCAACCTTTTGGGATACTACTAGGTATTTGTGACCTGGCTTGACCACTGCTGGAAACAGAATACTGAGTTTGATGAACCTTTGGTCTGACCCAGTATGGCAAATAGAAATATTGGTTCTTATCTGCTAATTTTTGTTCCTGGAATATCACAGATTAGTCCAGACAAGTGGGTTTTGCATCCCTACCAGCAGATGGAGACCGAGATCTAAAAAGCTTTTCAGGCACTGCAACCAAGAGTGCCACCTGCAGTCCTTCAGTATTGTCCTGTACCCAAGCCAATGTACAGTCATCAACTACCTCAAAAACTTCCCCTCCTGGGGCGAACACAGAAACACAGGTTGGAGCCTCCTGAATTGAATCACTCACATCCAAGGACATTGAAAAAACAAGTACCATTAGGTCCAAGGTTCCAACTATATACAAAATTAATCTCTATTCTAAGGAACTAACTCCAACAATACAGTTTTTTGGAATCTAGGGGATGGGTCTCTGGACTGATCTGGAGTATTCCAGGAACAAATATTAGCAGATAAGAACCAATTTTCATTTCCTGTTCATACCCTAGATCAGTTCAGACAAGTGGGCTGTACCCAAGCTCCCCTACACTAGGCGGGAACCCAAAAGAACCGCTCTCAGAATACTTACCAAAGCTCACCTCCTCCGGTGCCTGCACATCTAGGCGATAATGCTTAATGAAAGTGTGCAGAGACGACCAAATGGCCACTCTACAAATCTCCTGTGGCGATACCAAATGACACTCTGCCCAGGAAGCTGCCTGCGCTCTAGTTGAATGTGCCCGTAATCCCATCAGGACAGTCTGACCCTTACAGAAATAGGTCGAAAAAAAGGTCTCCTTCAACCAACGAGCAGTTGTGGCTTTAGAAGTCTTGGTTCCTTTCTTTGCACCTCCGAACAAAATGACAACATGATCTGACCATTGGAAGCCATTCGTAAACTTAAAATATTGCAAGGAACATCCAGGAAGTGCAGTTCCTCGCAAGCCACCCCTCCCCCGTTAAACTCGGGAAAGCCGGAAGTTCTACTATCTGGTTGAGATGGAAAGATGAAACAACCTTCAGCAAAAACGAGGGTATGGTTCACTAGAGACACTCCATAGTCTGAAATCTGCAGAAACTGTTCTCTACAGGACAAAGCCTGCAGCTCAGAGATCCTTCTGGCTGAACAGATCACTACCAGATCACTAGCTTACTGCCTGTAAGGTAAGGTCCTTCAATGATGACTTCTGCAGCGGTTCAAACGGAGGACCACAAAGACCTTGCAACACCACGATTAAGTTTCAAGAGGGATACATCCTCCATAATGGAGGTCACAGATATTTGACTCCCTTAAGAAAACGTAATATATCCAGGAGAGATGACAACGGCCTCCCTTGCAACTTTCCTCGAAAGCACCCCAAGGCTACAACCCCTATGCGAAGCGAATTATAGGCGAGGCCCTTAGTCAAGCCATGCTGTAAAAAGGCTAGGATGTGGAGAACATTCACCCACAATGCATCAGTTCCTTCTCAACACACCAGGACTCAAACACTATTCATATCCTAACATAAAGCAAGCAATGTGGAAGGTCTATGTGCCTGAAACATCATAACGATAACACTCAGAGTACCCTCTTGATCTTAAACATCTCCTCTCAAAAGCCAAGCCGCGCGACAAAAGCGATCCACCCGATCCAAGAAGACAGGTCCTTGTCTGAGCCGACCATGCAGATGAGTCAACTTGATAAGCCCGTCCACGGCAAGATGAATTAGATCCGCAAACCACAGATGCCATGGCTACTCCGGTACCACCTACACCACCCTGCCTGGATGTTGCTCTATGTGCCGTAAGACTCGCTCTACAAGAGGCCACGGAGGAAACACGTACAGCAGGAACCCTGTTGGCCATCGCAGAACTAGAATGTCGATCCCTTCAGCTCCTGACTCTCTTCAGCGACTGAAGAATCTTCTTTCTTTGGCATTGCTGCGTGATACCATCAAGTCCAGCCCAGGCTCACCCTTCTGGCCCATATAAGGGTAGAAGGCCTCCATTGACAACTCTCATTCTCCCAGGTCCAACAGCTGCATGCTGAGAAAGTCTGCTTGAACATTGTCCACTCCTGCAACATTTATTTATTTATTTTATTTATTGTTTTTGTATACCGACATTCGTTAAGAAAACATCACATCGGTTTCCATGGAACAAGAAAGTAGCCAACAGGGCTTTACAATGAAACTGATATTAGAACAGGGGGAGGGGGGGAGGAGGAGGGGCGAGGGGAGGGGGGGCAGGAGGGAGGGAGGTAACCAGGGTCTTTGCTGTACAATCAGTAAACGCGAAACATAATTAAGTACAAAAATATAGAATATATACAATAATAATACAGGGAGGGGTGAGTTAAGTGGACGAGATATGGGTCATAGGCGTGGAGGGCGATGGGGGGGGGCTGTGAGCGGAAAAGGGGGGGAGTAAAGGAGGGGAGGGGGGGAGAGGGGAGGAGGCGGGGCGGGCGTGGGAATATAGGCATGGCAAGAAGGAGGGGGGGGGGGGGGGCTCATGCGTAGGCGTGTGTGAACAGCCAAGTCTTGAGATTCTGTCTGAACATGAGATGCTGCAATCCCCCCATAGGTACTTCTCCGCCCAGACAAATAATTCCTGGGCTTCTAGAGCCACTCCTTGACTCTTCAACCCGCTCTGGTGATTGACATATGCCACTGTTGTTGCAATGTCTGAAAACACTCTGACCATTCGACCCCACTCCTGAGAAAGGAATACCCCCAGCACCTTGCGAACCACCTTAGTTTCCAAACGGTTGATAGACCAGGTCCTCTCTACTGGTGAACCTCTGCCCTTGGGCCGTCAGCCCTTGGCAGACTGCCCCCCAACCTCTGAGGCTGGCATTCGAGGTCACAACCACCCAGTCCGGGATCTCCAGATCCACCCCATTCTCCAAATTGGGTCGCGATAGCCACGAGAGACTGGATCTGGAGACTCCCTCCATAGCAGTAAAGGCCGATGAAACTCCTCTGACAACGGATCCCAGTGGGATAGAGGTGCCCTCTAAGGCAGATGCATGTGAGCAAAGGCCCATGGTACTAAACCTAGTGAAGATGCCATAGAACACAGAACCTGCAGGTAATCTCAGGCCCTGGGCACTGGTATACGTAACAGCTGGGTAACCTGTGACTGCAACTTCAGAATTTTCTCTGAAAATTCTGTCGAGTGTCAAATCTCACTCCCAAATACTGTAAACACTGGCTCGGGCCGAGATGATTCTTTGCTAAGTTCACAACCCAGCCCAGAGAACACATCTCCAGAACCCTTTTGGCCACTCTCTACTTCCAACTTTGTTCGGGTAAGCCAGTCGTATACAGAAGGGTGAACCAGAATCCCCTTCATTCCGCAACACGGCCACCACCACCACTACTTTGGTGAAAGTTCGCGGAGCCATCACTAACCCGTAAAGAAGGGCCCGAAACTGAAAATGCTGCCCCAGCACCTTGAAGTGAAGAAATCTGATGCTCCGCATATATGGGGATGTGCAGATAGGCCTCCGATAAATCCAAAGAGGCCAGAAATTTTCCTTGGCGAACAGCTGCTATCACTGTTCGCAATATTTCCACACGAAAGCGCAGAATCTGCAGCGCTGCATTGACTCTCTGAAAGTTAAGAACGGCCCAAAAAGTCCCTTCTTTCTTGGGAACCACGAAGTAAATTAAGTACCGTATTTTTCACTCCATAAGACGCACTTTTTTCCCCCCCAAAAGTGGGGGGAAAAATGTCTGTGCGTCTTATGGAGCGAATATAAAAAAAAAAAAAAAAATCTAACAAAACCCCTGCCCCCTCCTGACCTTCCAAATTAATTTACTACAACCCCCCACCCTCCTGAACCCCCCAAGACCTGCCATAAGTCCCTGGTAGTCCAGCGGGGGTCCAGGAGCGGTCCGGGAGCGATCTCCTGGACTTGGGCCGTCGGCTGCCATTTTGATTACTGGCAGCCGACGGCCCTTTGCCCTTACTATGTCACAGGGGCTACCGCTGCCATTGGTCGACCCCAGTGACATAGTAAGGGCAAAGGGCCGTCGGCGCCATTTTGATTGCTGGCAGCCGACGGCCCAAGTCTAGGAGATCGCTCCCGGACCCCCGCTGGACCACCAGGGACTTTTGGCAGGTCTTCAGGGGGTCAGGAGGGTGGGGGGCTGTAGTAAATTAATTTGGAAGATCTTGGGGAGGGGTCAGGATGGTGGGGGGTTGTATTTAATTAATTTGGCAGGTCTTGGGGGGCTGTAGTAAATTAATTTGGAAGATCTTGGGGAGGGGTCAGGATGGTGAGGGGTTGTATTTAATTAATTTGGCAGGTCTTGGGGAGGTCAGGAGGGTGGGGGTTGTTAATTAATTTAAAGTGTTGGGATGGTTTTTTTTTGGGGGGGGGGGGGGTTCCCACAGAATTAGAAAGACAAAAGTTTTCTGATCTGGGGAATTGGCTGAAATGGCCCTCCCCAGACCCGAAAACAAAATGGGAAGAAAAAAAAATGTTATGCACTCCCCTAATTTGCTCCATAAGACGCACAGACGCCCGGGGACAGAGCCGGTTTAGCACAATTTTTCTTTTTTTAATTTTCCCCCTCTGAATCCTAGGTGCGTCTTATGGTCAGCTGCGTCTTCTGGAGCGAAAAATACGGTATCTCCTTTGACCCTGCTCTTCTGCCAGAACCAGAACGATTGCACCTAACCTCTGAATCTAAAGCAGTGTTTCCTGGACCACCTCCCGCCTGCTGCGGGATGTGCAATGGAAACTCCACCAAGGCTTCCCTGACGGAGAGAGAAAATTCTAAAACTTAGCTGTCTCTTATCACTTCTAGAACCCACTGGTCCCAGGTGTTTTTGGGTCCACTCCCTGTAAAACCGTATCAGACGTCCCCCAACCACCTCCCCCGAGAGAGTGGACCGATCTGGCTTCATTGCGAGGACTTAGTGCCTCCGGTTCCCTCCCTGGCCCCATCTCTGGCTGGTCTTCGGGAACCTCGAAAGGAGGGCTGCCTTCCAGATCCTTGCTTCTGCAACACCAATGACGAGCTCCTGTTGAGACAAAAATGTCTCACATCCTGGAAACGTGGGTGAGAGAGAAAGGTCTTTCTGCCGCTCTTATCTTCAGGCAGCTTATTTCCCTTCGACTCCTCTAACTGCTTTATTAACTACTCCAGGTCCTCTCCAAATAGCAGTTTTCCTTTAAAGGGGAGATTGCAGAGCTGTGACTTGGACCACATATCCACTGACCAATTCCACAACCACAGTAGACAGCATGCCAACACTGCAGATGCCATACTCCTGGCTGAGGTCCGTATCAAATCATACAAAGCATTGGCCACAAACACAATTTCAGCTTCTAACTGGGCCGCCTGCTGCGAATTGTCAGCGGAGCTCCCAGCCTTTTCCTGGGCTTTCTGTACCCAGTGCAAACAGGCCCTTTGCATCAGGCTATCACAAATGGCCGCTTGAAGGCTTAAGGCAGAGACCTCAAACATTCTCTTCAACTGAATCTCCACTTTCTGATTCTGAACATCCTTTAGCGCGTCCGAGCCCATGACCAGGATGGTTGTCTTCTTGGTGACTGAAGACACCGAAGCATCTACCTTAGGTAGCCCCAAGAGCTGCAAAATATCCTCAGTTAAAGGATATAACTTCTCCATTGCCCTTGCCACCTTCAGCCCTGTTTCTGGAGCATTCCATTCTTGGTCCACCAGCTTCTTAACCTTCTTGGAAAGTGGGAAGGTCTTAGGGGGACCTCAAAGGCCATCCAGCACTGGGTCCATTCCATTATCCGACACCTCCTGCAGCACCTTAACCCTTAGTTCATGCATATTCATTGTGGATATCCTGAAAACCCAACTGGCTGTGGGGTCCCCAGGACAGGTTTCAGAAGCCCTGCCCTAGCTCCTTCAAGACATGGGAAATAAGAGGTCTCAACTCCTCCATGCGGAACAGCTGGACCACTCGCGAGTCATCCCCTCCTCAGGTTCAGACAGATCTCCAGTTCCGTCTCTGTTCTTACCCGATCTGTCATTAGTTGGATCATCCTGCAAATGTTCAGAATCCTCCGATTCTACATTCCCATCAGGATGGCTAAGACCCAACTTGTGGAAAAAGTCCTCCGAACCACTTACCGGGGACCCTTTCGACCTCTTTGGGTTCCGCTGCAATTTGTGATTCAGGGACCATTTACCCCTGTACTTTTCCTGGCCAAATAAAACTTGTGCATTAGTAAAACAAAATCCGCAAATTCCTCTCCATCACTGTCCCCTAAATCAGGCATTTCCAGGATTTCCTCCCTCTGATCCCCGACCCTAGCCTACACCACTGGAGACAAAGGGAGAGGGGAATCTTGAGGCTCCTGAGCAGATGCCTGTTTCCTGCCTGTTGTGGCAAAATCTCCTCCAGCGGCTTTTCCAACAGGACCCTGGGATCGGGTAGACCTCCTGTCTGCTAATGGCCCTGAGGATCCCTCCCCCCGTTGCACAATCGGCACAATACGTGACCGAATTAAGCTGCGAGCAGGCGCTGCCACAGGCCTGACAGTTTAATGTGTTCCGAAGTTGGTGCCATTAGGGAGGACATGTGGCAATGCCTGCCCTGCCAATACTGAAATCTGCCATGGCTCGAATCAACTCAGCTAGCGTCGCCAATACAGGTAGCCTGGCATACAACTTCTTCTCTTCCCTTCATCTGGCAGCAGCTTACAATGCCGAAGACTTTTTTTTTTTTTTTAAGAATGTCAGCCAAGAAAAAGAGAACAAAAAGAAATATTTCTCTTCTGCTGACTGAATCCTTAGGGGAGAAGACATCAGAGGAAGGAGGGAACCAGAACCCCTGGCTTTCCTACCCCTGGATGTTGAGGGCTAAAGCCGAACAGGGACTGCCAATCCTCCACTCGCCCAGAGGGATGGCCCACGAAGGAACCTAGCACCTCAGAGTTCTTCTAATCTTTTTTCTTCTTTTTTTTACTAGACTGCAGGGTTGTAACTCTACCATCTGCTGGAGACAGAGAAATACAGAGGGACTGCAGGTGGTATTCTCGGTTAAGTAAGCAGTGCCTAATAAGCTTTTTAGTTCTCTGCCTCTATCAGCTGGTAGAGATGCAAAATCCACTTGTCCGAACTGATCTGGGGTATGAACAGGAACTTATTTTCTTATGTTCTTATAAAAGCAGATAATGTCTTACTTCAAAACAATCCAGCAAGAAACTTATTGAGCATGGCAATCTTATAGCCACCTGCAGGCATTCCTTATTAGCTTAGAAATAGAAAGTTAACCGTCAAACAGGACCAGCCCAAGGACAGAGTCCTTCCAGATGCAGATGGGCAAGCCCCACCATGGTCTGATTGTAGCCAGCTACTGGATCAAAGTGTTTCTGTCAAAAATTGATTTCTACCACTTTACCCTCCGTCGCCTCAGGTACAAACTTACGGGCCGATACAGTACAGTGTGCTCGACGGAGCGCACTGTTAACCCGCCATTGGACGCGCGTTTTCCCTTACCCCTTATTCAGTAAGGGGGCCGAAAACACGCGTCCAACCTGCCGAACCTAATAGCGCCCTCAACATGCAAATGCATGTTGAGGGCCCTATTAGGGATTCCCGCGCGATTCAGAAAAAATGTGCAGCCAAGCCACACATTTTGCTTTCAGAAATTAGCGCCTACCAAAAGGTAGGCGCTAATTTCTTTGGGCACCCTCCGACTTAATGTCATGGCAATATTAAGTTGGAGGTCCCGAAGGGTAAAAAAAGTTAAAAAAAAAATCTGAAGTCGGCCTGCGGCTGTCGGGTTGAAAATCGAACGCTCAATTTTGCCGGCGTCCGGTTTCAGAGTCCGTGGCTGTCAGCAGGCTCGAGAACCGATGCCGGCAAAATTGAGCGTCGGCTGTCAAACCCACCGCTCCGGGCCAAAAGGAGGCACTAGGGACGCGCTAGTGTCCCTAGTGCCTTGCTCCGTGAATGCCACAGAGGCATTCACGGAGCGGGATGCCAGTGGCCAGTGGTTGGTGTTCCACCTTCACAGAGCGGAAGGATGGAGGCCTTCAGAGGGATAGCCATGTTAGTCAGTCTAGTGTAGCAAAAATGACAAGAGGCAGGTGTCACCTTATAGACTAAATACTTTTTTAAAGCATGAGCTTTCCAAATCAGAGTCCACTTCCTCAGATGCATTAGTTTGATACAGGCAATGGGTAATATATATGGGGATGGGGGGTGGGTGGGGGGAGAGAAAATACAAAACAAAGACGACACTGAATTAGGCAGGCAGTGAAACTGTGTGTTAATAGCATTATAGTCCAACGGAGTAAGTGTGAAAAGCAAGAATGATCTGAGAACAGTTCATAGAAAGTTGTAGTATGCCATAAAGCCATTGTCTGTTCAGACCTAGGGTGATGGTGTTAAAATTTTGATGAGCTCCAATTCAGCAGTTTCATGCTGGAGTGAGACTCTCTCCTTTCCCTTTATTTAAAATAGTTAAATCCCACCTAATGTACAATAGATCTTGTTACAAACAGGTAATATGCTTATACATACACACAGTAATTTAAGACATAAAACTGCCACAGGCAGACTGTAAAATAAAACACAAAAAAGTAAATTGTTTGCATAAAATAGAATTATTCAGTGGCTATAAACATTCTAGCCTATCACTTTAATAAGAACTTGAATAACTTAAATCAATTCTATATAGACAGTGTACTAAAAGCTTATATAAAATAAAAAGTTGGGTCATGGAATTTTGCACTAATTGCAACTTTAATTTGGCTGGTTGACTAATATACAAAGAGTTGCAAAAATCTAGGTAAGAATTAACTAGTGCCTGTGTAACCTGCTTTAAATCATTGAATTCCAAATAGGGACACAACTCTCCCTGAAAATGAACTGCTTACTCACTAAAGGCACCACAGGAACATGTGTCCCAGATTCACCCACTCTAGCCCCACTACAACTGTAAAATGTGTTCAGACACCTAAAGTTATTGCTTATTTCATAGAAACTCCTCATAAAAGTTACCTTTGAAAATCTCACAGTGCTCTTAGTTTTTTTTTTTTTTTTTTACCTGTATAATTTACAAGGGCAAACTGTCTGGGTTAAGGGTGAGATTAATGTGCCTTGCCTCTCCTTCCCCGCAGAGTGCCCAAGGCAATTTTTAAAGGGCCTTTTTTCTTGGATAGAAATCTCTTTGAAAATTGTCCTTTCAGTGACTAATATTTCTAGTCTGGAAATCACTTTAATGCCATGTGATATATGTTGGTTGAGTTATAAATATTTAAACAATGCTCTGGGTTTACCTTGCTACCCCTCCATAGTCTAAGCCTTCTTCTCCAGGAAAGATAATCCACAATCGTCTTCTCAGGTCCTGAGGGTTAAAACTCATTATCTAAAACAAAACAAAAGTAAAAGATTAAATATAATATTACATAGGCTCTGTGTTCAAAATTGGAATTCTAAGTATGTAGGCAATAAAGAGCCTATTCAGACAATTAAGATGAGTGAATTTGATTAGTATATTTGCTAAGATAATATACACTCAGTAGAAATTCTGCTGATCCTTTCTCATTCAGGCAGACATGCTCAAGACCCCACTTAACAAGTTATTATATTTTAAGACCCACACATATTTTGGCACACTGGTATGTCAGTCCTGACTGTCACACAATACATAGGGAGGATAATTTTATAACTGTGCATGTAGAACTAAAGTATGCAAGTAAAAAGTACTAGCAGACTTTATCCCAAATTTTCAAAACAGACTTATGTACCTAAGTCTGTAGGTTTGTTTGTGTAATGTTGATTTTCAGATGTGAGTAAATTTATGTGTACACGTTTATACCTGCAGGCACAGAGCAGGTGTAAATTTACAAAACCAAGACAAGTAAAGCGGAGAGAATCTCAAATGTCCATAAATTTTAGATTCAAAAGAAATTTTATTTGCAATAGTCCAGATGTATCATCAGATACTTCCAAATTCATGAAGGGTTACATGGACCCCCATGAATGACTAAAGAATTGGATCGAGGAAGAGCGCTCAATGTGATTTACTAGTATTTCAGCAAAGCTTTTGATACGGTCCCGCACAGGCGGCTTGTGAATAAAATGAAAAGCTTGGGAGCGAGCGCCAAAGTGGTGGCATGGATTATAAGTTGGTTGATGGACAGAAGACAGCATGTGATGGTAAATGGAACCTACTCTGAAGAGAGAACGGTGTTAAGCAGAGTGCCGCAAGGATCAGCGTTGGGACTAGTCCTGTTCAACATCTTTGTGAGCGACATTGTGGAAAGGATAGAAAGTAAATTTTGTCTTTTTGTGGATGATACTAAGATCTACAATAGAGTGGACATGCTGGAAGGAGTAGAGAGAATGAGATGATTTAAGGAAGCTTGAATGGGGGTTGAAGATATGGCAGCTAGGATTCAATGCCAAGAATTGTAGAGTCATGCATCTGGGGTGTGGTAATCCAAAGGAGCTGTATGTGATGGGGGGTGAATGGAGAAATTACTTACCTGATAATTTCATTTTCCTTAGTGTAGACAGATGGACTCAGGACCAATGGGTATAGTGTGCTCCTGATAGCAGTTGGAGATGGAGTCAGATTTCAATCTGACATCACCACCAGCACATATACCCGAAAAGCAATTATGGATATATGTGTGTTTGGATAATTTTGATTAATTTGGTTAACTTGATTAACTTGATACTTGATTACTCGGCTTGGTTGTCATGGTTTCTAGCTGGAGACCACCAGGGCACTCAGAGAAGCATTGACACCTGGTAATCTAGGTGTTTGAACTAGAGGTAAGGGTTGGCTTACCCTTGCTTGTGTTGCTCTCGGGGGAAGGTTCCCCCAAGGATTCTTGATTATGAGGCAGCCATGGGCGGGGTGCTGAGTCCATCTGTCTACACAAAGGAAAATGAAGTTATCAGGTAAGTAATTTCTCCATTTCCTAGCGTGTAGCAGATGGACTCAGGACCAATGGGATGTACAAAAGCTACTCCCAAACCAGGTGGGAGGCTGCCCCTGGCCCATTTAGGGCTGCCCTTGCGACTGCTGTGTCCTCCTTGGCCTGAACATCCAGGCGATAGAATCTCGAGAAGGTGTGGGTGGAGGACCACGTTGCCGCCCGACCGATCGCTGCGGGTGGCAGCATCTTGGTTTCTGCCCAGGACATTGCTTGGCCCTTGTGGAGTGGGCCTTGACTTGTAGAGGTGGAGGCTTGCCTGCCTCTACGTAGGCCGCCTTGATTACTTCTTTGATTTGCCCCAGAGTCTGTGACTAAATCACAGGTAGGCTAGTCTGACTGTTCGTGCTTCCAGTCGGTTGATGTTCCATGCCGACTCTTCTTTTGTCCCCTTGTCCTTGGGCCGTTAGCTCCTGGCAGTGGACTCCCCACCGTCGCAGGCTCGCATCCATGGTGAGCAAGGTCCAGTCCGGTGGGGATAGGCTTATTCCCTCGCTCAAGTAGTTTTCTTGCAACCACCACTGTAGCTGGTTCCGAACTTCCGCCAATAGTCGGAGGGGGGCGGAGTAGTTCTGAGACATCAGTTTCCACCGTTAGAGCAGGGAATGCTGTAGGGGGTCGCACGTGAGCCCTTGCCCACGGGACAACTTATATGGTCGAAGCCATGAGTCCGAGGGCTTGGTAGTCACATGCTGTAGGGAGAGTGGAGTTCAGCAATGCTTGCAGTTGTTCCATCAATTTTCTTCTACTTGTAGCAGGAAGGGTAACCTTGTTC
Source organism: Rhinatrema bivittatum (assembly GCF_901001135.1). Taxonomy (NCBI): domain Eukaryota; kingdom Metazoa; phylum Chordata; class Amphibia; order Gymnophiona; family Rhinatrematidae; genus Rhinatrema; species Rhinatrema bivittatum. Next base: position 61,912,495 of record NC_042622.1, read on the forward strand.
CGTTGGGAGTGGAACGGACTCCCAGGTATTCTAGAGGTTGGGAGAGCTGCAGCCGCCTCTTGGATGTGTTGATGATCCACCCGAGGCTCTGCAGTAGGTTCATGACTCTGGTGGTTGTTTGATAGCTTTCCTCTGGTGATTTCGCTCTAATCAGCCAATCGCCCAGGTATGGGAGCACGAGGATTCTTTCTTTCCTCAGTGTCGCCACTACTACCACCATGATCTTGTTAAACGTTCAGGGGGCTGTAGCTAGCCCGAACGGTAGGGCCTGGAACTGGTAGTGATGGCCCAATACCGCGAAGCGTAGGAACACTGATGGTTGTGATGGATCGGTATGTGGAGATAGGCTTCTGACAGATCCAGGGAGGTTGGGAATTCTCCCGGTTGTACTGCCTTTATGACCGAACGCAGGGCTCCATGCAAAAACAGGGTCCCTTCAGGTAGCGATTGAAGGTCTTGAGGTCCAGGATGGGCCGGAATGTTCCCTCGGGAGCGATGAAGTAGATGGAATAGTGCCCAGAAATTTGTTGGTACGTGGGCACCGGTGTTATTGCCTTTAGGGCGAGAAACTTTGTCAGTGTAGTTTCCACTGCCGTCCTTTTGACGGGGGAGTAGCACGGTGAATTCACCAACTTGACCGGAGGGATGCTGTGGAAGTTCAGTTAGTATCCCTCTCGGATGATGGTTAGAACCCAGTTGTCCGATGTTATTTCGACCCATCTTTGGTATAATAAGGCAAGTCCATACGGGTTCTTCCCGTAGATGGGTCTGTTGATTCTCATTGAGTGTTGCGGCTGGGGCCTGGGCCCGAGCCGGCTCCTCTTTTGTTGTGTCTATTCCGAAAGGACTGTCCCCTGCTGGAGGGGCAAGGTGCGTGGTGTGTGTTTTTGTATGGTCAAAAACGCTGAGATTCTCTGCCCTTAGATGCCCGGGGAGAAGGGCGTAGGTTCTTCTTGTTTCTGTTCTCCGGTAGCCAGGATACTGGGGACAAACCCCACTTGTTGGCTAACTTGTCCAGTTTGCTTCCGAACAGGAGTGCTCCTCTGAAGGGCATTCTTGTGAGCTTTGTCTTAGAGGTCGCGTCAGCTGACCAACTTCGAGGCCAGAGTTGTCTTCTGGCTGCCACTACGGACGAGATGCCCCTCGCTGTGGTGCGTACCAGGTCTGAATCTGCATCTGTGCGGCAAGATATTGCCGGATCTAATGCTTCGATTGACGTAGTTACATCCCTGGACATAGCCAGGCAGGCGCGTGTCACCACGGCACAGCAGGCAGCGATCTGTAAGGACATAGCTGCCACATCAAAGGACTGTTTGAGGATGGATTCCGGCCATCTGTCATGGGCATCTTTGAGTGCCGCTGCTCCCTCAACTGGTATGGAGATGCGCTTTGTGGTGGCGCAGCCCAAGGCGTCGACTTTGGGAACCTCAGAATTTCCTTAGCTGAGGGGTCCAAGGGGTAGAGGGCTTCTAGGGCCCGACCTCCCTTGAAGCTGGCCTCTGGAGCGTTCCATTCCAGGTCAATCAGTTGTTGAACGGCCTGTAGTGTTGGGAAATGGCGTGAGCGCCTGACGGAGCCCGACCAGATACGGCCTTGGACTCTGCTGTGCGATTGTATCCTGGATGGCCAATGGCTTCAGGCTCGTGGCCATGAGATCTGGTAGCTCGTTTTTGGAGAGGAACGCATCATGTTTCGGTTCTGATCTAGGAGTTCCAGGGGTTCTGAAACTTCCACCGACTCATCTGTGTCCTCTAAGGGGAGGCCTTTGATGGCTTTGTCACCGGTGGTCCTGACTGTGCTTGGATGAAGATTGCAGCTCTGCGAAGAATCCCACCCAGGAGAGTTACCTGGGACTGTATTGGGTTCGACAGTGCTCCCTGAAGATCCCCATTGAGGTGGGGCAGAGTCAGGAATAGAGAGGTCTGGGGTAGTTTGCTGGAGCCGGAATCCTCAACTTGCTGAGGAGGGCCTTGCCTTAGTTCCCCCAGAGCTTCTTCGCACTGCAGGCACAGGGCGGTGACCACTTCTGGCTGCGCCACTCTCAGGTGGCAGGCTGGTCAGAGGGCCTGTCCCTTGGTTGTTTTGGCCGGATGTGCCACGATTAGCGCGTGGATCCTTCTCGGATGCGCGTGCCGGGCGTGGTTGTGCGCATGGCCCTTTTATGCGTGTCGCTGTGTGCCCGGCACAGATGCGCGCGTTGCTATGCGCCCAAGTCTTTTATGCGCATAAGAATTTTATGTGCCCGGCTCGCTGCTGTGCGCATGGCTAAGGGATGCGGGCAAAGCGGCGACCAAGGGGGGGAAAATGGTGCCGGCGACCATGCAAGCAAGATGGCGGTCCCCCTGGACAGTCTCCATGTGGGAGGACCCTCGTGCCGGATCGGGGTCTAGCCCGGACTGGGCTGCTCAACCCGATTAAACGGACGCCAGATGGACGAGCTGTGCGGCTATCCGAGACTTGGAAACTGGAGACTTAGAGAAAATTTTCTACCTTACCTTGTCTCAGCGCTTCACGGTCTCTTGCCGGGCGCTCTCCGGCTGCGGGGGGAGAGGGGAATACCTTCACCGCCGCACTTGGTCTCCACCCGCTGCCTCTCAGCCGCTCCCTTTTCAGGGGGCTAAGTCCTTGCCGGGCAGCGACTGGACCGAGGCTGCCTCTCAGCCGCTCCCTTTGCAAGGATCTAAGTCCATGCTGGGAGCTAGGCTAACGTCTGAGGGATGTCGGAAATCACCTCAGAAATTCTCGACTGGGGGAGGGACCCTTAGGTATCACCGCATGAGAGCGGGGCTCTTTTTTCTTTCTTTAAATTTGGAGTTTGGTTTTCTAACGCTGTGCAAGCATGTGTGAAGTCCCGAACTGCTATGGAGATGGAAAAAAAAACAGGATCAGAGCCTCGTGCACGGGTATATGTGCTGGTGGTGATGTCAGATTGAAATCTGACTCCGTCTCCAACTGCTATCAGGAGCACACTATATCCATTGGGCCTGAGTCCATCTGCCACACGCTAGGAAAGGGCTGTTGTGCACGGAGCAAGAGAGGGAACTTGGGGTGATAGTGTCTAGAGATCCGAAGATGGCGAAGCAATGTGATAAGGCGATAGCTAAAGCCAGAAGAATGCTGGGCTGCATAGAGAGAGGAATAACCAGTAAGAAAAAGGAGGTGATAATCCCCTTGTACGGGGTCCTTGGTGAGGCCTCACCTGGAGAATTGTGTTCACTTCTGGGGACCATATCTCAAAAGGGACAGAGACAGGAGGGAGGTGGTTCAAAGAAGGGTGACAAAAATGATGGGGGGAGGAGAGGTTGAAGGACTTAAATATGTATACCCTGGAGGAGAGGAGGTGAGGCGAGATATGATACAAACCTTCAGATACCTGAAAGGTTTTAATGATGCACATATGACAAACCTTCTCCGTTGGAAAGAAATCAGTAGAACTAGGGGTCACAGAATGAAACTTCAGGGAGGACGACTCAGAATCAACGTCAGCAAATATTTTTTCACGGAGAGTGTGGTGGATGCCTGGAATGCCCTTCCGGAGATGGTAAAAACAAAAACAGTGAAAGATTTCAAAGGGGCATGGGATAAACACTGAGGATCCCTAAAGGCTGAGGATGGAAATGAGGAAGAATGCATGTGGGTAACTTGCTGGTGTGGCAGTTACTACCCTTAACCCACAAGCCTTCATACTGTTGATGCAACCCATTATTGCTATCTGCTTTAATGGCAGGGGGAAAAGAGGAAAAGGGGAATTAGTTTCGGACAGCAACCAACACGGACATAAATTTTATGATCTGGGAAAACAAATAAGCATGGGGGTAACTTGCTGATATGGCTGATACTACCCTTAACCAATAAGCCTTATACTTGGGATGTAACTCCAAGATTGCTCTGTTTCAACAGCAAGAGATAACGGGGAGTTGGACTAAGACAGCAACCAACAAGGGCTCTGACTTTAATGGTTTGGGAAACTAAGTATGGGCGTAACTTGTATGGCACGGCAGCTGCCACCCCCTGATGATACCTTTATGGGACAGACCTGTATGGCATGGCTGGTGTTACCATAAGCTTGCTGGGTAGACTGGATGGACAACTTGGTCCTTTTCTGCCGTCATGTCTATGTTTCTACGATATATCTGGACTATTGCAAATAAAAATTATTTTGAATCTAAAATTGATGGACATTTGAGATTCTCTCTGCCCTACTTGTCTTGATTTTGGTTATTTTGTGGTGCCTCTGTTCCTTTTTTGCATGTGTAAATTTACACACAATTATGAAAATTAATATTATGCATGTAAATGATTTCCCTGCCCCTTTTGTGCATATAAAGTTCATACATAAGTGAGTTATGCACTTACTTTTAAACACACAATTGGGCAATTTTCAAAAGCTCACTTACAGGCATAAATCCTTTTAAAAATTCAGCTTTTAGTGAGCAAGTGTATGTTAAATACCTGCTGAAATGAGTCCTCGAACAAGGTCTTTCTTGTCACTGTAATCTTTATGTGCTGCGGCATTGCAAGTTGCTGAAAAGAGAGATCAAATCATCTTTATAGCTATCATATACAACAGACTCCAGCTGGAAGCAGTGTAATGATATAAATTATCTACTTTACAGAACAAATAAATGCAACACGCTTTACCGAGCTGTTACCCTCTGTAAATTTCAGGAAAACTTTACTGCACTGTGGACAGGATAACTGGGCAGATAGGGTGGGCTGGATGGTCTCTTTCTGCTGTCATTAACTATGCTACCATGTTACTGTGATACTAACTCGCTATCTGATAAATAACTAATGCCATTATAATATATGGCTATATTTTTTTTTTATCCCTCGGGCCGTTCTTCCACCCATGTCCCTTCCCAGATGGTCTTGCCAGGATTGCACAGGAATTCCTGACTCAGACAACTTTCTTCTCCAGGCCTGAGTGCACCAACTCCCCAAACAAGGGATCCAAATTCAGATCCCTCAAACCACAGCACAAAGTGCTATAAGCTTGAGCTACAGGGTGAACTATAGAGCCACAAGGTCCTTTTTTTTACAGCTGTCATCTACATGCAGCTTATTACACTTTTAATGTGATGTGTGGAGGAGGCCTCTTGTCCTACAGAGGTCTTCATACATGTGACTTGCATCTTATCATGAAAGGAAAGTTCATTTAATTGCCATGTTCCTGGGGCCAGCGGTTACAGGTGGGGACTACAGAAACTATTTCTGCTACCAGGAAGCACAATATACTAAAGTTTGTTATAATTTAACTAGACCACAGGTAACCTGGGAATTTAACTGATCTTGTACCATGAGGAAGGATGTATGGCACTACTAAGTCATTTAGCACAGCAAATACTTTTTTTTTGTAAAGAATCGGAGAAATTACTTACCTGATAATTCCGTTTTCCTTAATGTAGACAGATTGACTCAAGACCAAGGGGTTTTTGCTCCCCTACCAGCAGGAGACAGAGTCAAGTTTCAAAGCTGATGTCACCCTTGATACACCCCTGCAGTGACCTCAGCCCTTCAGTTTTCTCTTCAAAAGCCACTATGGACATACTATCGAAAAACTTGATTAAAAACGGATAACCGTAACTGTACTCAACCAAACACTGAACCCCAGCAAGATTTTAGATGCCCTGATCTAGGGACTGGATGACAACTTACTTGTAATCTCTTTGAATCGATTTCCACTCCACAGGCGAATCTTTGGCACCGTTCTTGGGCAGCCGTAGGTGGGATGCTGAGTCCATCTGTCTACACTAAGGAAAACGAAATTATCAGGTAAGTAATTTCTCCATTTCCTAGCATGTAGCCAGATAGACTCAGGACCAATGGGATATACAAAAGCTAATCCCAATCGGGGCAGGAGGCTGCCCGCGGTCCGGTTAACACCGCCCTTGAAAAGGCTGAGTCCTCCCAGGCCTGAATGTCCAGGTGATAGAACCTGGAGAAGGAGTACAAGGAGGACCATGTCGCTGCTCGGCAGATGTCGATGGGAAACAGCATTCTAGCTTCCGCCCATGAGACTGCCTGAGCCCTAGTGGAATGAGCTTTATCATGAAGGGGTAATGGCTTTCCTGCCTCCACATAGGCTCCTATCACCACCTCCTTAATCCAGCGAGCTATGGTAGACCGCGAGGCTGGTTCGCCCTGCTTCCTTTCACCGTGAAGGACAAACAGGCAAGTCTGTCTTTTAGACCAGTTCTGAAACTTCCAGGTACCCCAAAGCCTACTTACATTTAAATGGTGGAGGAGGCAGTATTCTTCCACATCCTTGTGCTTATCTAGGGATGGCAACAAAATGGACTGATTCAAATGAAACTCCTAGACTACCTTGAGCAAGAAGGATGGAAAGGTACGAAGCTGTAACACTCCTGGAGTCATCCAGAGGAATGGTCCCGACATAACAATGTCTGTAGTTCAGAGATGTGACGTGCCAAGCAAACAGCCACCAGGAACACCATTTTCAGGGTTAATAATCGAAAGATTGTGCAGCGGATGAAAGGAAGTCTCTGCCAAAATCTCCAGTACTAGATTAAGATTCCAAAAGGGAACCGGCCTCCGTAGGGGTGGCTGGAGGTGTTTCACCCCTTTCAGAAAATGGGCCATGTCCGAATGAGCCCACAGGAGGGTTCTGTTCACCTTGCCCCTGAAACAGGAGAGAGCCACTACCTGGACCTTCAAGGAGTTAAGGGTCAAACCTTTATTCAAGCTATCCTGCAAAAATTCCAGAATTAGTGGGATTTTGACTGTCAGAGGAAAAACACCGCGTTCCTCGCACCAGGCCTCAAATACTCTCCAGACCCGCACATACGCTAGGGATGTAGAGATTTTCTGTGCGCAGAGTAAGGTGGCAATTACTGCCACTGAATATCCTCGCTTCATCAGGCGAGCCCTCTCAAGGGCCAGACCGTAAGACAGAATCAAGTTGGATCCTCATGAAGAACCTGTCCCTGCGATATGGCAGGACCCTGTACGGTGAGAGGCATGGGGGGTTTCCACCATGAGTCTCCACATATCCGCATACCATGGACACCTAGGCCAATCTGGAGCTACTAGTAGGACTAATCCCCTTTGGTACTCGATTCTGCGAATGACCTTGCCTAGGAGGGTCCACTGAGGGAAGGCATATAGCAACTACTCTTCTGGCCAGGTCTGAACGAGAGTGTCGATCCCCAGAGTCAACTGATGTCTTCTGCAAGGGAAGAAAGCGCAGTTGCTTACCTGTAACAGGTGTTCTCCTAGGACAGCAGGAAGTGGGTGACATCATCCGATGGACCCCCCCGTACGGAAAACTTTTGTCAAAGTTTCTAGAAGCTTTGACCAGCAGACTGAGCATGCCCAGCCTGCTACTATCTGTGCATCCACGCAAGGTCCCCCTTCAGTCTTGTAATAGCAAAATACAAGCGAAAAAATAAAACAAACCGAAGGTGAACCCAACATCGTGGGGAGGCGGGCAGGATTCCTGAGGACTAACATCCTGCTGTCCTAGGAGAACACCTGTTACAGGTAAGCAACTGCGCTTTCTCTTAGGACAAGCAGGATGGTAGTCCTCACATGTGGGTGAGTACAAAGCTCCAGACTGTCCCACTCAACTGGAGAGACCAACAGCGACCGAACAAGGTGCCAATGGGCACAACACAACTGCGGCGCTGTGGGTAAACAGGGGCAGTCTGGGTTCCACAAGAGCACGAAGCAAGAAGAGTTGGATTCAGGACTGGAACAGACTGCACAGGACGGGCTGACCAAAGGCACTATTCTGACGGCTGTCTCTGTGTAGGCAGTAATGGGCCGCAAATGTGTGAAGAAAACTTCAGATTGCGGCTTGGCAAATTTCAACAACGGGGACTGCATGCAAGCGAGCCACCGACATCACCATAGCCCGCACAGAGTGAGCTTTTACTCTGCCGGCCAGCTGAAGGCCTGCCTGCGTGTAGCAGAAGGAAATGCAATCTGCCAGCCAGTTGAACAAGGTCTGCTTACCCACCGCCACTCCCAGCCTGTTGGAGTCAAAGGACACAAAAAGCTGGGTGGACAGTCTGTGGCTCGCCATGCGATCCAGGTAGAATGCCAAAGTCCAAGGTATGAAGCGCCCGTTCCCCTGGGTGGGAATAAGGCCTCAGAAAAAAGGTGGGCAGAACGATGGACTGAATGAGGTGGAAATCAGTCATGACCTTGGGCAGAAACTTAGGGTGAGTATGCAAGACCGCATGATCGCGGAAGAATTTCATGTACGGTGCGCGTACGTAACCAGAGCCTGAAGCTCACTGACCCTACGAGCTGAAGTGATCGCCACCAGGAATATGACTTTCCAGGTGAGGAACTTCAGGTTGCAGGACTACAGCGGTTCGAAAGGAGGTTGCATGAGTTGTGCCAGAACAATGTTGAGGTCCCAGGACACGACCGGAGGCCGAAGAGCGCACTTCAGCTGGAGATGCCCCTGCATGAAACGGTCCACCAAGGGTTGGACCAAAATGGGCATTCCAGCGACACTCAATGGTACGTGCTGACAGCACTGAGGTGCACTCTGACAGAACTCTTCCGGAGCTTGGAATTGGACAGTTGCCACAGGTAGTCCAGCAGCTGGGGGAGGGGGCGTAAGAAAGGGTCTAAGCCCTGACCCCCACACCAGATGGAAAATGTTTCCACTTTGAGCTATAGGACTTCCTGGTCAAAGGTTTCTGAGACTCCACCAGGACCCAGGAAATACAGTCCGAGAGCTGTAGAGGCTGGAGGACTACGCGCTCAACGTCCAAGCCATAAGGGTCAGCGCCTGGAGGTTGGGATGGTGCAGGGTGCCCTGATTCTGTGAGATGAGATAGAGTGCCGTCTCCAGCTGGATGTGTGCCTGCACTGACAGGTCCTGCAGGAGTAGGAACCAGACTTGCTGAGGCTAAAAAAGTGCCACGAGTATCATGGTTCCCCTGTCCTGCTGAAGCTTCAGTAGAGTCTTTGAGAGGAGCGGTAGAGGAGGGTACGCATACAGCAGGCCCTTCCCCCAGTGAAGGGAGAAGGCACTGCAAGCCGGATGGCGGTACAAGCTACCAGGAAGCAGAACCTGATCACCTTGTGGTTGTGAGAGGACACGAACAGATCCAAATCCAGCGTACCCCACTGGTGGAACAGGTCGGCCACTACCGCTGGGTTGAGGGACCATTCATGTGGTTGAAAGGACCGGCTTAGGTGGTTCGCCAGCATATTGAGGGGACCTGGCAAGTAGGTCGCTCGCAGACACATTCCCTGAGACAGGGCCCAGGTCCATTCTTGCACTGCTTCTTGGCAGAAGAGGAATGAGCCTGTGTTGCCCTGTTTGTTGATGTATCACATCGCGACCTGGTTGCCCGTCCAGATCAGAATTTCCTTGGATGATAACTGATCTCTGAACGCTCACAAGGCATACTGTATCACCCAAAGCTCCAGAAAGTTTATCTGATGGTGGGCTTGGGCGGCGGTCCAGAGGCCCTGCGTGTGGAGACCGTTTGTGTGTGTTCCCCAGCCCGGGGGGGGGGGGGGGGGGGGGGGCGTGTGTGGAAGCATTGGTGGAAAGGATCACCTGGGGCAGAGCGGGCTGGAAGGGAAGTCCTCGTTCTAGGTTGGAAAGGTCTTCTCACCAGGATAGAGACACTCTTACAGGGTCCGTTACTGTGACTGGAGCCTCGAGATCCTTGCAGCCACTGGGACCGCAGGGTCCATTGGGGGCTTCTCATGTGGAGGTGGGCCAAAAGGGGTCACATGGATGGAGGCCGCCATGTGCCCCAGTAGACGGAGCAGGAGGTGGGCTGGTACCCTCTGACTTTTGCGGACAAGGGTAGCCAACAAGGCAAGGGCGATCACCCGGTCCCTGGGCATGAAAGCTTTCGCTTGTGCCGTGTCCAGCCTGGCACCTATGAAGTCCAAATGGGAGGATGGACAGAGGTGTGACTTGGGAAAGTTTATAACAAACCCCACCATCTCCAGAGTCTGCCCAGTCAAGGCCAGAGAACGCAAGGCTCCGGAGCGAGAATCGCTCCTGACAAGTCAGTCATCCAGGTATGGGAACACTTGGACCGAGGGACGCCTGAGGTAGGCAGCCACCACCACTAAGCATTTGGTAAAGACGCGGGGGACCGATGCCAGCCTGAAGGGCAGCACTTTGTACTGATAATGTGCACTCCCCACCACGAAGCGCAGGTACTGCTGGTGGAAGGGACAATCGCAATGTGTCCGTAAGCCTCCTTGAGATCGAGGGAGAAAAGCCAGTCTCCTCTTCTGAGGAGTGGGATCAGCATGCCCAGAGACCATCTTGAATTTTTCTCTTACAAGAAGCTTGTTCAACACCTTGAGGTCGAGCATGGGGCCAAGCCGCCATTCCTCTTCGGAATGAGGAACTACCTCAAATAGAACCCAGTGCGAGGAGGGCAGAGAGTTCCATTTGAAGTACGACCAAATGGGCGTGCGAACCCCACGATGGACATAGGGGAGAGGTCTCTGGGAGCCAGCTGAAATGCAGATGGTACCCCTGACAGACAATGGAGAGGACCCAGCAGTTCGTTATCTCTTCCCAGTGACAGGCGAAGCTTAGGAGCCTGCCGCCAATTGGGGGATCTGACATCAGGGGTACGGGCAGCTGACTTATGCTCCCCTTATCACCAGTCAAAAGCCCGTGGCTGGGGCTTGCTGGGGGGCCGGTTGGGATCTGGTCAGCTGCTGTTGGCGAGGACGACCCCTGGAACTGGTGCGAGGTGGATGAGTCCGAGCGACTGGAGGATATTTCCTCTGCCGATAAAAGGGTTTCCGAAAACTCTGCCTGGAGGATTTTCTGGCCGAGAATGGGCCTTCCGAGGCACTAGCAGACAGCTGCTGAAGGGTATCATGATGGTCCTTCAGTTGAGCCACCACGTCCCGAACCTTATTCCCGAAGAGCTTTTCTCCCGTGCAGGGAAGGTCAACCAGCCTGTCCTGGACCTCCGGCTGGAGATCAAAGGCCGAAAGCCACGTCATTCGCCTGGTGCCGATGCCCACAGCGGCTAAGTGGGCTGCCGTCTCAAAAACATCATAGGTGGAATGCACCTCGTGTTTTCCTGTCTCAAGGCCCAACAGGGCAATAGTGGTAAGGCCCTCCTGCTGTTGCTGGGAGAGGCCCTCTGCAAAATCCTGAACTTGTTTCCAGAGGTTGCAGTTGTACTGGGTCATGTAAAGTTGGTAAGCCGCGATGCAGGCAACCAGCATGGCGCCTTGGAAGATCTTTCTTCCCAGGGCATCCAGCTCCCTATGCTCGCATCCTGGAGGAGTGGAGGCATGGGTAAGGGAGCACTGGGCCTTCTTTAGGGCACACTCCACAACCCCCGACTAGGGGGTGGGGAGTTGCCTCTTATCAAACCCCAGGGCCTGTTGCACCAAGTAGGTGGCATTGGCCTTTCTGTTCATGGAGGGAGACAGAAATGGAGTGCTCCCATATGTGGAGGAGGAGGTGGTCCTTGAAAATATCGTGGATAGGAACTGCCACGGTTTCCTTGGGAACATTGATGAACTGGAGCACTTCCAGAATCTTATGATGCGTGTCCTCCTATGTAAGCGGTTGGAAGGGAATGGCCTCGGCCATAGCACTGATAAACCCCAAAGGACAAGTCCTCGGGTGATGACCGGCGCCGCTCCTCCAGAGGGGAGGGTGCCGAAAGGGGGTCGTCGGAGTAGCCCGAGGACAAGTCTGTGGAGTTGTCACCCCAGGGGTCATTGGGCCCTTCCTTTCACTGGGATCAGCATGTCATGGGCGAGGTCTGTGAGGGGCATCAGCCCTGGGCTCCAAAGGCTTCAGAGGCCTCGAGGGCACCAGTGGCATCGATGGATCCCCCAGTATGGAGGGGATTATAGGCCATGGCAAACCGGAGGGTTCCAGCAAACGCTCGGGGAACCATGGGCAAGGGAACACGGTACCAGCCGTATCTTCCTCCTCGGAGGACCCAAGAATTGGGATTGCTCTGGTGGAGTGCATCGGTGGCCGACGCTCCAGCACGGGTGCCAACATCAATGGCGGAGGCTCAGGCACCGGTATGGAGACTGGTTGCACCAGCAGCTCAACGCTTTGAGCACTGCCGACTGCACCCTGCGGTCCAACTCCTGAAAGTCTGGGATGTCCAGGAAAGAGAGAGAGAGAGAGACAGACTAGCCATAATGCCCCATACTAGGTAGGTATTTAGACCCCTATATGAGGCCCACCTAGTTACTCAATGTGAGGTGTAGGTATTAGTGAGGGGTTAAGGGCCATTCTGACATGCAGAGTGTGACGTACAAACAGAACAGTCCACTCTTGTGAAGATTTGATGACCTTCAGAGTGAGGAAACTCACCCAAAGATGAGATTTGTGCAATGTTCTCTCAACCTAGCTTGATGTTACTCGGGTAGACAGTTGTAAAGGAACTGGTGGAGGAACACTCGGAGGAATTGTCTACCTCTGCTTCAACAGCAGGGGAGCAAGACTGATACTTCACTTTCAATGCAAAGCCAGCATAAGCTCTTTGCTTCAACGGCAGGGGAGAAAGTTTGACACGTCACACAGATCCAGCATAGCTCTCTGCTTCAACGGCAGGGGAGCAAGACTGATACTTCACTTTCAATGCATAGCCAGCATGGCTCTCTGCTTCAACGGCAGGGGGGAATGAAGGAAGGTGGATCTATATTCAGGCAACAACCAACAAGGACTGAATTACATAGTCTGGATAAACAGATAAGCATGGGTGTAGCTTGCTTATTGCGGTGGTTAATACCCCTAACTAATTAAGCTATTTCACTTAGATACAGTTCCAACACTGCTCTCTACATTAATGGCGGGGGTGGAAGGGAAATAGAATAAAAAAGGTTACTAAGTGCCAAGAGAAACAGATAAGTATGTGAGAGAAAAAAAAAGTGCGAAAGCTTGCTGGGCAGACTGGATGGGCCGTTTGGTCTTCTTCTGCCGTCATATCTGTTTCTATCAGGCCGATACAGTACAGTGCGCTCCGGCGGAGCGCACTATTAACCCGCGATTGGACGCGCGTTTTGGACGCACTCGCTTTACCCCTTATTCAGTAAGGGGTAATAGCGCATCCAAAACGCGTGTCCAACCACCCCCCCCCCCCCCCGAACCTAATAGCACCCGCAACATGCAATGCATGTTAATGGCCCTATTAGGTATTCCTGCGCGATACAGAAAGTAAAATGTGTAGCCAAGCCGCACATTTTACTTTCAGAAATTAGCGCCTACCCAAAGGTAGGCGCTAATTTCTCCGGGCACCGGGAAAGCAGTAAAAACAGCTTTTCTGTGCACCCTCCGACTTAATATCATGGCGATATTAAGTCGGAGGTCCCGAAAGTAAAAAAAAAGTAAAAAAAATAGAAAAAAAAAATTTTGAAATAGGCCCGCGGCTCGAAAACCGGACACTCAATTTGGCCGCGTCCGGTTTCTGAACCTGTGGCTGTCAGCGGGCTCGAGAACCGACGCCGGCAAAATTGAGCGTTGGTTGTCAAACCCACTGACAACCGCCGCTCCTGTCAAAAAAGAGGCGCTAGGGACGTGCTAGTGTCCCTAGCGCCTCTTTTTACCGCCAGCCCTAATTTAAATAAATTAAAATACTGTATCACGTGCACAGGAGAGTGGCCTGTGCGCTCACCCGCTCTCCCGCGATTTTACTGTATCGACCTGTATGTAACTTCAGCAACTTCTGGCTGAGCAAGAGAGAATGGCAGTCAAGTTTCTGGTAGGCTAGGCACATTTCATAACTTTTTGGTGAGTACACTAGGAAATTATTAGACTTTCTGGTAATTACAGACATTATACAACCATTTTTTATTATAGAAATGTTTAGGTAAGCGGTGCTTTTGGGAGGTTTGGAAAGCATTATGGGTATTTCCATTATTTCGTATGGAAAAACTTGACTTACAACCAGCCCTCTGGAACCAATTGAGTTCGTAAGTCAAGGGTCCACTGTATGTAGGTAGGCCTTGGATAGGTCCAGGGAGGTTAAAAACTCTCCTGATTGTACAGCCATTATCATGGAGCGTAGGGCTTCCATGAGGAAATGAATCACTCGTAGATGTCGGTTGACGCTCTTGAGGTCCAGGATGGGGCAAAAGGAACCTTCCTTCTTGGGTATGATAAAATAGATGGAATAACGCCCCCATATTTTCTTAGGATGCAGGTACTAGGAATATAGCCCTCATCCTGAGGAGCCTTAACAGGGTAGTCTCCACTGCCTGTTTCTTGTGCTGGGAGTGGCAAGGAGATGATATAAATATATCCCAAAGAGTGCTGTGAATTTCCAGTGCATCCTTCTCCTATGACCTCCAGTACCCATTTGACCAAAGTGATCTCGACCCACCGCTGGTAGAAGAGGGACAGTCGACCCCCTATCTCCTCGTTCTGATGGTGGGTCAGCAAAACTTCACTGGGGGGGGTGGGTGTTCAGGATGAATCTGAACTTGACCCTCTCTTGGGCTGCCAACTCCGAAAAGAATGAGACCTCCCAAAGGACAGAGACCTCTAAAATGTCAAGTTTATGTAGGCGCGAAAGCATTGGGAGCCCCTGGATTGACCCCCTCATGGGCGAGGGGCACTGTAACTGCTTTCTCTTATCTTCTGGTACCCGAGGTACTAGAGATTTGCCCCATTTACTGGCCAGCTTATCCAATTTGCTTCCAAAGAGGAGTGATTCTTTAAGGGCATCTTAGTGGTGGCGGCCAGAAGACAGCTATGGCTGTGGAACTGGTCAGCAGATACAACCTCCAAGGCAAAGCTCACAGAGACCATTCCTCTGGCTGAAGTACAGACTAGGTCCAAGCCGGCGTCAGCTAAAAAGGCAGCGATGGGTTCCATAATCGCTCTGGAATTTGTCCAAGACATCCACCTCCTGAGAGAGGAGCAGATACGAATGAGCTACCAGGGCACAAGAAGCAGCAATCTGTAAGGTCATTGCTACTGTGTCAAAGGCTTGATTAAAGAAAGACTCCATCCGCCTAACGTGCGCATCCTTTAAGGCTGCTCCTCCCTCCACTGGGATAGTTGTTCGCTTAGAGACGGCACAGACCAGC
This sequence comes from Rhinatrema bivittatum, assembly GCF_901001135.1. Lineage (NCBI taxonomy): Eukaryota > Metazoa > Chordata > Amphibia > Gymnophiona > Rhinatrematidae > Rhinatrema > Rhinatrema bivittatum. The sequence continues at coordinate 61,927,531 of NC_042622.1, forward strand.
GCATCCACTTCAGGGAAACGCAAATGTTTTCTCGCTGCTGGATCCAGTGGGTATAGAGCTCCAACGCTCGTCCACCTTTAAAACTTGCCTCTGGGGAGGAGATCACGTGATGTGGTGAACGAGGCAAGATGTGCTCAGGAGGGCTCTGGGTGCCGCGCTTGGTTTTTCCTGTGCCTTGATACAGAAATCTTTCTTTTTTCACGCGAATCACGAAGAGGACAACAAGGTACATGTCCATCACCAATTTTATGCAGCGCTCACCCACAGGTATGCCGATAAGATCCGGCAAAAAGGACAAAGTCAAAGCAAAGGCAGTAGAACCCAAAACGGTGGCGGTCCCGGCGGCAGCTAGTGCTTGACTTCTCTCCTGCTATGTCGGAGCAACTTAAGAATCTTTTAATGGAAGCACTCGATGTAAAACGTGCGACTATCTCATCTCAAATTACTGAGATGCATACAGCCCTGGCAGAAATTACCCCGAGATTCGATGCACCGGAGGGGCGAGTCGGTTTAGTAAAAGACGACAATTTAGCTTTAACAACTAAACTATACAAGTAAGAAAAACAAGTTGCGGAGCACGTATCTAAGCTGGATGATTTAGAGAATCGTGCCCGCAGATCAAATATCCGTCTTTTGGGACTGCCAGAAACACTCCTTGAAAGGAACATGGGGACCTTTCTCGAGAGCTGGTTGCCTGACGCATTACATCTGCTGGAGATTGCATCCACCTTCAGGATAGAGAGGGCGCATCGACTGGGCCAGAGAAAGGAAGGAGACTCACGACCGAGGCTGGTGACAGCGAAGGTTTTGAACTTCGCACATAAACAAGCCATTCTTCAAGCCTATCGGAAGAACGCGGATCTGGCATATGAATCAAAAACAATTTGTATCTTTCAGGACTACTCGGACAAGGTTTCCACTATGCGAAGGGGTTTCTCTCCCACTTGTTCCGCTCTGTATGATAAACAAGTGCGGTTCTCTCTTCAATTTCCAGCATGCCTTAAAGTATGGTATGAGAACCAGACCCACCTCTTTGAAGTGCCGGAGGAGGCACAGAAATTCCTGGCTATTGTTAAGACCTGAAGACGAATGAGTCCGGCAGCCATTTTCATCAGGTGGCCTCTGTCTTTCTGCTCCATGAGGAGAAAAAGGCTAGCAAACTTTACAGCACAGTCTTTTGGGCATCACCTCCAAAAATGGTTTTGACTCTGAGTTAGAGTACTTTGTTATTAACTGTTCAAGTTTTTGGTTAAATGGCTTTCTGGCTAGAAGTCAGACCTCCGACCTAAACAACATGCGGTCGCCCTCATTTGGGCTTGGTGAAAGTACCTGCTGTATAAGCTGCAATATCACAAAGGACTGGAGCGTCCTATATATTTTTGGTCACAGCGGCCGTTTCACTATTCCAGCTATAGATGCAAAAGGGAAGCTTTTCGATGAGGATTACATTTCTCTCTTTTTGCCTTAGGTGCCAGCAGCCAAATACTCAGTTAAAGGGGGTCAGAGAGCAGCATTGACTGGGCCAGAGAGGTTAGACAGAAACTGCCCATTGTGCTTGAAGGATACCACCGGCTGCGAACTCACCAAACACTATTTTGCTTGATCGGGACTGATTACATGTTTGGTCCGAGAGCAGCACCCGCCCACATCTGGGCGTGATCTCTAACCCCGTTTAAGGGGTCTTTTGGATGGTTTGCGGATGGTTTGGTATCAGAAGGGTGGGGGAGGGATATTAGAAGGGTTCAGGGGGTGGGGGGAGGGGAGAGTAGAGGGCACGGAGGAGGGGTTGGGCTATGTGTCGAATGTTTATATCTGATAGCTGGGTTGTAAAATCACAAGCTTGCAGTAATACAGACTTGGGCGAGCTAGCTCTCGTTCCAGCTTTTATAAAGGTCTGCAGGCGCACCCAACCGGAGATGGGTCCTGTGGCTCCTGCAGTATTACGGAAAGAGGGTTCACTCTCAGGGCATTCTTTTTACTATTTTTGTCGACAGGGGCCCTGCAGTATAATATTGCTTCCCACTTTAGATATGGGTGATGCCCATCGGATAATATCTTGGAATGTGAATGGACTGGGCTCCCCCATTAAACGATACCAGGTGCTGCAACATCTTAAGCCCACAGTGGCATGTATACAAGAGCCAAAAACTTAAGTGGAATTGGGTGGGTTCCTGCCATTACTCACCAGCAAATGGGAAAAAAGGGGGGGTTGTGATCCTGGTGGATAAATAGGCATCTTTCACTCTCTCTGCCACCTTCCAGGACACTGAGGGGAGGTGGATCATGGTTATTGGTACACTCAATGGTATAGAAGTCACGATATGTTGTTTGTAAGATCTGAATACGTACTCCCACGCATTTTGCACCTACATTCTCACTCAACTAGTGTCACAAGCAAGAGGATATATGTCGTAGTAGCAGGGGATTTTAACTTCACCTCTGACCCACAGATAGATAAGACCCCTCTGGGTCCAGTTCCTCCCGCTTGGGAAGGGAAGGGCGTTCCCTTTCTCTGCTCGGAGTTCTCTCTCTTCGATTCTTGGTGCATGCTGCACCCGACGCAGAAAGACTACACCCACATCTTACGTGCTCACACATTATCCCGCATTGATTATATTTTGATACCTAAGGATGATTTCCATGCACTCTCCCGGGGCGGTATTTAGCCCTCAGGCAGTTTCCGATCATGCCTGTATTTGGGTGGATTTGATATTTCAAAAGAAGGAGCCCTGTGAGAGATTCTGGAGATTCTCAAGTTATCTGCACAATGATGCGGAGTTCAAGAGTTTTCACTTAAAGCGTTTGGAGTATTATGATTTCCATAACCATGAACATGTAGCTAACCCTCAATTATATTGGGAAGCAGCTAAGGCGGTGCTGAGAGGAGACATTCTCTTGTTTGTGGCATCTTGCACCAAAAAACTTAATCAAAATATATTGCGTCTAGAGCAGCGATTGGGAGTCCTTAAACAAAATATGATAGCTCATCCAACCACAACTCAAGAGAGGGAGTACTTTGTTGTTTTGAGAGACTTGAACTGCCTATTGATTCAGAGCGCCCAACGTGCTTTTCAGGTAGCAGAGAAACATTTTTTTTGCTATGGGAACAAGGAGGGTAAACACCTAGCCACCTTGGTGCCGGCTCACAGGGGGAAAACTTTCATTCCCGGTATGAAAAATGCACAGGGGCATTTAGTGTCTTCTCGCAGAGATATTTGTGAAGTCTTCTGATTATTCTACGAACAGCTGTATACAGATGATGTTACTGGGGGTTCTAGAGAGGAGGAAGCATTTTTTGCAGGCTTGCACGTTCCCACTCTTTCAAACACGCAACATCTCTACCAGTAAATCAGGCAAAGATCTTGCAATACTCCCCACCCTCACCTCTCACTGCATTCTTTAATGGTGCTGTTCAAAAGCAAGAGTTACCGGCTCATTTCAATACAGCGTACACCACAGTACTCGCTAAGGCTGGAAAGGATCCATTATACCCGGCGTCATATAGGCCCATATCTTTGCTGAACTGCGATGTTAAACTTTTAGCAAAAATCTTGGCCGATAGGCTCAGCAATGTGTTGCCCCACTTTATATTGGAGCATCAAGTCGGGTTCGTTTAAAACAGACCTGCCTGTACACACATTATCAAATTAGTTTCAGCCATGTCAGCCTCTCTCCATCTAAGAGCACCAGCATTAGCGATAGGCTTTGATTCAGAGAAGGCTTTTGACAGGGTATCTTGGCCTTATCTATTTCTCTGTCTTACAAAGATATGGTATGGGAGTAATCTTTTGTCATTCATCTCCATGCTATATATGGACCCCGTATCACATATAGTAGCTAAGGATACAAATCGGAGGCCGTCTGCATTCGGAGGGGTGTCCATCAGGGCTGCCCGCTCTCCCCTACTGTACATCCTCGCGACTGATCCCTTACTAAGGAAAATCGCACAAACAGCCGAGATAAGGTGGTTTGGGGAAGGTACCCAGATGTTTAAAATAGCAGCTTTTGTGGATGACGTTTTAATTTACCTCATCAACCCTCAGCAATTACTAGGTACCCTCTTAGCTTTACAGGCTGAATATGGCGCATTCGCGAGACTCCGCATTAACTATGACAAATCTGAAGCTTTGGATGTGGGGGGGCAGGGTGAAAGGATCTTGGCAAGGCGTTTTTCCACTGAAATGGGTAACTACCTCTATGAAGTATCTGAGTATTAAAATCCCACATGTAGTCTCGGAGCTCTGTCACGCCAATATTGGCCCGCTTATTCAATCTATGGCCCAATTCCTTAAAAAATGGCAGGGTCAAATAATAAAAATGATATTTCCCAAGTGGTTATACACACTGCAAATGGCTCCGCTGTGGCTTACCAACAAGGACTGTCGGGAGGTGGGTACACTGTTTAGAAAATTTATAAGGAATGGACGGAAAGCTCATATTGCGCTCAGCGCACTCATGCATCCCATTTCACATGGGGATCTTAATTGTCCTAATTTGTGTATATATAATCTTGCTTGTTAACTGAGGCATATGAGGGACATGCTAGGGGGCATGTCATTTTACACCCCCTACACAACTCTGCAAGAGTGGGGGGGGGGGGGGGACGACCCCTAACCTTAATCCTATGTTGCAATTACCAGGGGAGAAAGTGCCAACTTCTATGATGTTCCAGCCTTTATTACAAGTATGCCGCAGGGCATGGGCTTACATATGTCAACAATTGCAGATGCAGTCACAGTGCTCAGCGCTTTTCAGTATCTGCGATATTTGCTCTTTCCCCCAGGGTGTAAAAATTTGGTTTTCCACCATTGGAAACAAAGGACTGACCTGGATATATCAATGCTTCTCTAAAGAAACTTGCCAATTAATACCCTTAGCAGACCTCCAACAAACGTACCAACTCCTTGACGCTCACTACTTTGCATACTTGCAGGTCAAGAACTTTATTCAGAAGAATATGCATTCACTTCAGATTACCCCACAATTCTGGTCTGTATACAATCTAGTGATGGTCACTAAATTAAAAAAAACTGACTATAGCAGCTTATTGGAAAGCCTTATTGGCAAATATGGAGCGAGATACTTTAACCTCGGTTTGGATGCAATGGCAAACCTGGTTTGAATTCTCCTTAACCAAACAGGTGTACCTGCACTGTTTTCACAGAGTTGTGGAGTGGTCAGAGAGTGTGTTATATCGTGAATTACAGTTGAAATTTCTGAGAAGGTTTACATGACCCCAGTTAAAGCATATAAGAAAATTATTATTTACCTGCTAATTTTCGTTCCTGTAGTACCATGGATCAGTCCAGACCGTGGGTTATGTCCCCATTCCAGCAGATGGAGTCAGCCAAAGCTTTGAGGGGGCGTCACCATAAGTACTACTACCCCCTCTGCAGGAGTTCAGTATCGAGTATATCAAAGCCCAAGTAAACAAACAAACCCCCGTATTGGATCAAGTTTAAAGTGAACGGCAACAAACAGCCGCACAACCAAAGAATGAACTGTAACCCTCCCACCAACGGGTAGGAGGACATGAATACCGCGTGCCAACCCCAAAAGGGACTGCGAAATACAGTGAGAACTGAGAAATCGTGAAAAACAGGAATGATCACTATCGCCCCATAGAAGACAGCTGAGCAGGATTACAACCCAAAAGCGGTGGGCGTCTGGATTGATCCATGGTACTACAGGAACGAAAATTAGCAGGTAAATAATAATTTTCTTTTCCCTGTACGTACCTGGATCAGTCCAGACCGTGGGATGTACCCAAGCTTCCCTAAACCGGGTGGGGTCCTGCGAGGCCTGCTTGGAGAACCTGCTCGCCAAAATGCCCAGACACAGAAGAGGCGAGGTGTAGACGATAGTGTCTCGAGAACGTATGTAGCGACTTCCAGGTGGCCGCACGACAGATTTCCTGTGGGGAGACCGAACGAGTCTCCGCCCAGGAAGCCGCCTGCGAACGCGTAGAATGCGCCACGATGCCGGGCGGGGGAGTCCGCCCCGCCCCAATGTAAGAAGCGGCAATGCTGGCTTTCAGCCATCGGGCCACGGTCGTCTGAGGCCTGGGAACCCTTCCGAGGACCGGACCAAAGTACGAAGAGATGGTCGAAAGTCCGGAACTCATTCGTAGCCTCCAGATAGATACGCAGAGTGCGCTTGACATCCAGAAGTCGGAGAGCCCTTGGTTCAGACGACGAGAAAGACGGCAGTTCCACAGTCTGATTCACATGGAACGCAGACACCACCTTCGGAAGGAAGGAGGGAACAGTGCGGAGCGAAACTCCGGAGTCAGAGAAGCGGAGATAGGGTTCTCTACACGACAGGGCCTGCAGTTCCGAGATGCGTCGAGCGGAGCAAATGGCCACCAGAAACACTGTCTTGAGAGTGAGGTCCTTAATCGTCGCATTGCGCAATGGTTCAAATGGAGGTTCCGACATAGAGCGGAGCACGAAGTTAAGACTCCAAGCGGGACAAGGTTCCCGGACCGGAGGTCGCAAGTGCTTGACACCCTTGAGGAAACGCATAATATCCGGGTGCTGAAGCAGGGAGCCCCCGTCGCGCAGGAACGACCCAAGGGCGGCCACCTGAACTCGCAGTGAATTATAGGCGAGCCCCTTGTCTACCCCCGCTTGTAGAAACTGAAGGATCTGAGGAACCGAAGCCTTTGTGGGTCTCGTGTTCTGGTCGGTGCACCACAGTTCGAAAACCTTCCAGACCCGAACGTAGGTCGCCGACGTCGAAGTCTTCTTGGAACGCAAGAGCGTTGACACTACCGCCTCCTGGTAACCTCGGCGGCGGAGACGTTGCCTCTCAAAAGCCAGGCCGCAAGACAGAAGAGTTCTGCCTGGTCGAAAAATACCGGGCCCTGATGCAGGAGGCGAGGGGGATGTCCCAGGCGGATGGGGCCGTCGATCACCAGTTGGAGAAGGTCCGCAAACCAGGGTCTCCGTGGCCATTCTGGTGCGACGAAGATCACGAGTCCCCGATGAGCTTCTATTCTGCGGAGTAGTCTTCCCACCAGAGGCCATGGCGGGAACGCATAGAGAAGAAGATGGTCCGGCCACGGGAGCACCAGAGCATCCACACCCTCTGCTCCTCGCTCTCTTCGACGACTGAAGAAACGGGGAGCCTTTGCGTTTTGCGCGGACGCCATTAGATCCATGTGGGGAGTTCCCCACCGGTGAACAAGCAGCTGCATCGCCTCGGAGAGGGACCATTCCCCGGGGTCCAGGCGCTGGCGACTGAGGAAATCCGCCTGGACGTTGTCCACGCCCGCGATGCGCGAGGCCGCCAGACGGACCAGATGTCGTTCCGCCCACTGCATCAGCATGGCTGCTTCGAGCGCGACCTGTGGACTGCGAGTGCCGCCCTGCCGTTTGATATAGGCCACCGTGGTCGCGTTGTCCGATAGGACCCGAACCTCCCGATTCCGTAGGAGTGGTAGGAAGTGGCGCAAAGCTAGTCTGACCGCCCTGGTCTCCAGACGATTGATGGACCACTTCGTCTCCTCCGTGGACCACGTCCCCTGCGCAGAGCTGCGTTCGCAGACCGCCCCCCAGCCTACGAGACTGGCATCGGTGGTGACCACCACCCAATGTGGGAGATCGAGGGACACGCCGCGAGCCAGATTCTCCGGATCCATCCACCAGCAGAAGCTGTTCCTGGCCACCTGTGGAAGGGGAAGGAGCACCTGGTAGTCCTGCGAGAGAGGTTTCCAGCGGGATAGAAGCGCCCTTTGGAGGGGCCGGAGGTGAGCAAACGTCCACGGGACCATGTCGATGGTGGAGCCCATCACCCCCAGGAGCTGCAGGTAGTCCCATGAGGTGGGAACTGGTAACGCAGAGAACCGTTGTATGTGTTCCCGCAAGGCGAGCGCCTTGTCCTGTCGTAGAAAGACCGCGCTCAGACGAGTGTCGAAAGTCGCCCCCAAAAAATCCAAGCACCTTGCGCCAAATCCACCAGGTCCGGCCCCGGGGACGCTGGGCCCGGCCCCCCGCCTCCGACTCCCACGGGAAGCCGGCTGCGGGCGGGAGGCTGGGGGGCCCCCACTCCCGCCGGGACGGGGGGGCCTGAGGGGGAGACGAGGGCCGCGGGACCTTAGCGGGGGGCGGACCCGCGGGGGCGTCCAGGCCCTGTAGATATGCAGTGTGCATCAGCGGTATAAATTCCGGGGAAAGCCCCGGCCTACCCGAGGGGGCCCCGGTGGGGGGGGACCCCGTGGAACCCGTGTCCACCAGATCCGGTTCCGGCAACAAGCTCGGGGGAGAACCCTTGGGGGAATCCCTGTCCTCCCGCGCTGCCTGAGTCCCCTCAGGGCGCAGGGAATGCAATATGGCCGCCGTTCCCGCCAAGAATGGGGGAGGGGCCGGCCCGCACCGCCCGGGCAAGCCTGCCAAAAAGGAAAAATCGTCCCGGGACCGCGACGTGCCTTCCCCCCCGGGGAGGCACCGAGCGCAGATCCCTTCGCGCAAAATGCGCGATCCTGGTTCGCCGCAGGCCGAACAACGCAACGGCCGCGGCATCGGGAGCGCTGGCGAAAACGGAGCAGGCAGGCAAAAAAAAAAAAAATTCAGAAAGCCTCGGGGGGGCCGAGAGGAGAAACGCCGTTCGGGGGGGGCCCGATCGGCCTGCACTGCCCGCCGGCTGAAAAACAGCGCCGCGGGGGGGCCTTCCTGGCCTCACAACCCGCCGAAGAAGAGCTCCCTGCTCCCTGCTGCAGCCCACGAGGCCGCGGGGGGGCCTTCCTGGCCTCACAACCCGCCGAAGAAGAGCTCCCTGCTCCCTGCTGCAGCCCACGAGGAGCCGGCAAGATGGCCACGGGAGAGGGAGAAAACGGTGGGAGGCCGGTTCCACCGGCCGCCGCGTCCAAATAAGCTGCAAAAGAAAAATACAGCAAAAACCAATACAACTTACCCCGGTGAACAACAACAGCCTAGTCGCCGGGAAAGGAGAGAGAGAGACAGAGAGACAGCACCAAAAGGAAGCCACGCCTCTCCAATTAAACCAATTAACTTTTTTTTTTTTTTTTTTTTTTAAAGAACAAACTTGATCCAAAACAACTAAATATAATAGACAGAGAAGAAAAACCCAATCAAGGGAACAATGGTTACAGGTAATCGGGAGCAAGCCCAGATTCCCCTACTCGCATCTGCTGGAGTCAGAAGATACTGAACTCCTGCAGAGGGGGTAGTAGTACTTCTGGTAACGCCCCCTCAAAGCTTTGGCTGACTCCATCTGCTGGAATGGGGACATAACCCATGGTCTGGACTGATCCAGGTACGTACAGGGAAAAAGCACATATCATTAAGTCCCTGATCTGCCTCAAATGCAAATCATGCGAAGGCCCCTTCCACCACCGCTTTTGGACCTGCGACACAATTAAGTCTTTTTGGTCACGAATCATATCCACATGTAGTAAATGGTGTGCAATAGATCTCCCAGAGGGGCCTATGCTAAGGCTCTTTGGAGTTATTCCTACCAAACTCAAGGGTCTGGACTCCTATGGGTTAAGCTTCATACAAAAAGTAAGCTTGGTGGGGAAGTAATATTAGCCAATTGGGTCTCTGATGCAGAACCTTCTCACGAACACAGTTTAGACTTCTGGTAAAATTATACTCACTAGAATATCGATGTGCACAGGCAAATCTGATAAATCGCGGATGGCAATGGAAAGGACTTGGCATCCACTACAGGCCTACTCAACGCCCTCTGGATAAATGAGAAACTAGCTTAGGGGCTTATCTGCCACAACAAGAATGCCGGCTATCGACACGTGGGGCGGAGGGAGGGAGGGTGCTTGCTTGGGGAAGGGGGGGGGAGGATAGAAGACTGGGAGTGTGGAAGGGAAGGGGATCAAACGCACATTTCTGATTTCTGGTTTTTGTTCAAGTCTAGGCCTGGCTCAGTTTACACAGGATGTAGTTGGTTTCTATTACCCTGAGTACACGAGTGTTTCTATGTTGTAATTCTGTTATATCAATGTTACCTTTGGGGACTATAACAAGTTATGTACATAATACTGACTGCTATTGTTTGTACTGTATAATGTGGAAATTCAATAAATATAATTCACAAAAAAAAACCAACTTGCTTCTAGGACATCCCATTCCAGGTCTATCAAATCCTGGATGGCTTCCAGTACTGGAAAATAGCAAAAGGTTTTCTGTAGGGAAATCAGAATGGAATTCTTCTTTAATTCTGCCATAGAGTCTGCCCCAGGAATTCCCAGCATCTTCAGGGTCTGGGAAACCAGGGCTGGCAATTCGTCTCCCTTGGAAAAACCATAACATGGTCCGCTATGGTTCTAACCCAGGGGGATATCCCCATCTTCCAAGGAATCTGGATCCTGCTCTTCGTCCGTCCATCCGGATCCCTGCCAGGGATACCCTTGGTGAGTCGAGGCATGCCTCGAGTTCTGCCGATAGGGCTGGCAGAGGGAGGGCTTACCGGCTGAGGTTCCATCCAGACAAGGGCAAGTGAGGTAGCAGACTACGCCTGTATGAAAGCTTGAAGGTCTTGAAAGAATTCCACTGAAGAGAAGGTGGCTGGGTCCATGCCTAGCCCAGGAGGTACTTGGGTAGGTGCCACAAATTCCCTCTGCTATGGATGACCCAGTCCTGAGTTTTCTCAAATCCGGGGTACTTCCGATTAAGACTGTGGCTGACCCATCCTCTGAATGAGAGAAGCCAGACTTAGGAAAGTCCCGGGAGGCCAACTCTCCCTGGGCTTCCTCACAATGCTGACATAATCAAGAATCCAGGTCAAACTGTGCAGCCCTAATATGACAAGCAGCGCAGAGAGAAAGATGCTTATGTTTCTTTGCTGCCAGAGCCATTGGTGACGGTAACAGTGTTCAGACGGCTCGCGCTTAAAATTTTATGCCCCCAAATTATTAACTAACATGCATCTGTTCTTCTTTTCTCATTTGTGCTACGAGTAATTTCACCTCTGGAATGAATGTGGGATACACTCACCTATTAAGCGCTCAAAGGTGCTTTCCCTTTTGAAGAAAAAAATCGACACTGGTGGCGTATTTGCAGGAGGCTCACCTCTCTGATGTTGAATATGCCAAGCTGCGTCGGGACTGGGTGGGGGAGGTTCGGTTCACCTCTGCCTTGTCGAAGTCAGCGGGAGTGGCGATCTTGGTCAGCAAGCGGCTTCCTTTGCAAATTACTAAGGAAATCGCAGATCCCCAAGGCTGCTACCTGATTTTGATCACCGAATTACATGGCCGGGTGGTTGTCTTGTGCAATGTCTATGCCCCTAACACATATAGCCCCAACTTTTTCAGAGGACTTTACTCTCATTTACTCCCATATTTAACGGATACCATAATAGTTGGGGGTGATTTTAATACCATTCGGGATCCGAGACTAGATGCCTCCCAGTCCAGATGACGTGAACCGGGCATGGGTCGGGGCCCTACATTTTTGGAACTTTCTTTGCACTTGCTGGACGCGTGGCGCACCCTGCATCCGATGGATTGCGATTTTACTCATGTCTCGAGGGCGCACGCGACCTTTTCGCGGATTGATTATTTCCTGGTCAGTAGTACTGCTTTTCCGCTGATATATGAGGTGGATATTGAGGACATTGTGATCTCTGATCATGCCCCAATTTGGGTAGATTTCCAATTTTTGGGCGTTCAGCCCTCCACCCGGCTCTGGCGCTATCCTTATTTTTTGACCCAGGATACACAGTTTCGGGATTACCTGCGGGCGAAGTGGGTTGATTATGCTAAGCTTAATCAGGCCCATGTCTCACAACCAGCTTTGTTCTGGTACACTGCATTGGCAGTACTGAGAGGTGATTTTATAGCCAACATAGCCCGGCGACGGAAGGTTCTTATGGCCTGGATTGGCCACTGTTGGAAACAGGATGCTGGGCTTGATGGACCCTTGGTCTGACCCAGTATGGCATTTTCTTATGTTCTTAAGGTACTTGATCGCCGCATTCTGCTGCTTAGCGCAGTTGCGCAAGGCGCGAGCGCACTTAGCTGCTTCAGAGACCGATCCAGCCCGGGCTGAGTACTTAGCCCTTCAATCGGCCCTGAATTCTCTTTTACATCAGCGGGCCAAAAAATGCTTTCTGTATTATCAGTTTCATCTCTATGAACACAATAATAAAGTGGGGCGGATGATGTCCAACCTGATTCGCTCGAACCGAGTGAGTAGGTCCATCCCGGCGTTGCGCTGATCCCCTACTGTGGTGACCCTTGGATATTTCCTCTATCTTACAGGGATTCAGAAATTTTTACTCTGCGCTGTACTGCTCGGGGGGGGGGGGGGGGGGGGGGGGGGAATGCTGAGGCCTGTGAAGAGTTTTGCTCATCCTTACCTCTTCCTAGTTTGACACGCAATCAAAAGATAATGCTCAATCAGCCCATCACGGAGGCTGAGGTGCGACTGGGGATTCAGCGCTCCCGCTGCTCTGGGGCCCGATGGTTACACGGCGGAATTTTTTAAACTTCTCGTGGATCAGGTGGTGGGCCCCCTGGCTTCTGGATTCTCAGAATTGGTGGATCGGGGCTCCTTCCCCGTTCAGGAAAATTTGGCGCTCATTACTCTTATTCCTAAGGCGGGCAAAGACTCCCTGTTTCCTGAATCTTATCGGCCGATATCACTACTAAATTTCAACCATAAATTATTGGCTAAGATATTGGCCAGCAGGTTGGCTACTATTCTGCCCACCCTTATTGCCGATCGCCAGGTTGGCTTTGTCCGCCAATGGTATGCTATTGCAAGTATCAGGCGGATATTGACTGCTATGACGATTTGCCAACAAATGGCCACCCCCTATCTGATCATTAGTTTTGATGCGGAAAAGGCATTAGACCGGGTGGAGTGGCAATACCTCTTTTATATTTTACAAAGAATGGGTTTTGAGGGTTTTTTTTCTCAGGCTCTCCGGATGCTGTACACGGAACCCCGGGCAGTCATACTCGCTAATGGCACGCGCTCGGAGCCCTTTGGGGTAACACGGGGTACGCGTCAGGGCTGTCCCTTGTTCCCCCCTGTTTATTCTGCAATTGGAGCCGCTTCTGCTAGCGATCCAACAGTGTCGCGAAATTTGGGGGGCTCGCCCGAGTCCAAATATTTTTAAAAGTGTGGCCTTTGCAGATCTTTTAGTTTTCATTTCTGAGCCTCAGGCCTCCTTGCCTCCTTTGCTGCGGCTGATAGAGACTTTCGTGAGTTTTTCCGGACTGCTTTTAAATGCGTCTAAGTCCTCTGCATTAGCTTTTCCGCCTACTTTACAGGCCCAGTGGCCGGATTCCTTTCCCTTGCAAGGGGCGGTGACTCACCTACGGTATTTAGGGGTTAACCTTCCTGCTGACTCGGAGCGAGTATATGAGGCCAACATCCCAACCCTATTGCAAACTACGATGGATACTTTGGCTACCTGGTGCAATTTCCCCCTTTCCTTATATGTGGTAAATTAGTTTATAGAAAATGATCATTTTGCTGAAGTGGCTTTATGTGTTGCAAAATTTATCCCTTCTTCTGAAACAGAGAGACCTTACCCGGATGGATGGCGCTTTTAGGCGGTTTATTTGGGGGAGGGGGAAATCCCAGCTCCCTCTTTCATGGTTGAAGATGAAATGGGGATTGGGCGGGCTAGGGGCCCCTAATTTGGCCCCTTACAATTTGGCCTGCAATTTGAGAGTTATCAGGGACTGGTTCATGGGCGAGCCGGTTTACACACCTTTGCCCACGGATGCGGCTTTGATGGCTCCCTTAGCTCCCACCTATGTAGTACAGTGCAACCTGGAACATCTCCCATCATTCCCTTGCACAAACAGCACTCATGAGGCCGCTTCGGCAAACATGGAGGCGAATGACCATGTTGCTGCGAGTTCCAGCACTCTGTGCCCATTTTTTCCCCGATATCTGGAAATGGTGAGTTTACCCAGAGTTTTCAGTCCACTAGTTTTTGGGTTTGGGAGGCCAAAGGCATCACTTCCCTGGGTCATTTACTAACTATGGAAGGAGTGACTCTCTCTTTTACAGAATTTCAAGCTCTTTACGGTCTGGGGACAGCACACGCCTTCCCTTACCTGCAGGTTGGGCATTATATATGGGCTTTAGCTGATGAGTCTAAATCCCCTTCCGTGTTTCATGCCCTGGATCAAGTGTTTCAGTTTGAGCACGCTAAGGCCCCTTCCTTATCCGATTATAAATATGTGTGTAAACGCTCTGAGGTCAACCTGTGCGCAGTTCTGGAATCTCGCTGGAACCGAGTCGGGACTTTGTTGTTACTAAGTCTATTTTACACATGTGTTTTCGGCGCATAGCCAGGATCTCGGTGAATACATCCTATAGGAAGTTGCAATTTAAATTTTTGAGTCGAGCCTATGTCTCGCCACAAAGGGCACATCAGCTAACTATTGCTCCTTCGGCGCTGTGTGCCCACTGTACCCTCGTCACCAGTACCCTGTCCCATGTTTTCTGGACGTGTGTGCCCCGGCACAGTGTTTTTGGAGGCGAGTGGTGGATTACATGGCCGACCTTCTAGATGTGGCCTTTCCTGTCACTCCCCTATGGCTCCTATTTGGATGCATCTCCCCGGTTAGTCTCTGGGATCCTGGCTTGCGCTTGCTCTTACGTAAAGCTTGCTTGGTGGGGAAGAAAGTGATTCTCTCTGTGTGGAGATCTCCAGATAAGCCGTCCTTCTGGAAATGGAGAAATTGTTTTCATGTTGTGATGAATATGGAATGTTTGGCGTCCCGGACATCCCCACGTCACAAACGATGATTTTTAGCAGTATGGCAACCGTACATTCAGTCACTCCCACACTGTTAGGACGCCGTCACTTTGCTAAGGACACTAGCAGTGGAGAATCGTGGCTTATCTGCTAAGACTCAATGGGTTGGGGAAATTGGGGGGGGGGGGGGGGGGGGGAGTAGTCACCGCCATGCTTGGTTTCCTGCACCCGCTGCCTTTCAGCTGCTTCAGCAGCAAAGTTCACGCCAGGAAATGGCTACCGGACCAAAGTACGCCTCTGAGGGATCTCGGAAATCACCTCAGGAATTCTCAACTGGGGGAGGGACCTTTAGGTATCACCACAAGAAAGCGGGGCTCAATCTTTTCTCCAATTTAAAAGTAGAATTTCTTCTTCCAAAAGGTACAGTGAGCCCCTTAGGGAAAGCATGTCCGCATCTGCTGGAGACGGAGAAATACTGAAGGGCTGAGGTCACTGCAGGAGTGTTTCTAGGGTGACATCAGCTTTGAAACCTGACTGTCTCCATCTGCTGGCAGGGGAGCATAAACCCATTGGTCCTGAGTCCATCTGGTTACATGCTAGGAAACAGGATAATTTTCTTCTGACGTCATGAATACTTTCAAATCAGTAGGCAATCAACCATTCCAAAAAGACTAGGAACATCCACGGAGGGGAATGAGGGTATTCTAGTAGCGCATATTCAAACAGGATTTCATAGAACCTTAAACACTGCTGGCAGTGTAGTCATTCAGACAAGATGGCAAATTTCCAAACTTACATTCTAAATTTATGGAAAATTCAGTACATAGGCCTAAATTTCTGGCATTTTCTAGTTGCCTAAGGCAACTCAACTTACCTGTGGTATTATTCAAGTTATAATCTTTAGCTGCTATCACCTTAAACCTATCCAAAGTGATTGGCCTGATGGTTCAGTGGTGCTCCTACAGACCTCTTTGGCAAACCTCTATGGCAAACCAAGGCTGACAATGTTATGAATGATAGTTTAGATCCCAATCACAACTTGCTTGTTTGGTGTAAACCAAATACACTTCCAAAAATGAGTTGAAAGCTAAATTTTCTTTACCTGACACCAAAACTTGAAATACTGGACCTTTGCCTTGAAGTCCCGCACGTAGGCTATTTGGGGTCCATTATCTCTGAAAATAGGATAAAGAAAATAGAAATCCACTGAAACTTTACTATAATTCATACAAAATCACAGATGAAAACTAAATGACAACTAAGACTACTTAATTAACCTTGGATTGTTACCCAGGGAAGAAAGCAGAGTTGCTTACCTGTAACAGGACAGCAAGATATTAGTCCAGACACATGGGTGACATCAGATGGAGCCTGGCATGGACCTTTCATCTCAAAGAATCTAGAACTTTCAAACATGCCCTACTGAGCATGTGCAACTGTAGTCATCACCCTGCCCCCTAGACAGAATCCCTAGTCCATAATATAGCTAATACATGGAGAAACCATCTCCCAGGGGAGGTGGGTGGGTTTCGTGAGGACTAACATCCTGTTATCCTCGAGAACACCTGTTACAGATAAGCAACTCTGCTTTTTCCCAGGACAAGCAGGATGGTAGTCCTCACACATGGGTATATCCCTAGCTATAGGCTGTCCGAGCAGGACAAAGTGGGAAACCGCACAGTGTTGAAGCACTACCCTTCTTCCTTTTGTCTGTGAGGCAGCGAACTCACCAGGGATCCAGGCTGGAGAAGAGTTTGGGTTCTACAAAGAAAAACCACAGAAATGACAGACACAAAACCCTCATGTGTAGCGGGGACGCCTAAGTCAGAGGAGTGATGAGAATACAAGCAGAAGCATACTCCGCATCATGGAAAACATTACAAGCAGGGTTTTGAATCAGTAACCCTGACAATGAAGTAGGCCTAGAACCTCCTGGGTACAGGAAAAAGCCTAGAGATGTAAACAAGTGAAGGATCTTGCATGAAGTCCACACAGTTTCCTCTGGTGTTAGAAGACAACCAAATACCCAATTGGGGCCCGAGAACTCTCCAGAAAGAAACTGCAGTCCACTGACACCCGGAGGACAAAATGTCTCTGCAGAAGTGTGGCCATGTGTGATTGATAGGCACAGTGTGCAGAAAAGCCCAAGAAACGCTTGGAAAATAATCAGCAACAATGGCAGGGCCTGAGACAGATCCTACATGCCAAAGCATCAGACTTAGCTGACCATGCAGGACAGCGTCAAGAGTTTCAGGAAATAAACGTCAACCCCTGAATAGATCACTAGCCCAACTCCTGAGCAGGGAGAGAAGTTAGGCCTGAAGCTCACCCACACTAAACCCTTTGAAGGGCAGGGCTATCCATCCTGTCTACAGAATCGGTCATGTGAGAAGGAAGGCACTTTGGGGAACCTAAGAAGAAAGAAATGCTAAAGGCAGTATCGGCCAGAGCCTGGCAAAAATATAGGGAAAAACGTGGTGTATCTTTCCCTGCAAGTATACACTTATACCACACGAATGCCTTACCTTTTCCTTCCCTCCACCAGACCTCCCAAATGGAAATTTGAGGGAGTGAGAACACAAGGAGGCAGAACGCTGGACTACCAGGTAAGTCCAAGTTACTAGGTGGTACATCCCATCCCCAAGCAAATAACCCACTGCCAATTCCAATAGGGAGTTACCCACCGAGACAGAGCCCTCAGCCTGCTTGGAACAGCTGAAACAGAGTGAATTCCCTAAGGAAGAAATCCAGAAATACTCCAAGAGACAGGAAGCTGGGTTGCTGCAAGTGCAACCCCTGTCAAACAGGATTTCTTCACCGGCTTGGAAACACTAATGGTACCAGGGCAGGGCCAGGGCGATCTTGAAACAGGTTGCCAAGAACCTAGCTTATGTATTAATAGACCAGCCATGACTGCAAATACTTCTCCCAAGGAAGCATGAGGTCCAGTAATGGAACAATAGTTGCATGAACCAGGACTCTCCTGTCTGCAGACAGGGTTATCTCTAAAATGGGGAAGTACAGCTTGCAAGCCACAGCAACCAAGAGCAGCACCTCTGCTGCATGGTCCCTTGTCCACCAACTCCCTCAGCCATTGATATGGTGATAAGTTGAAAGGCATAATTACCAATTGGATTGACTAGAACCCTCCTCACTGAGGTAAGGTACCGCAGGTGAGAATAACTCGACAGAACGGCCCACTGAGATCAGCAGGTACCAGATGATTCCTGGATGGGAGAAACCCTTAAGGTTCAGCTGGGAGCTACTCTGGAATGGCTCATTTGTGAAATAGACCTGCTGTGCTTTAGAATGACCTAAGAAGAATGCTACCACTTGACAGACTCTTGGAGCTTGTGAGGAACAGAGAGTAACCACCAATCAGAAGCGGTGACATCCCTTCCCTGGGAATGAAAAACGAGGGACACCCCTTGTGGGGGGTGGACAATCGGGCGTCCAGAGGGGAACCCATAAGAGTTGCCCTTGAACCCAGTCGAATCTCCCCTTCTTGAAGGGAGAGGAGTAATGGGAATCGGGAACTCCCGATCCCAAAAACCTTTCAACTCTCCCACTGAGAGTTGAGTTACAAAGGAAAATTGGTTCTTACCTGCTAATTTTTTTTCCTGTAGTACCATGGATCAGTCCAGACAGTGGGTTGAGCCTCCTGTCCAGAAGATGGAGACAGAGAAAAACTGAAAAGGGTATCCTATATCAGGACAGAGCCTACCCTGCATCCCTTCAGTATAAACGATATCAAAGCAGAACCCCAATGTACAAATGAACCAGAGTAAGATCAAGCAAGTAACAGCACGTTAACAATCAAATGAAACCGAAGGTTCGAAAGGTAAGTAGACGCTCTTACATAGGAGACAGTATAATGAGTACCTCCGGTGCCTTGTAATTCAAGTAGAGAGAAAACAATTCCAGATCCTGTGAAAGAAAACATTTGAGCGGACAATTACGAGCAGACATATCAAGGAGGGAGTCTGGACTGATCCGTGGTACTACAGGAACGAAAATTAGCAGGTAAGTACCAGTTTTCCTTTCCCTGTACGTGGACTCTGCAGGAGCAGAGTTGGGATGTGCCCGAGCCGGAGAGGAGCTTCCTTCGAGAGGTTCACCAGATCCGCGAATCACCGCCGCCGAGGCTACTCCGGTGCTACGAGAATGACAGGCCCCTTGTGTAGTCCTATCTTTCTGAGAACCTTTCCCACCAAAGATCAAGGTGAGACCAGTTAGAGGAGAACATCATGGGGCTAAGGAAGAACCAGGGCATCAACCCCTGTGGAACAGAGCTCCCATTGGCAATGGAAGAATCCGGAAGCTTTCGAATTGCTCAGATTGGCCATCAGATCTAGATGTGGGACCCCATACCTGTGCACAATGAGATCCATTGACCCATCCACTGTCCAGGATCTAGACACTGCCGGCTGAGAAAGGCGTCTTGGACATTCTCAGTTTCCGCTAAGTGGGAGGCTGCCAGCCGATCCAGGTGACGTTCCACCAAGATGAGCAGCTTGCCAGCTTCCGAGGCCACCGGACGACTCCTGGTGCCCCCCTATTACCGTGGGGTTATGATCGGAGAGGACTCGAACTGGCTTGTGATGAATCAGTGGAAGAAAGACCATAAGTGCCAGACGGACCGCCCGTGCCTCCAGGTGAGTAATGTGCCAGCGGGATAGCGCCGAGAACCAGTAGCCCTGCTCAGACTGAGCTTGACACCCCGCTTCGTCGTCACAATCATCCTCCGAGGAGTTTGCAAAGGCCTCCCTTTCAAAATGTGGACGGGGAAGACCACCACTGAATGTCGGCGATGGTAGCATCGGAGAGCGGCAGGAGCATTGGAATGCTCCTCAGAGACTGGCTTCCAGTGTGACAGCAAGGCTTTCTGTAAAGGACACCCAAGTGTAAAAAAATCCAAGGAACCAAGTGTATAGTGGAAGCCATAGAGCAGAGTACCCGGAGATAGTCCCAGGCCGTGGGAGCCGAGAGAGACATTAGTTGTTGCACTTAATCCATGAGCTTGAGCGCCCGGGCCACGGGCAAGAACACTTTGTCCACGTGGGTGTCGAATCGGGCTCCCAGAAATTCTAGAAACTGGGAGGGCTTGAGGCAGCTCTCGGGGACGTAGACTATCCAGGCAAGGGAGAAGAGAACAGATAGAACTCGGTTGACCGGTGTCATGCACAGTTCCTCAGACTTCGCTTGGAGCAGCACGTCATCCAGGGACAGATGGACCAGGACTCCCTCCTGCAGGAGGAAGGCTGCCATCACCACCATCACTTTGGTGAACGTGCGAGGCGCGGTGGCAAGATCGAACGGGAGCACCCAAAACTGTCCAGAGTGTGGAAACGAAGGAACCTTTGGTGTTTCTGTCGGATCGGGCTGTGAAGGTAGGCGCCCATGAGATCCAGAGAAGCAAGGTATTCGCCCTGCGAACTGCCGCTATGTCCACCCTCAAGGTCTCCAGGCGAACATGGGGGGACCGTGAGGGCCCTGCTGACCCCCTTGAGATCCAGGAGTGGCCGGAAAAAGCCGTCCTTTTCGGAGACGACGAAGGAGATAGAGCACTGGATGGGTCCCTGCTCATGTTGGGGAAGCGGGACTATGGCACCAAGGGACAAAGTCTGTCGAGCGTCTGGCACACTGTTGGACGCTTCCACAGTCCGCAGGGAGAGGCTAAATAGAGGTCCGGGCGAACCCAAACAACTACTAAAACGTAGCCCCATTCGATCATCTGGAGGACCCACTGATCTGACGATATCTTGGCACATGCCTCGAGAAATAGGGACAGACGACCTCTTAAGTCTGGAACGGAGGAATGGGCTGACCTCATCCCGCTGCGAGGGCTTGGAATCGGGGCCCTGGTGGGTGGTGTCACAGAAGGATGCTTACCCCTAGAGGCGGTATGTCACTGAAACATCACCCCGGGGCCTGGATCCGCGTTGGCCACGTAAGCGAGAGCATGACAGAACGAACGACCTGGACCGTTTGGGGCGGTCCTCCGGCAGTTTATGCATCTTATTTGTCACCCCAGGATTGAATAAGCTGTTTCAGGTCCTCACCAAAAAGCAACTTACCCTGGCAGGGGAGAGCCACCAACAGCGCTATCGAAGCGGAGTCCGCAGCCCAATTTCTCAGCCCGAGAAGGCGTCTGGCAGATAACACAGGAACCATGGCTCTCGGGTACACCTGGAGAAGATCGGAAAAGGCACCAGCCCCATATGCGATCGCGCCTTCCAGACTTTCTGCCTGTTCCGCCTCTGCAGATGGGAGGTCCTGGGTGCTAAGTAATTGCTGAACCCACCTGAGGCTTGCCCGCTGTATGAGACTGTTACAGACTGACGCCCGGACTTCCAGCACCAGAACATCAAAGACCCTCTTGAGGAGGCGCTACATCTTCCTATCCTGCAAAACCTGCAATGCCGTGGACCCCACCAAGGGAATGGAGGTACGCTTGGTGACTGCGGACACTGAAGCATAAACCTTAGGCACGTTCAGCATCTCCAGGCACTAAGGAAAAGTGCACGGTGGAGCCCTAAGCCCTGCCAGGACCGGGTCCACGGTGTGAGAAAGCGAATGAGTAGGGGGCTCCTCTGGGGGAACATCAATTCCCAGTTCGACCAGTACAAAGGGATGGAGTGGTTTCAGCTCCTCCCTTTGGACCAGCCGCAGGACCCTTGGATCATCGCCATCAGCCAGCAGGCCTGGAGGAACCAGGTCCGCATCAGGACCCGCCTCCGGCATGGGAGATGGGTCCGGGGAATCCGTAACGCTTGAGAAGGCCTTGACCGTAGTGAGAATAGGGGCCCTAGGGCCTGTCCCGTGCCCACCCAAAGAATCTTAGCCGGGGGGGGGGGGGGGGGGTGGGCTGGGGAGGGATTAAAGTCTACCACCAAACCAGACAGCAATGGTTTATACAACAATAAAGTCAGGGAGACCATGGTGCTAAACCTTGCTAGGCACGGGGGTAGGGGAAGGACCGTGGAGGGGGGGGGGGTTTTTAAAAAACTGGATCCGGAGACCCCATGGGACTGAAATCGGGCAGCGAGGGGTTAAGATTCGGATCTGCAGGGCTTGAATTAGCATTCAGCTCTGTCAACAAAATGGCCACTGTTCCCGCGGGTTTTCGCGTGGGAGCCATCCTAGGAGCGCATCTCACGGCCCGAGTCCGAACCGGAGAATTATTTACTGCCCCGGAGGGTCCCTCCCCTCCGGGGAGACCTGCAGTGCAAAGCCTGTTGCGGGAGAGCCGTGATTCAGGCTCCCCGCCAGCGAGATAGGCAGACAAATGCAGCAAACCTCCGTGGGAGGGGGGCACCCCGCTCGAGCCACAAGGAGAAACCGGCAGTGCCTGGCTGAGCATGAGCTGAAGCCAGGGAACGAACCCTTTTTCGCTCCTTCCCCAGAAGGTGAATATAAAGCTGCCGATTGCCTGTAAGTCTGCTTGAGAGAAATTAATCTCTTTTTTTTTTTTATTTGGTATGAGCTGTAGAACATTTTAGTCAAAGAGGGGAGCGCAAGCACCTCCTTGCAAAGGAACCCAGATGGGTGCAGACTATGCAGAGAAAAGGGGGAGGGACTGGACCACCAGTATCACCCCTGCAGCCAGGCTCTAGGTCACCGGGAAGTGGGTCCCAGGCTGAATAAACTGAATAATCTGAATAATCAAGGGGACAAGTCCCCCCTGAGACCCAGTAAGAGCAAGGAGACCAACAAGTCTCACTTTAAAACTTTATTTTTATTTTTTTTTAATTGAAATAACAATATTTGCTTGATCCAGAATCAACCCAGTGGGAAGAAGAAGAGAAAGGAGTCCCGAAGGAGCAAAAAGAGAGAAAACTAGGGAACCGCAGGTTCTACTGTCTGAATCTGCTGGAGACAGAGAAATACTAAAGGGATGCAGGGTAGGCTCTGTCCTGATATAGGATACCCTTTTCAGTTTTTCTCTGTCTCCATCTGCTGGACAGGAGGCTCAACCCACTGTCTGGACTGATCCGGGTACGTACAGGGAATCACTGATCGCTGAGGTTCAGAAGCGACCAATCCACCACAGGCAGCTACCCACAGATGGGGTAGGTCACAGTAATTATTTTATTTATTTATTTATTTTATTTAATTTCTTTTCCTATACCGATGCTCAAGACTAGGTCTTATCGTACCGGTTTACAATGTAACTGAGGGGAAACCAATTAACATCAAGGTAGAAAGTAAAGTTACATTAAACAGGGAGCATAAAACCTGGGCAATGGAAGACAGTGCAGAGTTTAAACTGAGCAACAATTAGAGAGAGATAAATATATAAATCAACAAAAACTGTAAGATACAAAAACATAGGTTGGTCCTAGGCAGTTATTAGCCTGGTATGTCCAGAGGGAGAAGGAAAGGGTGAGGTTGGGTGGGGGGAAGGGATTGGGGAGGGGTGGGGAGTGAGAGTCAGTGATGGTTGAGGAGATCCTTCAGCGGTAGGCTTCTGCGAAAAGCCAGGTTTTCAATTTCTTTCTGAAAGTTGAATGGCATTGTTCTTGGCGTAAGTCTTGTGGAAGTGAATTCCAATGTAGTGGACCTGCTGTTGAAAGAGCTCGCTTGTGAATAGTGTTGTGGACCGATGATTTGTTGGGGGGGGCCTTGAGCGAACCTTTGTAGGCAGTTCTGATCGGTCTTGCGGAAGTATGTAATTCGAGTGGGAAGGTGAGTTGGAGAGTGGATTGCTGGTAGACTGATTTGTGGATGATGGTGAGAGCCTTGAAAAGTATTCTATATTGGATGGGCAGCCAGTGTAGAATTTTTAGTATTGGTGTGATATGGTCCTTGCGACGAGTGTTTGTAAGGATCCTAGCCGCTGCGTTTTGCAGCATCTGAAGAGGTTTGGTGGACGAAGCAGGCAGACCAAGTAATAGAGCATTACAATAGTCGATCTTTGAAAACAGTATGGCTTGAAGCACCGAACGGAAATCCTTGAAGTGTAAGAGTGGTCTAAGTTGCTTCAGGACCTGTAGCTTGAAGAAGCATTCTTTGGTTGTGGCGTTAATGAATTTTTTGAAATTCATTCTAGAGTCAAGGGTGGCCCCAAGATCTCTGACCTGGTTTGCTAATGGGATGCTAGCATTATTTGCGAGGGGGTTGTTGTCACAAGGGGAGATAACCAGTAGTTCCGTTTTGGAAGTATTTAGGACCAAATTGAGACTCGAGAGCAGAAGGTTGATGGCGTGTAAGCAGTTGTTCCAGAAATTTAGAGTAGAGATGGGGTCTGAAATAGGGATTATGATTTGTACATCGTCCGCGTATATAAAGTGGGTGAGATTGAGACTATTGAGTAGCTGGCATAAAGGGAGTAGATATATATTGAACAGGGTAGGGGAAAGAGACGAACCCTGAGGTACACCTTGGTTTGATGGAATGGAGTGAGATTCTTTGTCATTTATTTTGACTTTGTAGTGTCTGTTGTTCAGAAAGGATGTGAACCAGAGCAGTGCAGAGCCGGATATGCCTATTTCCATTAAGCGGTTAATGAGGATATTGTGGTTTACCGTGTCGAACGCGGCAGAGATGTCGAGAAGGGCTAGCAGGTAAGATTGTCCCTTGTCAAGGCCCATCAGGATGTTGTCCGTTAGAGAAAGAAGGAGGGATTCTGTGTTTAGGCGCTTCCTGAATCCGAATTGAGAGGGGTAGAGAATATTGTGGGAGTCCAGGTAGTCTGTGAGTCGGATGTTGACAAGCTTTTCCATTAGCTTGGCTATAAAAGGTAGGTTTGCAATGGGGCGGAAGTTTGCAGGGTCGGCTGGGTCCAGGTTGGGTTTTTTAAGTAAGGGTTTAAGTGAAGCAATTTTTAAGGAGTCCGGGACCGATCCTTGATTGAGGGAGCAATTTATGATGTCCGCCAGCGGTTTAGCAATGGTGTTAGGGATGGTGAGAAGCAGTTTGGTCGGTATTTGGTCCAGAGGATGAGTGGAAGGTTTCATTTTCTTGATTATTGATTCAATTTCCAGGGAGGATGTCTGTTCCAGAATTTCTAGTGACGGTCTGTGGATATTTGGTGGAGGGTTATTAGTTGCGAGGCTTAATGGTTGCGAAGGGTTTGGAGCCATGTTAGTTGAAGCCAGGGGGGCAAGAAGGTTTTTGATTTTGTTATCAAAAAAGATAGCCAACTCTGTAGATTTGTTCTGGGCTTCTTCTTCTGGGATGGTGAGGGGCATAGGTGTGGTAAGGGCAGCTACATATGAGAACAGAGTTTTAGGGTCATATAAGAAGCCGTGTATTTTTTTGGCGTAGAAATCTCGTTTGGTGCGGGTAATGGATGTCCTATAGTAGCTCATTGCAGTTTTGTACGAAGCAAGTGAGGAAGGGGAGGAATCTTTCCGCCAGCGTTGTTCTTTGTGTTGTAGATCCTGTTTGAGTTTCCTTAGTTCGGTTGAGAACCAGGGTTTCTTGTTCGTGCGGGCTGGGTTGATAACTTTTGTTGTTACAGGGCAAATTCTGTTAGCTACTGAGTGTGTAATAGTTTGCCAGGAGTTCATAGCGGTATCCGCATCTGAGAAGTCCAGTTTAATTAGTTCTTCGGCCAGGCTGTTGTTGAGAGTGTCCATGGAACAGGGTTTCCTGAACTGGATCGAGGATTTAGTAACAATAGGGGTCAATTTTTGTTGTATATATAATTTTGTAGTTATCATCGAGTGATCTGACCAGGGGATGGGAGAGCATGAAGGAGGGGTGATGGGCGAGATGGTTTCGTTAGTGAATATCAGGTCAAGCGTGTGGCCTGCCTTGTGTGTGGGGTTGTTTATAATTTGTTTGAATCCCATAGCCTGGAGAGAAAGGAGAAGAGCTTCGCAATTAGATGATAGGGTAGGGGAGTCAACATGGATGTTGAAATCTCCTAAGATAATAGCCGGTGAGTTAGTGTTGATGTGTTTGGCTATGGTTTCGATGAGTGGAGAAGGGTCGGATTCTAGGAGCCCCGGGGGGGCGTAAATAAGGCAGACTTGAAGCTGGGAGGATTTGAATAGTCCGATTTCTAATTTGGTCGTCGATTTGAAGGCTTGTTGGGACAGTCTCAGTTCTTTTTTAGCTATTAACATTATTCCACCCCCTCTTTTTTTAGGTCTGGGGATAGAGAAGATGTCATATTGTTGTGTTGGCAACTGGTTAATAATGGCGGTGTCTGTGTTTTTTAGCCATGTTTCTGTAATGGCACAGATGTCCGGTTGGGTGTCCAGGAGGAGGTCGTTGAGCAAATGAGATTTTTTTGAGAGCGACTGGGAGTTGAAAAGGGTTAAGGTGATTAGAGATAATCCTAGGAATTGTGTTAGAGGGGAGATCATGATTGGAATCAGGGATCTCTTTGATCGTGGATTGAGCACGGGTGTATTCGCTCTGTGGGAGAGTAGGTGAGGGATGATCTGAATGGGGAAAGTTTGTAGCATGCTGTCTTTTTATGGAGAAATTGCAGGTGGATAAGATTGTTGGATGACTACTGGGTGTTGGAGTGGCTTGATGAGTGCTAGATGCTGGATTGACTAGACGAGTGCTGGTTGCTGGAGTGACTGGATGAGTGCTGCTGGAGACTGGATGTGCTGCTGGAGGCTGAATGGGTGCTGCTGGAGACTGGATGAGTGCTGCTTGAGACTGGATGAGTGCTGCTGGAGGCTGAATGAGTGCTGCTGGAGACTGGATGTGCTGCTGGAGACTGGATGAGTGCTGCTGGAGATGGAAAAGCTCCAGCAAAAACAGTTCATTGACTGCTCCTGCTATTCCCTGGCCTCCCAGGAGATGCAGAGATTAAAATAATCAAGGCTTCGACTCAGAGATAAACATGCCAGGGACAGAACTTCAGGGGCTTCCCCACAAAAGGGGTTTGTGACACAAGAGGGGGGTCGAAAGACATATTCCTCTTCCAAGGGAGAAGACTCCTGGCACTACCCTCCTGGTGTCTACTCTTCTTAGGGTTTGATCAGGTCCATCCTGTGGCACACAACCTGTTGTACTCACCATGAGGGACATAGATACAGATACACCCATACAGCAGAGGGCAACTGGAAAAAAAAAAAAAAAGAGCCCTCCGCTGTAAAAACACGCTGAACAGTACTCATACAGTGGTATCCACTTGCTAGAGTGAGTGGCAACATGTTGCCAAAAGTCAAACAGTGTGTGATGACGCCTTCCCTGCCAGTGCTCCCCAGCACTTGTGGTGCAATACCATCGAGGAAACAGAGACCATGACATGTTGATGGCAGAATCTTGGCTTGGCTGAAAACTGCACAAACAGGGAGAATGCCACTTGCCATCTGCTACCGAAATATAAATAGATAATAACAACTGCTAAAAAAAAAGTAAAGCAGTTATCTATTTTATTTGTTCTATCCTCCTATTGCTCAAATAAACTTACTTTACTAAATACCTGGAACCGTGATGTACTGAATCAAAATTATTTGTGACTCTGTGTAGGGAATAAGCTCCTGGGTTCAAGTCCCCCAGGTATAATCCCAGTAATTGTATCTGTTTATATTGGGTAATCCCCCGATGTAATCCTGTGTGCACACAGGTGATAAGCCCCTCAGGTAGCACCCAGTGTAGGCCTCAGGAGATTAGCCCCTCAGGTCAGAGCCCCTGGGCAGAATACCAGTGTGCACGGTCTGAACCCGTAACACATTCCTCATCGGTGCCCAGAGGAACAGATGACTGCCAGTGCCATTGACTGTTCCCCTCGGCTCACCTATCCGTCTGAGGACATAGATGCTGGGAACTTGATGGCATCCCTCACCAGCAGCAATGGCTGACTAAGCCTCGCTAGTGCTCATTAACACCAATAATAAACAAATCCAGGCAGGGCCTCTGATGCCTGCAGACTGCAGTGGCTCAAGGCTGCCCCCCACCCCCCCCCCGAGATCATCAGCATCCATGATGCCTGATAGCCATAGGCCAGAGATGGGACAGCACAATGCCCCTCAGTGCTCCGTCGGGGCACCGCCAAGACACCAGACTACTACGCCAGTATGCCTCATCATACCAGGGTGATCTTGAGTAAAGGGCGACCCTGGCACTTGATCCATTCACGCCAAAGTCCCTGCTGCTCGAGGGATTCAGTGGCACTCGAGGACTCCCAAAAGCCCTAGTGGTCGACAGCTGAGGAGACAATCAGGGCCCAATGGCCTCCATGGTGGCCCCACACCACGATGGCAGAGGGCATTGATGGCATCGAGGCAGATCCGCATCGTGAAGGCAACAAGGCCACACACCTTGACAGCCCCAAGGCCACATCCCTCGCCAAGGCATCTATGGTATAGATCAGAGCTTTCCAAAGTGTGTGTCGGGACACATTAGTGTGTCTCCTGTAGTGTGGAGGTGTGTCGCCCGGTCCACAGGGCCGGCGGAAGCAGGGAACTATAGCAGGAAGATCGGCGGGCAGTGGTGGAGCTTACATCACCACGACCCGAAGAAAAGGGTCACGTTCACTCCTCCTCCTTCCTGCCTGTGCAGCCCTGGAAGAAAAACGTTGCCGGAGCCGCGTGGGCAGGAAGGAGGAGGAGCATCTGCTGCGTACAGAAGAAGAGCAGCATTAATGGGCCGTTGCGGATCCCACGTCGCGACGGCCCGAGAAGAGGAGGAAACCCGATAGCAGGGCCACTGCGGATCCCACGTCGCGGCAGCCCTAGAAGAGGAGGAAACCCGATAGCAGGGCCGCTGCAGATCCCATGTCACGGCCAGGGAAGATCAGGGCCTCTGAAGAGCCCATCCTTCGGCAACCCGTGCAGAGGGACAGCATGTGCCAGTGAGAGCCTGTGCTTGAGCAAGAGAGCATGTAGGAGTGAGAGAGCCTGTGTGTGTGAGAGTGAGACAGCATGTGCACGAGAGAGACAGTATGTATGTATGTATGAGAGAGAGGCATGTGAGAGTGAGAGCTGTGGATGTGTGAGATTGCATGTGAGTGAGAGCCTGTGTGTGTGAGAATGTGTGAGATAGCATGTGAGAATGAGAACCTGATTGTGTGTTTGAGGGAAGACAGATGGAGAGAAAAGAAATAGAAAAAAAGACCCTGTAAAAGGAATTGGCAAAAAAACAAGAAAGGAAAGGTGGAAAAAATAGCCTGTGACCAACCGATTAGAAAACTAAGATCAGACAGCAAAGGTAAAAAAAAAATTACTTTTTAGTGATTGGCACATGTAATCTTTGGGAATGTGCAAGAGTAGCACTTTCTCTATGCCGATCTCACAATG
Source organism: Rhinatrema bivittatum (assembly GCF_901001135.1). NCBI lineage: Eukaryota > Metazoa > Chordata > Amphibia > Gymnophiona > Rhinatrematidae > Rhinatrema > Rhinatrema bivittatum. Next base: position 61,956,441 of record NC_042622.1, read on the forward strand.
TACGAGATCAGCATGGAGGAACTGGAAGCCTGCAAATATTTATTATGAGATAGGTTGTGTTGTGAAACATTTTTTTTATGTATATATTTAAGGAAACATACATAAATTGTTGAAATACATTTTGTTCGTTTAACCTTTAACTTCTGGTTTGCTGGTAGACAATTACTGTGTCACGAAATTATGTTTGTCTAAAAAGTGTGTCACCAACATGAAAAGTTTGGAAAGCTCTGGTATAGATGGAACTGAGGCATCCATGGGATGGGTCTGCCACCTTGAAACCCCAGGCCTAGAGTCCACAAATGCCTACGGCACAGAAGTCCCTTACAGCATCGAGGGTAGTCAGGCATCTCGATGGCATCGAGGGCACCCCGACAGCATCAAAGGTGACCACCAAGCTCAATGGCAGTCCTGGTCCCTGACATGGTTCTGACATTGATGCGTCAGATTAACAGTGCGCTGGTTACAGAAGTGCACGGCATCGAAAATGCAGCAGTAAGCTACTTGGCCAGGCTCCAGCACATCCTCTCTCCCAGGGAGACTGCACTGCCATCACTGGCAAGCAGGAGGAGAGGCTATATCATCCAGGGCTCCTGCTCTTGGAAACTAGTTCCTTTGGATGTACGAGGGATGAGTTCTCCCTCCCACAGGAACGGTATTGGTCCTCGATCTCTTCACTGTCTGACCTCCATCGATGTCGATCAAATGGTGAAACGACATGGAACTCCTGGCCGGGTAAAACTCAGGCGTGTCCCCAGGCTCAACAGCCTACACCGATCACCCACGACTGCACTCAGTCAGTCCTACCAACACGGGACAAGATACAAAAACAGAACGAGCAAGAAGACGACACAAACTAAATTGCAGATGCAGTAAAGTTATCTACATACACACACACACATACACTTTTTTTTTTTAAAAGGAAGAAATAGACTCTGCCAGACATGCAGCTGACAGACAGAGGAGAGAGGAAAAAGAGAAGGAAAAATAAACTACCATTAGGTAATGGAAACAGAACAGCTGCAGCTCTAGAAAAAAAAAATCACTTACAAAGAATGTAAGGAAGAAAGCAAAGCTGAATACCGTGAGCACACAGCTCCCACGACCACACGGCTCTGCGGAAAAAAAAAAGGAAACTAGGGATTCTGCCTAGGGGGCAGGGTGATGGCAACAGCTGCACATGCTCAGTAGGGCATGTCTGAAAGTTCTAGACTGAGATCAAAGCTCTGTGATTGGCTCCATCTGATGATGTCACCCATGTGTGAGGACTACCATCCAGCTTGTCCTCAGAGAATGCTCTAATTAATGGTTAATTTGAAAAACTGGGCGTCAGGACTTGCATCCTATTTCTTCTGTTAAGTGATTGATGCATTATATGTTACAAAGATGGTGGTAGATATTTGGAACAGCCTCCCAGTGGAAGTGGTGGAGATAAAAACAGTATCTGAATTAAAGAAAGAACTGGATAAATACAAGATTATCTCTAAGGAAGTGATGAGAATTATAATGCTAAATTAATTGGATGGATGGGCCATATGGTCTTTTTCTGCCATCATGTTTCTATGCTTCTAATTCTGACAAGTTTGCGGTAACCACTGTGTATGTGGAATTTAGGCTCTCCCTGGCCCTCCCTTTATCAAGAAATTATAAGATATATCTTTCCAACTTTTATTCCTAACGCACACACTCACAGGGATGAACATAGCCCTGTGTGCACTAGTTCTAACCCTATGGTAATTGGAAAAAGGAGTTTGCCCCTGTAACAGTGTAACATCCTTTCCAGGGAAGGCCTCACTGATAATTATTTATTGAATTTAAGTACCACTTGTAAAAAGGAAAATTGGTTCTTACTTGCTAATTTTCGTTCCTGTAGTACCATGGATCAGTCCAGACTGCTGGGTTATGCCTCCTTTCTAGCAGATGGAGACAGAGAAAAACTTGAAGGGCACCTCTCTAAACCCAGTGTGCCACCTGTGCCTCTTCAGTAATAAGAATATCAAAGCAGATTAGAACAATAGAATACCAATAGGTAGATCAAGCAAGGATCCAATTAACAGCAACTATAACTATATACAGGGCCGGCGGAAGCACTAGGCGAACTAGGCGGTCGCCTAGGGCGCCAGCTTCCCGGGGGCGGCACTGCCCCGGTAAAATTAAGAGAGCCGCGCTTTCAAGCATGTGAGTCCTTTGCTGTCAGCCCGGGCGGAACGCGGCAGGACAGCTGGAGTCAGCGGCACCGGGCGTGCTCTCTTCTTCCTGCCCCCCCCCCCCCCGCGGTCCGGAAGAGGAAGTGGAGAGCATCGGGTGCCTGCGCGGGAAGAAGAGGCCACGCTAGTGCGCTTGGCATCGGCCCGAAGAAAAGAAGACTGCAGCGCGGCTCGGAGGAAAATGGAGTTTCAACTGCGGCCGATGGGACTCCGCCTCCGCGAGGACTGAAAATGAAGAGGTTAGCGTTGGGAGGAGGCTGCTGCTGCCGCCGCGAGTTCCCGGGGTGGGGGAGAGAGAGAGTGAATGAACGAGCAAGCATGTGTGTTTGAGATCCTGTGTGTGTGAGTGAGAGATTACATGTATGTGAATGATTGAGAGCCTGTGTATGTGAAAGAGAGTATGTCTGTGATTGAGAGCCTGCCTGTGAGAGAGAGAGCATGAATGTAAGTTTACCATTGGGAACCTGTATGTGTAAGTTTGTGTGAAAGAGTATGTGTGTATGATTGAGATCCTTTGTGTGTGAGAGAAATCATGTGTATGTATGATTAAGAGCCTGTGTGTATAAGTAAGAGAGAGATCATGTGTGTCTGTGTGTGATTGACAGCTGGTTTAGGTGATGGAGCATGTGAGTATGTGATTGAGAGCCTGTGTTTAAATGAGAGAGAGAGATCATGTGTGTCTGTGTGTGATTGAGAGCTGATTTAGGTGACGGAGCATGTGAGTACGTGATTGAGAGCCTGTGTGTAAATGAGAGAAAGAGAGGACATGTTTGTAAGCATGTGAATGAGAGTCTGTGTGTGAGAGAAAAAGACAGCATGTATTTATGTGATTGAAAGCCTGTGTGTGTGTGTAAGCGTGAAAAGATAGACAGCATGTGTGTAAATGTGTAATTAAGAGCCTATATGAGAGAGAAAAAACATGTCTATATGTGAGTACTGAGAGCATGTGTGTATAGGTGTGTCATTGAGAGCCAGTGTGAGAGAGAGCGCTGGTATGTGACTGAGAGAGGAGAAAGTTCCAAGCAAACCACCCCACCTCCTGCTAATTCAGAACAATCTCAGGACACCTGGATATCAAATGTTCCCAGGTATGCAGAGCAAAAAAATTTTTGTATCCTTATTATTTTTCATTACTGGGTCTTTGTGTCTGCTATTTTTAAATATTTTGTTGGTATCTGGAAATGTTTTATATGAGTTTTTAATTATTGGATATTCCACTCATCAGCTGTTTCGAAATATGTTCTTTTTGTTAGTACAGTTTTACTGCTGATGATTTTATATTTCTTGATTTGTTTTATAAGGATGGGTGATGTTTCTTTTTTTCTTTGTTACACTGCATACAGAGACTCTGGCTTGTTGCAGTTTCCAATTCAGTTTTTTCTGCATGCTTCTTGTTATGCGTTTTGGTCTCTTTATTCTATGTTAGGTGAGGGACAGCACGTGATTCAGGTGAGGTATTCTGCTGGCGTGTTGTTTCTGTGTAGGACTCTATAGCAGCCTGACTTGGTCCGTTTTCCTAATAGGAGATGTATTGGTGTCTTAAGGCCTGGTGTAATATTTTCAGAGACTTATTGTACTTTAAAAGTGTGATCTTAAATAAAATGCACACATTTACTTATATTTAGTTTTAAACACATTGTATGGCTCTCATGGAATTACATTTTAAAATATGTGGCGTTTATGGCTCTCTCAGCCAAAAAGGTTCCTGACCCCTGGTATAGAGCTTAGCCACTACTGCTGCTTCTGGTGTGTACTACAGCCTGCATGGAAGAAGAGTAAGAGAGCTGCTGGAGGGGGTAAGTAAAGATGGCTTTTTAAGTTCATTTTTCTTGATTGACTGCCATTTTAATTATTTAATATTATGTGATGTGTCTGCTTTTTTTGTTTGAGCAACAAGTATAGCTTTTGTTTATGTTTATTTTATATATTTTTATTTATTTATTTATAAAAGAGTTTCTATACCGTCGATAAGACAAATCATCTCAATGGTTTACATGGCATAAAAATGTCAAATAAGTGTTCTGTTATAAATACAGACTTCGTTATTTTCATTAATGCACAATGTAAGTTAAAAGTGTGTTGAGGCGGGGGGGGGGGGGGGGGCGGCATAGCTGACGTTTCGCCTAGGGCGCCTAATACCCTTGCACCGGCCCTGACAATATACAGGAATAATCTCTTCTGTCAATGTTTCTTAAGTCATTGGTAAAACTTGTGGATATCTGCAGAACAAAGAAAAAAGTAAGAAAATGTAATCGAGCTGACTCTCCAGTGAATAAGAGATCACCTCAATGGGTGGGCGTCTGGACTGATCCATGGTACTACAGGAACGAAAATTAGCAGGTAAGAACCAATTTTCCTTTCCCTGTACGTACCCAGATCAGTCCAGATTATTGGGATGTACCAGAACTTTCCTAAGTAGGATGGGACCTGGAGAGTCCCGCTTGGATGACTTTACTGCCAAAAGTTCCAAACGCTGGAGCTTGAACATAGCGATGATAATGTCTAGTGAAAGTGTGTAACGATTTCCACGTTGCCTCTCTACAGATTTCCTGCGGCAATACGAGTTGGTCTCTGCCCAGGACGTTGCATGTGAACGCAAGGAATGCGCCTTGAGACCTTCTGGAATGGGTTTTCCTCGGCAAATGTAAGCAGAAGCAATCGGCTCTTTCAGCCAGCGAGCAATTGTAGTCTTGGAGGCTTTATGGCCTCTGTTGGGCCCACTCCAGAGAACAAAAAGATGATCTGAAACCTGAAAATCATTAGTGGCTTCGAGGTACTGAGCTTAACATCAAGCTGCTTCAATTCTCTAGAGTGTGGAGCCTCCCGATCCGAATCCGGAAAAGCCGGAGGTTCTATCGACTGATTCACATGAAACGCCGAGACCACCTTTGGGAAAAAAGATGGGACAGTTCGGAGCGATGCCTGATCTCGGAAAAAAGGAGGAAGGGTTCCCGACAGAACAACGCTTGAAGTTCTGAGACTCATCTAGTCGAACAGATTCCCACTAAGAAGACTGCTTTTTTTTTTTTCCCCAAAAATAATTTTTATTAAGAACAGAGGAATATAGCCTCCATACAACCGGGCAATTAAGGTGTTTGGCTCCCTTCAGAAAATGAATCACATTGGGGTGAGAAGCAAGGGTTGTTCCCTCAATGCGCCCTCGCAGACAGCCCAAGGCCACGACCTGGACTCTGAGGGATTTGAAGGATAGTCTCTTGCTTAAGCCATTCTGCAGAAAACAGAGGATCTGAGCCACTGAAGCATGCTGAGGGGAGAGCCCTCCCTCACAACACCAGGAGTCAAAGACTTCCCAGACCCGAATATAGGTAAGTGAGGTAGAAGGTTTCCGCGCCCGAAGGAGGGTGGAAATAACCTCCTCCGGATACCCTTTTTTTCTCAGCCTTCTCCTCTCAAAAGCCATGCTGCTAGACAAAAGCGAGCCACCTGATCGAAAAATACTGGACCCTGGTGCAGCAGGTTTGGAAGGTATCCGAGACGAAGAGGGTCGTCCACCGCCAGGTTGACTAGGTCCGCAAACCATGGTCTCTGGGGCCACTCCGGCGTGACGAGAATAACCGTCCCCGGGTGCACCTCTATCCTTCTTATTACCTTGCCCACCAGCGGCCAAGGAGGGAACACGTAGAGCAGGACGTCTCGGGGCCCCGGGAGGACTAGGGCGTCTACTCCTGCCGATCCATGTTCCCATCTGCGACTGAAGAATCGTGGTGCTTTTGCGTTTTTCAGGGTCACCACCAAGTCCAGGTGTGGGATCCCCCCAACGACAAGAGAGTAGCAACATCACCTCTTCAGACAGTTCCCACTCTCTGGGGTCTAGACGCTGACAACTTAGAAAATCTGCTTGCACGTTGTTCACTCCGACAATGTGGGAGGCCTGCAGCCTGGCCAGATGGCACTCCGACAACTTGTCCTCCTCTGAGGCTACCTGCCGACTCCTCGTTCCTCCCTGACGATTGATGTATGCCACTGTCTTCGCGTTGTTAGACAGTACACGCACTGCCCGATTGCGGACCAGGGGGAGAAACCGCTTCAACGCTAAGCACACCACTCTTGTTTCCAGGTGATTGATGGACCAACTAGCTTGCACTTCTGACCATTGGCCCTGAGCTGATACTGGCACACAGCCCCCAAACCTGAGAGACTTGCGTCCGTAGTCACGATTATCCACTGAAGCACTTCGAGATTCACTTCTTGCTGTAGGTGGCTGAGGACCAGCCACCAGAGCAGGCTGGTTCTGGCGAACTCAGGAAGAGGTAAAGGGATTTGGAACTCCTCTGAAACCGGCTTCCAGTGGGAAAGCAAAGCTCTTTGCAAAGGTTGTATATGAGCAAATGCCCAAGGCACCAAATCCAGCGTTGATGCCATAGAACCAAGAACTTGCAGATAATCCTAGACCTTGGAAACTTGCAGGGACAAGAGATGTTGAACTTGAGTGACTAACCTGAGAGCGCGCTCGCTCCAGAGAAAGATTTTGCCGATTCGAGTATCGAAACGTGTTCAAGAATTCCAAGACTTGGGAAAGCACGAGATTGCTCTTGGAATAGCTGACCACCCAGCTAAGGGAGCGGAGAAGAAATTCAGCACCTTTTGAACCACCAAGCGGCAGAGATCCTCTGACTTCACCCAAATGAGCCAGTCGTCCAAATAGGGGTGGACCTGGATTCCCTCCCATTGCAGTGCAGCCGCCACCACGACCATCATCTTGGTGAAGGTACGGGGAGCAGTAGCCAAGCCAAACGGGAGGCTCAAAACTGGTAATGGTTCCAGAGGATCATGAATCGCAAGAACCTCTGATGATCCCTGCGTATCACGATATGAAGATAGGCCTCCGATAAGTACAGGAATTCTCTGCTGCGGACCACTGCGATGACAGATCGCAAAGTCTCCATGCAAAAACGCAGCACCTTGAGGGCCCTGTTGATCTTCTTTAGGTCTAGAATCAGACAGAACGACCCTTCCTTTTTGGGGACCACGAAATAGATGGAATAGTGGCCTGAACGGCACTCCTCCCGGGAAACAGGAAGAATGGCACCCAGATACTCTAGCCTGCGGAGGGTCTGACGTACAATTCGTTTCTTCTCTGGGGAACCACAGGGGGAAACCAGGAAGTGGATCTCATAGAGGACGTGCAAACTCTAAAGCATTACCGTGTTTGATAATGCTTAGAACCCACTGATCCGACATGATTTTGACCCATTCCTTGTAAAACAGGGAGAGCCGACCCCCTATCACTGGAACTGAGCAGTGGGCTGGCGCTATCTCATTGTGTGGACTTGGGGCCTGAAGCTCCCTGAGAAAACCCATCTCGAATGGATCTGCGGCCGTGAAAGGAGTCCAAGACTGCGACCTCGCCGAGGGGTGCCTCTGCGCAACGGATGCGGGCCTAGTCTGACGCAGACGGCGCTGACCCCGAAAACGAGTGCGAGGGGGAAAGAAATTCCTGGATCCCCTGGGTCTGTCCTCCGGGAGCTTATGCAGCTTGTTTTCCCCCAAGGACTTGATTAGCTGCTCCAGATCTTCCCCGAATAGAAACTTACCCTTAAAAGGGGAGCAACTCCAACTGGGACTTTGAAGAAGAGTCTGCTGCCCAGTTGCGGAGCCAAAGCAGTCTCCTGGTTGAAACCGCTGCGACCATGGACCGAGAGGATACCCAAAGAAGGTCATATAAGGCATCAGCAATGTACGCCACTGCGGCCTCCAAACGCTCCGCTTCTGGGGAAGAAAGATCCCTGGCACTGAAAGTTGCTGAACCCACCTCAGGCTCGCATGTTGCATAAGGCTGCTACACACAGCCGCCCTGACCCCTAGAGCTGAAACTTCAAAAATTCTCTTAAGAAAAACCTTGAGCTTTCGGTCTTGCAGATCTTTGAGAGCTGCTGCCCCCGTGACCGGGTTAGTCTTCCTCTTGGTGACCGCGGAAACTGAAGCATCTACCTTCGGGACTTTGAGAAGATCCAGGGAATCCTCTGGCAACAGATACAATTTGTCCATTGCCCGCCCCACTCTCAGGCCCGCCTCAGGCATATCCCATTCTCGCAACATCAACTGCAACAGCATGGGATGAAAAGGAAAAGTACGGGCCGGAGCACGCAAACCTGCCAGGACAGGATCTACGGAGGAGTCATTTGGAACCTCCTGAGGGGTGGTAATTCCGAGCTCGGCCAGAACGTGTGGAATCAGTGGGTCAAGCTCATTCCTATGGAACAGGCGAAGCACCTGCGGATCATCCCCTTCAACTGGCAGGCTAGGGTGAGTCTTTGGAGGAGGGGGCTCTGTCCCTTGAAGATGTGCTCCAGGACGGACCTCCTCACCCTGGGGAGCGAGACTGGCCAAATAAGCTTTGCGCATTAAAAGCACAAAATCAGCAGAAAATGGGGCCGGAGATGGTAAAGCCCCCAACAGGCGGGGACACCCAATCCTCCTGCAGGTCCTGCCGAGTGTCCAAGGGAACCTCAGGACTTAAATCGGGAGGAAAAAACAGTGAGGGAGAATCCCCACCCCCTGCAGCTGACGACAAAACAACATCCAAGATGGCTGCAGGAACGGGGCCGGCCGACTCGCACGAGCACCCGGCTGACTGGCTGAAGCACGGGACCTGGACCCTGACCTCCCCGCTGCTATTGAGGGACCCTCCCCGCCTGGGAGGCACCTCGAACAGAGATTATCGCAGGACAGCCGAGCCGCCGGCTCCCCGCAGGCAGCACATCGCGTCGCACGTGGCATGGAGGGGGGGGGGGGGGGGGGGGCAACATCGGCCAAAAGAACTAACCTCCAAAAGACTGCCTCAGACACCCGGGAGGAAGAGAGCGAGAAACTAACAGCAAGACGTGGTTAAAAAAAAAAAAATCATCTACTCGCAGCCTTTTTTTTTTTCTCTAGTTTATTTTAAGCCTGTGCAGAGGAATGACGCGTCTCTGAGGCTATGGCCGAAGGGGAGGGACCGGACCACCGATACTCACCCGGTCAGGCTATCATCTCCCGGGGTCCGTGAGCTGCTGGGCCCCCCAATCCTGAGCTCAACCTGTAACTAGGAACGGCATAGCAAAAAACCTCTTCTGTTTCCTTTTTTTTTTTTTTTTTTTTAACTTGCTTGATCTAACAATGGCAAGAAGGGAATGCCAAAAGACAGAATCCCTAAAATTTAGAATCTCCTCCTCTTTTTTATTTTTTAAACTAACAGAGGTCCGCAGGTTCTGCCCCCTTCATCTGCTGGAGACAGAGAAATACTGAAGAGGCGCAGGTGGCACACCGGGTTAAGAGAGGATGCCCTTCAAGCTTTTCTCTTTCTTCATCTGCTAGAAAGGAGGCATAACCCAGCAGTCTGGACTGATCCGGGTACATACAGGGAACAAATATTCAAGCAACATAATAGTCAAATGAACAATAAACACAAAATAAATACAACAGGCAAGCACAAAACTAATAAAACATTTAGGGGCAGATTTTAAAACATATGCGCGCGTGCACAAATGTACACCCGATTTTATAACGCGCATGTTATAAAATCAGGGGTTGGTGCGCAGACTGGGGTGCACAATTATGCACCTTTTGCTGCCTTCCCCCGTTCCCTCCTAGGCCGCTCCAATTTCCCTTCCCCCTAGCCTGACCTCCCCCCCCCCGCCAGCCCTACTCTAACCCCCCCCCCCCCCCCCCCCGATCTTAATTTTATCTTTTGCGCCTGCCTCTGGGCAGGCGCAAGTTGTGCATGCCGGACGATGGCCGGCACACAATCTCTGATACAGCAGCCTTTTGAAAATAGGCCCGGAATGCGTAACCCCCCTATGCGGGTAAATCCTCCGTGCGTAGGTCTTTGAAAATCTGCCCCAATTGAACAAGACAGGAGGGTAAGTCATGGTAGCCTGTGCACATAACCCTTAAGAAGTGATAGGATTAACAGAATTAAAATTGTGAAACAGAGAAGTAACATCCTCAAAAAGTTGAATGCTGAAGATGAAACCTTTAGCAAAGAATGTCTCTTCTCTGCCACCCCCTCCCAGCCATTCATAGTGATATTTCTATGTATGATGAAAAGCACCTTAGTCTCTAATGAAGAGACCCAGATGTTCTAGTTTTAAATTATATGTTCCTGTACTAATTATCTTTGGATTACAAATTAGCTAATTAGCAGAAGCACATCTGAAGGAACCCTATATGGTTTCAATAGTTCATACAGAACATTTTTTAAATTCTTATACAGGTCATTACCTACAAAGAATCCAGGGTTACTTTCTGGGTGCTTCCTAGCTGGTTCTCTAGCTTTTCTTTTAAAGACAAATAGAGGCATTTCCACTGAGATCACTGCGTTAAACCAGATGGCTTCACTACCTTCACACCACTCATGGCATGGCAGCTACACAAGCAGTACCAGGTAAAAGGAGAAAATGCTTACAACGCAGATTTTCCAGTCCGAGGATCGATGTAAGTTGTAGTTCTTCTATTGTGATCCACAAAATATGGAATCCCATCTACCGTAAATCTCATCTCCCAGCCCTCTGGTAAAGGTTTCTCATTTAACTGCCTGGAAAATAAGAGAAATGCTACACATTGAATATATTTTTAAATTCATATAAAATTCTATTTTATATATTTAGCGATGCTCTTTTATAACATATTTTGGCGGCAAAAAATAAAACCCAAGACTTATCCCACAATTTAAGCCTTCCAGATTACTGGGTAGCTCAGTCAAACTCTTATGTAAAAAATCCTCTTTATAACAAGAAAAAATTCATTAACTCCAAGTGTTTGATATACAGAGGGACCAATTCAATACAAGGTAACAATTTTCTCCACTGGACTACAAATTCCATAATTTTATAGACAGAATCTTATTAGACATATTATACACATATACAATGAGAGAGGCACTATATATATGTGGCATTAAGCACATAATATATAAACCTTAATTATGAATATTAATATTGCAAACTTTAGTTGCTCTTCTGTACAATTATTTTTTCATAAGAGGTGGAAAGGAAAATTGGTTCTTACCTGCTAATTTTCGTTCCTTTAGTACCATGGATCAGTCCAGACCCTGGGTTATGTCACCAATCCAGCAGAGGGAGGCAGAGAAAACATTCTTTTTTTTTTTTTTTAATTTTTTATTTATTGAAGTTTCAACAATTTACATTGAAAAGTAGACGGAAAAAAAGAAAACAGAATTGTTACAATACAATCACAATCCTTAAAAAGAAAAAAGTAAATGTTTTCTATATATTTATAGGAACATTGGGGAATCAAGTATAGTTAAGCGGTTACAAAGAAATTGTATTCCATCATACAATTTAAAAGAAAAACTCTGTGTGGTGGACCTAACTACTATTTGTCCAACTCTCCTAGTTTCTTAGGAGTAAGAGTCCAAGTATTGGCGAAGCTGAGCTGGCTCAGTGAAGATATATCTATTATTCTGGTAAAGCAATACACATCTGCAAGGAAACCTCAAGAAATATTTGGCACCACGTGCAATCACTTCTGCTTTCATCATTAGGAATTTTTTTCTTTTTTCTTGCATTTTCCTGGTAATATCTGGAAATATTCTTATTTGTTGTCCATAGAACAACTAATTCTGATTCCGGAAAGACTTTCTTAAAACATTATCTCTATCAGTGGTTTGGATAAAGGAAACTAACAAAGTTGCTCTAATCTCAATTTTAGTCTCATAGAATTTCTCCAAAAATTCAGATAGATTATCTGGCTCTTCATCCTTTTTTTCTTCCTTCTTTTCAGGCAAAGAAGGAAGAGCATGGGAATAGAGGTCTCTGTATAGCCCAGAATAATTATAAGGTAGCTTTTAAAGAAATCTTTAGCCGTCATCCATTTTGATTTAGGAAAATTCAGAAGTCTCAGGTTGTTTCGCCAAATTTCATTTTCTAAGAAATCCATCCGATTTATCAACATATTTTCAGATTTAATAAAGTTACACTGAACTTCTTTCACTCCTGTAAACTCAGTTTCCACTTTTTGCACAGTCTTTTCTACTAACTGAATTCTATTTTCCAAACCTTGTGATTTATCCATATTTTGCTTTACCACGGTGGTCAAGTCACATATCACCTTATTCATGTTTATAAGCACTTTCCTTATTTCTTCCAAAGTAAGTTTTTCAGCAATCTCCATCGGCCTCCCCACAATCACCTCAATCTTGGTCTCCTTACCTCTCCCTTCCATGAGACCAGCTTCGCCATTTCCCATCTGGCCTGCTTCCTCTTTTTCTCCCTCTGAACCCTCGACCGGGCTCACCGAAGTCAACGGTTGTTCTCCATCACTTCTCAGGGAGTTGAAAGTCCTTGGAGCTAGCTGTCTTAATGTCAGATCGAGTTGTTCCGGCCCCATTCCTTCTGGGGATTTGAAAGGCACTGCTGGAATTGTTGGAGCCCCGGGGCTCAGCGATGTTTCCTCGGCCAGGGCGTCTGGTGGCCGCTCTCCACTACAGACACCAGCGGCCCCGCCTTCCGGGTTTGGGTGCACAAAACAGAATACCTCTTCAATCCGCGGCTGTCGTGTGGAAATTGTTGGGGTAGAGGTAAGATTATCGCGTATCTTTGCTTTTCTTTTGGTGTGAGGCATGATATCAAGGAAATATAAATAGCAAAGAAATCTGAAATATATTCAAAAACGCCACGGAGCCGAGCTGGATTCGTATCACAGAGTGGTGGCCATCTTGAATCTCCCAGGATCCAGAGAAAACATTCTAATGACTCTGACGTATACCCTGGAGCACCACCTGCAGACAATCAGTATTGACCAGTATCAAAGCAGAAATTTAACTACTAACATATTAACTAGCTATCTAAACAGGAGAACGAATTTCCAACTCACAAATCCTAAATGGAAGCAGAATCCCAAAAAAAAAAATCTTGGGAATAAACAAGAAAAATATTAAGAAAAATAGACAGCATGAAAAGGCGGTTTAATCACCCAAACAGTGAACGAGCGGACTCTCCGAAAAGATAAATATAATACACAGACATAAAGGGTGGGCGTCTGGACTGATCCATGGTACTACAGGAATGAAAATTAGCAGGTAAGAACCAATTTTCCTTTCCCTGTACGTACCTGGTTCAGTCCAGACCCTGGGATGTACCAGAGTTGATTCAATTAGGGTGGGACCCACCGCTCGGAGAACACTCTCTCCGAAGGCTGCTGAACTTGGAACGTGAACATCCAAGCGGTAATGATGAGCAAAAGTATGCAACGACTTCCAAGTCGCTGCTTTACAAATCTCCTGAGGAGAAACTAACTGACATTCTGCCCAAGAGGTAGCCTGTAACCTAGTAGAATGAGCTCTCAACCCTTCAGGAAGGTCACAACGAGCTAGAAGATAAGCTGAACAAATTGTCTCTTTTAACCAACGAGCAATCATAGCCTTCGAAACCTTATGACCTTTGCGAGGGCCACTCCACAAAACAAACAAATAATCAGACAATCGAAAATTGTTTGTAACTTCAAGATAACGCAACAGAGCTCATTGTACATCCAATTTTTTAAGATCCCTAGAGGAAGGATCCAAACGATCTAAACACGGAAAAGCTGGAAGCTCTATGGACTGATTTAAATGGAAAGAAGATACTACCTTAGGTAAAAAAGATGGTACAGTCCGTAATTAAATTCCTGTATCAGAAATTCTAAGAAAAGGCTCTCTGCAAGACAAGGCCTGCAACTCTGAAATTCTACAAGCTGAAGAAATGGCCACAAGAAACACCACCTTCAATGTGAGAGCCTTCAAAGTCTCATGATTAAGGGGTTCAAAGGGAGCCGAACACAGAGCCCTAAGAATCAAATTCAAACTCCAAGCAGGACAAGGATTCCGAAATGGAGGACGTAGATGTTGCGCACCTTTGAGAAAACGCACTACATCCGGATGCGCAGCCAAGGATAATCCCTGAACCTTACCACGAAAACATCCAAGCGCAGCCACTTGTACCCGTAAGGAACTACAGGACAAATCCTTGGCTAATCCATCTTGTAAAAAAGATAAAATATTGGATACAGAAGAGTGAACTGGATCTACTTGATGCTCATTACACCAAGATTCAAAAACCTTCCACACCCTTGCATAAGCCAAAGATGTAGGTTTTCTAGAACGCAATAAAGTAGTCACTACAGCATCTGAATAACCTTTATTCTTTAACAGACGCCTCTCAAAAGCCATGCTGCTAGAGAGAAGCATTCGACCTCTTCCAAACAAACCGGACCCTGAGATAGAAGGCATGGAAGATCTCGAAATTGAAGGGGACCGTTCAGTGCTAGTCTGACCAGGTCCGCGAACCACGGACGGCGTGGCCACTCTGGAGCCACTAAGACAACATCAACTTGTTGAACTTCTATCCAACACAGAACTTTGCCAATCAGAGGCCAGGGAGGGAACACGTAGAGAAGAACATCCCTTGGCCAAAGAAGTACCAGAGCATCTACTCCTTCCGCTCCTCTTTCCCTCCGGCGGCTGAAGAACCGAGGGGTTTTGGCATTCTGAAACGTGGCCATGAGATCATTGCCGGAGTGGACCATCTGTTGCATATCATTTGATAGGCTTCCTCGCACAGTTCCCACTCGCCTGGGTCGAGATGATGCCGACTGAGAAAGTCAGCTTGAATGTTGTCCACCCCGGCAACGTGTGAGGCTGCGATGCTGAGCAGATGTTGCTCCATCCAGCTGTTGTGCTTCCTGAGCTACCAGGAAGCTTCGGGTTCCTCCCTGACGGTTGATGTACGCTACCGTGCTCGCATTGTCGGAAAGAACCCGTACCGACTTCCTGCAAAGGAGAGGTTGAAGAGCGATTAAGGCTAAACGAACCGTTCTGGTCTCTAAAAGATCGATTGACCACTGTGCTTCCTCTTCGGACCACTGACCCTGAACAGATGTATTCTAACATGCCGCTCCCCAGCCTGAAAGACTGGTGTCGGTAGTGACCATAATCCATTCCGGAATCTCTAGCAGTACACGTCGTTGTAGATTCGCCGTCTGTAACCACCAATCTAGGCTGGAACGAGCCGTCTCTGTAAGAGGAAGGGGAAGGTGGTATAGTTCCGAAACTGGATTCCAGCAAGAAAGCAATGCAGACTGAAGTGGTCTCATGTGCACAAAGGCCCAGGGAACCAACTCCAGAGTAGAGGTCATTGACCCTAAAACTATCAAGTAATCCCGCACACAAGGAATAGGAATAGACTGTAAGTCTCAAATTTGTGATTGAAGCTTGAGAAGGCGATGCTCTGGAAGGAACATTATCCCTTGAAGAGTGTCGAACCGTGCACCCAAAAACTCCAGAGATTGGGAAGGTAATAGGTGACTTGTCCTCATTGATCACCCAGCCTAGAGACTGCAAAAGGCTGATTACCCTGTTGATTGTATAATAACAAAGAGATTCCGACTTCGCTCGAATCAACCAGTGATCCAGGTACGGATGTACCAACAGGCCCTCCTTCCTGAGTTGAGCAGCCACCACAACCATTATCTTGGTAAATGTTCTGGGAGCTGTGGCTAATCCGAACGGGAGAGCCCTGAATTGATAATGTTGCACTGAATTGATAATGTTGCCCTAGAATGCAAAACCTGAGAAACTTCTGATGATCAGATCGAATGCCGATATGAAGATAAGCTTTGGTGAGGTCGAGAGATGCTAGAAATTCTCCTCTGTGAACCGAAGCTATGACAGACCGAAGAGTCTCCATCCGGAACTATGGAATCCTTAGACAACGGTTGACCCTTTTGAGATCGAGAATGGGACGAAAGAGTCCTTCCTTTTTGGGAACGACGAAGAAAATTGAATAACGACCTTTCCGATGTTGGAACTGGAACTATAGCTCCTAGGTCACTTAAACGCTGTAGCGAGTCTTGGATTATGAGATGCTTTTGTAGGGAAGAACACGGTGAAATTAGGAACAGATGGTGAAGCCGCCGAACAAAATCTAAAGCGTAACCTTGATTTATCACTGATAGAATCCATTGATCCGACGTACATCTGGCCCATTCTTTGTAAAACAGAGACAGCCTGCCCCCTATGACGGGAACCGGAGAAAGGACAGGCCTTATCTCATTGGACAGACTTTGTGCCTCCTGAGACTTGGGAAGTTCCAGGTCTACCATAGCAGCGGCCACGAAAGGACTGAGACCAATTCTGTTGTCTACCTGAACACTGTTTAGCTGGAGGAGCCGACAGACGAGAAGAACAAAATCTTCTGTTAGACCGAAAATGAGAGCGAGATGAAAAAAAGAGCTTCTAGGTCTAGGACGGTCCTCTGGCAATTTATGAATCTTATTTTCCTCTAGGGACAAAATTAAATCTTCCAATTCCTTACCAAATAATAATTTTCCCTTAAAGGGTAAAGCTCCTAATTGAGCTTTGGAGGATGCGTCTGCGGACCAATTCCTCAACCAGAGAAGTCTGCGAGCCGATACAGAAGCAATGATAGAGCGAGCCGAGGCCCTAATGAGATCATATAAAGCATCTGCACTATAAGCAACTGTAGCTTCCAGTCTACCAGCCTGAGCAACTTCCTCTTCAGAGAGGGAAGAATTGTTTTGTAAAGCCTGGACCCATCTTAGTCCAGCTCGCAAAGCCAAGCTATTACACATGGCCGCCCGCACACCAAGAGCAGAAACCTCCAAAATTCGCTTAAGCTGAACCTCCAGCTTACGATCTTGGAGATCTTTAAGAGCCGTAGCCCCAGTTACTGGAATAGTTGTTTTCTTAGTGACGGCTGAATCAGCAGCATCCACCTTAGGAAATTTTAAAATTTCCAAAGCTTCCTCAGGTAATGGATACAATTTTTCCATGGCTCGTGCTACCTTAAGCCCCAACTCAGGAGTATCCCACTCCCGGTACATAAGGTCAGTGAGAGAAAGATGAAAAGGAAATGATGTCGTGGCACCTCTAAGGCCAAGCAACACTGGGTCAACTCCACCCATCCGAGAATCCTTCACTGGAGCCTCGAGACCCAATTCCAGTAAAATTGCTGGAATTAAGGGACTAAGTTCCTCTCTTCTAAACAGGCGGACTACTTTGGGGTCATCCCCATCTGCAACATGAGGGTCTGAACTAATACTCAAAGCAGGGTCTTCATTTAAATCCCCCTCCGGCAAGGACTTGTCCGGGATAGGTAAAGAGCCATGCTCAGAATCATCTGAAGAAGAAAAAATTGTCTGATCCGGACCCGGACGAAGGGGACGCTTCGGAGCTGACCCCACTCCCAAATCCGTGGAACTAGCCCTTTTAGAGGAAAGTGACTTTAACCTCTGTTCAGATGAGAGACTCTTATGAAATTTCTTAGATTTGTAAGCTTTGCGAAGAAAACCCCCTGAAAAGGCAGAAGAAGAGGAAGAAGAATCTGATATCTCCTCCAGGCTTCCAGCCAATAAATATGGCCCTGTTTCACGCGGCTTGTCCCCCCCCCCCCCAGGGACCGCCAGCTCAGCTGTGAAGAATTATTTTTATTTTTTACCTGACCGAAATGCCACGGCCTCCAGGAGGTGCTCCAAGTAGGGTGAGTGAGCCGGGCCCCCCGGTAACACCCCTGCCAGGAGTGGTTGCTGGGTTCAAAACCTCCCCAACTCTGGCAGTCTCAAAAACCAGGAGGGATAGTCCTCCCAGGACTGGGCAACCTCCCGGGAAGCAGTGAAACGGCTGTGAAGAAAAATAAAACTTTTTTTTTTTTTTAAATAACTTAAATGAAAAGAACAGGCTCTCTTCAAAAGAAAATGAAAGTCTGCAAAAAATTAACTCCTAAACTACCTGACTAAAAAATAGCAAACTACCACAGACTGCAGGGGTTAGGAACGTCCACCTCTGCTGGGAGACAGAGAAATACTGATTGACTGCAGGTGGTGCTCCAGGGTATACGTCAGAGTCATTAGAATGTTTTCTCTGCCTCCCTCTGCTGGATTGGTGACATAACCCAGGGTCTGGACTGATCCAGGTACGTACAGGGAAAAGGAGTTGTCTGATCCATCATGGAATATAACCTCCTTCCTTTCAACATCTGTACCATGCTGTTAATTTCAAAGATTGATCTGGGCATCTGAGTTATAGCAGCCCACAAAGTTTTTCCCACTGGTCATGTCACCCCCAATCCTGACTATACTGAACCTATCTGAACATCAGGAGAACTATAAAGCAATGATGCCGTTAATTTACTCCTCTTCTCTGCTTTCAAGGGACACTGCTTCACCTAACATGATTATAGTTTCCAGGACACTAGATTTAGTGTTATTGTATATAGCTGCATTTTTCCCCATTTGTATTGCAGCTTTACTATTGTTTTACCAGAATTTTATCCCCTTTACAGGACAGAAGCTGCAGGTCCTGCTAGGGAGCATGCTCACGTAAGAGCCCGGACACACCTGCAACTTACAGATAGTGGGCCCATTACATGAGCACATTTACCAGTGTGGTAATAAAAGTCAAGAACTGCAGCTTCCTTCTTCTACAAAATTAACTTGGTAAAGAGAAATTTTATTAACAATGACTTAAAAAAACCCTATTTATACACACACACACACACACATGTATATTCATATACATTCACACACAGAAATATAGCAAAATTAGAAAAATGAAAGTTACCCTTGACTCCTGGGATCCTCCCACTGGGTGGCCCGCGTGTTGTGATTGACAAAGTACACTCTGCCATTGCTGTCTGTTCTCTTTTCTATCAGTGGGACAAGACATTGAAGAAATTTCAATAGAGACAATAGGTCACAGGACAAATTGTAAGGTATTAAACATGCATTTGCAAAGTTTTGCTATGCACGTTTCAAAATTTTCTTTTCAAAATCAGGCTCAATAAATTTCTACTTGCTAGTCAAAGAAACCATGAACTAAAAAGTCTGCTAATCAAATTTTTAAACATTTTATCAGATGATGTTTTCAGAAAAAATGTTTAAACATGTATAAGGACAGTAGAAATTTAAAACTGTATATGAAAATTTGTCATAGCTAGTTATTTCTATTTTGATAAAATGTATGCCCTGAACTGGTTAGAAAAGAAGGATTACTGAACTGCTTGCTATAACAAATGTTTATTCTTTCTTCATTTGCTATACTTTCAGTTCTTCACATACTCATTTTTTCATGTACAGATTACTGTAATTCACTGCTATTAGGCCTTCCCGGAAGTACCCTCAGGTCACTAGAACTACTCCAGAATTCAGCTGCATCCATCCTTACTGGCCTCTCAAGATATGATCATATCACACCAGTATTATCTATGCTTCACTGGTTGCCTATACAATTTAGAATACAATATAAAGTGCTTGTAATTTTGCATAAGATAATTATGAATGCAAACGGGGCTGTTCTTCATATACACACCCCAACACAGACATTAAAACCTGTTAATAAAGGTCTTTTAATAATACCAACAGTGCATCAGGCTCACCTGGAAGAGGTACAGAGAAGGGCGAACAAAATGATAAGGGGAATGGAACAGCTACCCTATGAGGAAAGACTAAAGAGGTTAGGACTTTTCAGCTTGGAGAAGAGACGACTGAGGAGGGATATGATAGAGGTGTTTAAAATCATGAGAGGTCTAGAATGGGTAGATGTGAATCGGTTATTTACTCTTTCAAAGAATAGAAACATTAGAGGGCACTCCATGAAGTTAGCATGTGGCACATTTAAAACTAATCGGATAAAGTTCTTTTTCACTCAACGCACAATTAAACTCTGGAATTTGTTGCCAGAGGATGTGGTTAGTGCAGTTAGTATAGCTGTGTTTAAAAAAGGATTGGATAAGTTCTTGGAGGAGAAGTCCATTACCTGTTATTAATTGAGTTGACTTAGAAAATAGCCACTGCTATTACTAGCAATGGTAACATGGAATAGACTTAGTTTTTGGGTACTTGCCAGGTTCTTATGGCCTGGATTGGCCACTGTTGGAAACAGGATGCTGGGCTTGATGGACCCTTGGTCTGACCCAGTATGACATGTTCTTATGTTCTAATGACAGATAGTGCAGTTGCTTACCTGTAACAGATGTTCTCCGAGGAGAGCAGGATGATAGTCCTCACAGATGGATGACATCATCAGATGGAGCCCAGCACAGAAAAACTTTTGTCAAAGTTTCTAGAAGCTTTGACTGGCACACTGAGCATGTCCTGCATGCCACTATCTGCGCATCCACAGAGATCCCCCTTCAGTCTCGTAATATTGAAAAACACGAACGAAAACATAAAATAACAAAAACAAAGGAGAAACCAACTCCGCAGGTTGGTGGGCAGGTTTCCTGAGGACTAATATCCCGCTGTCCTAGGAGAACACCTGTTACAGGTAAGAACTGCGCTTTCTCCTAGGACAAGCAGGATGGCAGTCCTCACAGATGGGTGAATACAAAGCTCCAGGCTGTTCCCGGCAACAACTAAGATCAACAGGTACCAAACAAGGTGCCAATGGGCAAAATAACAACTGAGGTACTGTTGGATGGTAGGGAAACAGCTTGGTTTCAGCTTCCAGGGGCCTTGGTAGGAAGAGTTGGGTTTAAGTCTGGAAGAGATTGCATAGGACAGATTGGCCGAATCTACCATCTTGTCGACCATCCTTGTCAAAGCAGTAATGGGCGGCAAACGTTTGTAGGGAGCTCCATGTCTCAGCCCTGAAGATTTTGACGATAAGGACCGCCCATAAGTGGGCTACCTCACAGACTGAGCTTTAACTCTGCCATCTAGATGAAGACCTGATTGTGCATAACAGAATGAAATGCAGTCTGCTAGCCAGTTGGATAAGGTCTGTTTGCCCACTGCATCCCCCATTCTGTTCTTGTCAAAAGATATGAACAGTTGGGTGGACTGCCTATGGCCTGATGAGCATTCTCAACAGAAGGCCAGAGCTCTTTTGCAATCCAACAAATGAAGAGCCCGTTCCCCTTTGAGGGAATAGGGCCTTGGAAAAAAGGTGGGCAACACAATGGACTGATTGATGTGAAAATCAGTCATGACCTTCAGTAGGAACTTGGGATATGTAGGCAGGATCACACGATCATTAAAGAATTTCATGTAGGGCAGGTACGTAACCAAGGCCTGAAGCTCGCTTACCCTACTTTCCAGGTGAGGAATTTCAGCTCACAGGAGAGCAAAGGCTCAAAAGGAGGTTGCATGAGCCACGCCAACACAATGTTGAGATCTCAGGACACAACAGGGGGCCCAGAGGGGGCTTTAGCTGAATCAGTCCCGCATAAAGCGATCTACTATGGGCTTAACCGAGATAAGTGTGCCAGCTACTCCACAATGGTAAGCACTGATTGCACTCAAATGGACCCTGACCGATGTGGTTTTGAGTCCAGTCTTGGAAAGGTGCCACAGGTAATTCAGAAATCTTGGCACTGGGCAAGTGAACTGATCTAAGTCCTGCTCCCCACACTAGGCTGAGAACCTCTTCCACTTCAACTTATAAGACTTACTGGAGGCCACCAGCACCTGGGACACATTATCAGACAGGTTTAGGGGCTGCAGAACTAGGCGCTCAACATCCAAGCTGTCAAGGCCAACGCCCGAAGGTTTGGATGGCTCAGCGTGCCCTGGTCCTGAGTAATCAGGTCGGGCGCAGTTCCCAGGCTGATGGGAATCCTTATGAATAGATCTTGGAGGAGAGGGAACCAGACTTGCCTGGGCCAGTACTGCACCAGTAGAATCATGGTTTTCTGGTCCCAATAGAGCTTCAGGAGAATCTTCATGAGAAGCGGAATAGGAGGATACATGTAGAGGAGACCTGTGCCCCAATGGAGAGCAAAGGCATCTGAGGCTGGGTGCCTGTCCGTCCTGAAGAGGGAACAGAAGTTGCTCACTTTGCAACTGTAGGGGGAGGCAAAGAGATCCACATCCAAAGCTCCCCACAAGCGGAAAATCTGAGCTGGATTTAAAGGACCACTCATGCGGCTGGAAAGAGCGGCTCAGGTGGTCTGCCAGTACGAGGAACACCACAGCCAGGTACATCGCTCATAGGGACATTACCTGCGACAGAGCCCAAGTCCAGATCTGCACCGCCTCCTGTCAGAGGAGGTATGATCCTGTGCCTCCCTGCTTGTTGATACACCACACTGCTACCTGATTGTCTGTCCAAATCAGGTCTGCTGGGGGAAGGGCCGATCCTAAAATGCCCAGAGGGTAGCGGATCGCCCGAAGCTCCAGGAAGTTTATCTGGTATCGTAATTCCTGAGCTGTCCAGTTCCCGTGTGTGGAGGCTGTACACATGCACCCCCCAGCTGTGGGGGGGGGGGGGGGGGGGGGGCGCATCGGTGGTAAGGACTACTTGAGGTAGCGCAGGTTGGAAAGGAAATCCTTGTTCCAGATTGGAGAGAGTCTCACACCAGGACAGGGAAATCCCTCAGGGATTGCGTGATGGAGACATGAACTCCGAGGTCCTGCTGCCACTGTGACCGCCCACTGTGCCCTGCACAGCAGTGGCAAGTCAAGGGGATGAGATGGACAGAAGCTGCCATGTGGTCCAGCAATCAAAGCAGTAGACAAGCAGTTACCTGCTGACTGCTGCCCACCAAGGCCACCAAGCGAGGAAAGGACAAGAGCTCGATTGTGGGGCAAAAACACCCTTGCCCGAGTCATGTCCAGCCTGGCTTCTAGGAAGCCCAGCTGGGGGGATGGGAAGAGGTTGGACTTCGGGTAGTGGATATCAAACCCCAGAAAGTGCAGCACCTGCATGGAAGGGTCAAACTGCTCAACACTCCTTTGCAGGAGTTGCTTTTGACTAACCAGTCGTCTAGGTAGGGGAACACATGTACCTCCTGATGGCTGAGGTGTGCTGCACCCACTGCCAGGCTCTTGGTGAATACTCAAGGGGCTGACGCCAAGCCAAATGGCAGTGAGCTTGCCCCACCACAAAGCAGAGGTTAGTGGTGGTGAGATCGAGGGAACACAGCCTCTCCTCTCCTGAGGAGCAGTATCAGAGTGTCCAGAGAGACCATCTTGAACTTTTCCCTGTGGAGGAATTTGTTCAAGGCCTTTAGATTGAGAATGATGCATAGGCCCCCAGTTCTCTTTGGTATCAGGAAATACCTCAAATAAAACTCCCGTCCTTGCTGATGACAGGGAACAGATTCTACTGCTCCCACCGCTAGAAGAGCAGAGAGTTCCATTAGAAGTACATTCTGTGGGATGGTCAACCCCACAATGGACATGGGGGAAAAGTCTGTTAGGACTTCTCTGAAGTTCAGACGATACCCCTGGCGAACGATGGCGAGGATCCACCAGTGCGATGTGATGAGCAGCCAGCGGTGGGCGAAGCCAAGAAGCCTGTCCCCCCACCGGGGAGGTCGTGTGCCAAAGATACGACACCCTGACTCATGCTCCCTCACCTCCAGTCAAAACCTCATAGCCAGGGCCAGCTGAGCCCTGGGAATTCGCTGCTGATGGGAGCAAACTCTGGAACCAGCTTGGGACATGCGAGCTGGATGGCTGGAGGATAATACTTCTGCTGCCGATAAAAGGACTTCCTGGAACTTGGTTGGGAAGGTTTCGTGACAGAGGAAGGCGGGTCAGAAGCACTTGCAGATAGCTGTTGAAGGGTTTTCATGGTGATCCTTCAGCTGGGCTACTGTGTCTTTGACCTTATCCTAGATGAGATTTTCCCCCGGTACAAGGGAGGTTAGCCAACTTCTCTTGGACTTCTGGATGAAGGTGGGAAGCACGGAGCCAGGCCATCTTACGGGCGCCAATGCCCACAACAGCCACCCAGGTTGCTATGTCAAAAACATCATAGGTGGATCTCACCTCGTGTTTTCCGGCTTCCAAGCCCTGTTGTACAACAGAAGAGAATGACTCCTGTTGCTGCTGTGGCAGTCGTTCTGCAAGCTCTTGGACCTGTTTGCACAGGTTCCTGTTGTACCGAGTCATGTATAACTGGTAGGAGGCGATATGGGCGATGAGCATAGCGCCATGAAAAACCTTCCTCCCTAAGGCATCCAGCTCCTGATGTTCTCACCCCAGCGGGGTGGAGGAATGGGTGTGGGAATGCTTGGCCTTTCTGAGAGCTAACTCCACCACAGATTGGTGAGGGAGATAATGTTTCTCAGAACCTAAGGCCTATTGCACTAGGTAAGTGGCATCCGCCTTCCTGTTTACCGGAGAGATTGATATCGGGTTTTCCCACATCCTAAGGAGAAGATCCTTAAAGATGTTGTGGATAGGAACAGCCACTATCTCCTTAGGTACATCGACAAATTGGAGAACTTTCAGCATCTTATGTCATGCATCCTCCTCAGTTAGGAGCTGGATGCATGGCCTTGACAAACCTCGCAAAAGAAAGGTCTTCCTGGGGGAGACAGATACCTTTCCTCTGGTGGCAAAGGTTCCAAGAGGAGGTCATCAGAGTCTTCAGAAGAAGACTTGAAAGAGTCATCTCCCCATAAATCAAATGCGCCCTCCTCCTCACTTAGGTCACCAAGGGGCCTGCATGGGTGAGGCCTGTCCAGACCTTTCGGTCTGGGAACCAAGGGACCCGAGGGCTCCAGTGGCATTGGCAGCAGGGAGGGCACTGATGGCCATGGGAGGCCCGATGGCCCAGGCACAGGTTTGGGAAACTGTGGCCTCGGGACAGAAGCACCAGCAGTCGGTGCATGTCTTCCTCCTCGGAGGACCCAATGATGGGAATCGCTCCTGAGGAGGTTATCGGTGACCGTTGGGGAACAGATGGTCCCCTAGGCACCAACTGCATTTGAAGGGCGCCAAGAAGGATGTCCAGATGCTCGAGCAGGGACAACAACAGAGAAGGTGCGGGCTTCGGCATCGGTATGGGGGCCGGTGCTGGAGGCGATTCAATGACCCATAAGGCTCGGAGCACTGCACCCTGCGGTCCAACTCCTCCTGGAAGTCCGGTGAAAACAGGACTGATGGAGGGGCATGAGGCGTCCCCAGGATCTCCTCAGAGCCCTGGTGCCAAGCATCGATGTCTGTGGAGAACATCTAGGACTCCCGGGTCTGCCGGAGGATGGGGCCTCCTCAGCACGGGGTCCTCTTCAGTGGCAGCACAACAGCCGCCGGTACCACACCAGAACTGGAGCCGTGTGCCGACAGCAACCGGTGGTGATGCTTTCGGGGTTTCCCATGGTGCTTGGTCCGGTCTTTCCCCAGCACTGAGGAAGTGGAGGAACCTGATGTCCGAGAGAGCACCGACAGCAGTGAGGGCCGATCACCAGCTCCCCAATACTTGGAAGTAGCTGCCAGGGGTGTAGAGAGGGACAGCATATCCAGCGATTCTCCCCTACCCCTGGGGAAACCGAAGCCGGCATGGATGGAGTGGACTTTATGGGGCCTAAAGAGTTTCTTCATTTTGTTGAGACAAGCATGATGGCCCTTGGGGGTCACTTGATCACACAGCTGACAGCCTCTGATGTCATGCGATGCCCCCAGGCAGAGGATGCAAACCTCATGCGGGTCTGTGATGGACATGGTCTGTGGGCACTGGGGGCATTGGCAAAACCTGGAAGATGCCATGAAAACGAGCCAGCGAGCGGTCGGTCGATGTTTGGCTGTCACCGAGAAGCAAGCCGCTGGGATTAGACTGTGAAGAAGGTTGAATGGTAAAACTAACCTGCTGCACTGAAGGGACACTGTCTGGAGGAAGGGGGACCCGATGTGAAAAAGGAGAAAAAATGCTTAAAAGCTGGAAAAAGAGAGAGCTCCAAGCATTGCGAGGCAACTAGCACAGCAGAAAAAAAGAGACTGAAGAGGGACCTCTCATGGATGCAAGGATATTGGCATGCTGGGCATGCTCAGTGTGCCAGTCAAAGCTTTTAAAAACTGACAAAAGATTTTCCGTGCCGGACTCCATCTGATGATGTTACCTATCTGTAAGGACTACCATCCTGCTTGTCCTAGGAAAACGTGCAATTTCAATGGCTGGCTCAATAATCTGGAATTCTTTGCCTGAACAGCTAAGGTGTACAGCGGACATCAACATTTTTAAAAAAAGACTTAAAAATATGGCTGTTCAGGCAAGCCTTTGAAAAAGTGAACTAATGAGTATAAATGTACTGCCTTCTTCAAAAAGAGAGTCCTCATGAGAATGGCATCATTCAGGTGTTGTGTCTTGTTTGTACCTAAAATAGCTATGTAAGTTTTATTTTGTAAACTGTCTTGATCTTTGGAATGTACAGTAAAATAAATTATTTAAGTAAACAAAATAAACACATGCATCTAAAGGAAAATTATTTTTTTAAAAATTCTAACCATCAGTTGTGATCTTGTTTTTCTTTTTAATATTTCCTCCTGCTTTCCCTCCAACCTGGCAGGTGCTTTGGGCAAAATAAGTTTCCCATGCTGGTCAGGGATCAAAGGAAAGCCCCTCCACTTCCTTAAGACTCCCTTTATTTATTTATTTAGCACTTTTCTATACCGACCCTTCATGGTTAAATGACCATATCAGATCGGTTTACATCGAACTGGGAAAAACTATAACAGAAAACAACTTTTATATACACAGAAGAATCAAAGTTACATTCAACAAGGAGAGTAAACTTGGAAGCTTAGTGCCTTTAGTGCCTTCAGTTGCTATCAAGGCCACCATTCTTTCCCCCACCCTCATTCCGCATAGGCCATGAGAATGCTATGTGAAACTCACCCTCTGCCAGCCTGGTGTTGGCAGCACACAACACTAGCACCAACCGTTGTTATAAATACTCTAAACTTAATAATTTAGCTGCTCCAGTTTGTGTTTATTGTAAAGATGACTTTCATGTCTGCATTTTATTACTGCTTCTGCATCTGACTGTTGGCTGAATGTGACTTACCCCATCCAAGCGGCAACGGCCCAAGTGGGTCAAACTCTTTATTCTGTGTTGAAAAGTCTTGATTCTAAAGAACACAACATTGAGGAATTGAGTTTCAATTCTAAACAACCATTTTTTGGGAGTTCTAGTTTAAGCGTGAGAAGCATTGAAAAATGACAATTTATTATACAATGCATGGCCAGTAGTACTTCTGAAATATTTCTTTCCATAGTAGGTGAAAGTCAAGGCCTTTATTTTCTTTCCAACTTGTTAGTATATTGTATATAAAGAGTTGGAAACTTTGGCGATCAATTTGCATAATTTTACATTGCCTGATATGCACGCAAAGCCACATTTTTATTCAAAACTCAGGATGTATTTCTATATTTTCCTTTCAAAAATAAGAATGCCAGCCTCCTTCCTTTCTCCATTTCAATTCTTACTTTTTAATTCTTTCATTTCTTCCTCCTCTATCACATCCTTTTCTAGTTGTGTGTTTTTGCTGGTTTGTTACTTTTAGCCTTGGAGAAAGCAGAGTTGCTTACCTGTAACAGGTGTTCTCAGAGAACAGCAGGATGTTAGTCCTCACACATGGGTGACATCATCAGATGGAGCCCCGCATGAAAATTTGATCTCAAAGAATCTAGAGCTTTCAAACATGCTCTACTGAGCATGTGCAGCTGTAGTCATCATCCTGCCCCCTAGGCAGAGTCCCTCAGTCTATAATATAGCTAATACATGGAGAAACCAACTCCCAGGGGAGGCAGGTAGGTTTCATGAGGACTAACATCCTCGGAGAATACCTGTTACAGGTAAGCAACTCTGCTTTCTCTGAGGACATGCAGGATGGTAGTCCTCACACATGGGTGAATTCCAAGCTATAGGTTGTCCGATTAAGACAAAGCAAGAATCCGCACCGTGCTGAAAGTACCACCTCTCTCCCTCCCTTTTGCCTGTGAGGCAGCCAACCCACAAAGGGGTCTAGGCGGGAAAAGAGTTATGTTCTACAAATAGAAAACCATAGAAAAGACAGACACAAACCCCCGATGTGTAGCAGAGGTGTATAAGACATGGGAGTGATGCGAGTGCCAGCAAGAAATATATGCCGCATCATGGAGAACATTATAAGCAAGGTTTTGGATCAGTAAAACCTGATGACAATAGGTCTAGAATCTCCTGGATACAGGAAAAAGTCTAGAGATGTAAATAAGAGAAAGAATCTTGGACGAAGACCACACAGTTTTCTTCAGTGTTACAAGACAACCGAAAAATCAACTGGGGCTCGAGAACTCCTCAAAAAGAAACTGCGGTTCACCGACATCCAAAGGACAGAATGTCTCTACAGAAGTGTGCCCATGTTTGGCTAATAGGCATAATGTAAATATGATGTAAATATGGTACCGCCGGATGTTATATCTATAGTACGCCCGAAATCCAATTGGATCCCCCCTGGACCTATGGATCCTAATATTAGCACATTCCAATCTTTAATTCTTAAAGACATAGAAGAGTATGAAAAAACATCCACACATCCATATGTTAATCTGTCATCTGAGCTATATCAAGCGTTACAAACTCTCTCAGAAAATTCAAACATCATCATAAAGCCAGCTGATAAAGGCGGCAGCATAGTGGTACAAGATCGTACACAGTACATTCAATCTTTGTCTAATCAACTTACAGATATTAAGTATTATCAACATCTATCGGAAGATCCCACCCCACAGCTTATGGATACCATCAAAAATCTTTTGGATGAGAAAACAAGTCCTTTTTTGACTCGTAAAGAACGACGCTTTTTGAAGGTGGAATACCCCCGGATCCCCATATTATATGGGGTCCCAAAAGTTCATAAATCTAAAGATAACCCTCCACTCAGACCCATTATTTCGAGTAATGGATCTTTATTGGAGCCTCTAGCGATCTTTTTAGATTCGTTTTTGCAACCATTTGTTAAAAACATGAGGTCCTATGTAAAGGATTCAACTCAGGTTCTGAATAAGCTCCAAGAAGTGGAAATTCAATCATCAGATTCAATATTAGTCACTATGGACGTCATATCCCTCTACACCAATGTATCACAATCAACTGCGTTGGCTGTAGTAGAGGAATGTTTAAAAGAAAAATTAGAGGGTGGCCGGATTCCATTTAGATTTGTATTTGAAATAGCAAAACTTGTGCTGCAAAAAATTTTTTTTCAATTTAATAATGAATTTTTTTTACAGATTCATGGCATAGCGATGGGGTCCTCAGTGGCCCCCTCAATAGCCAATTTGGTCATGGACCGTTTTGAACGGACATTCATATATTCATCAACTTGGTATTCACATATCAATTTTTGGATCAGATACATTGACGATCTTTTGTTTTTTTGGACTGGGGAAGAATCAAAACTGACAGAATTTCTGATGTGGCTAAACAATCAAGATCCAGATTTAAAATTTACTCTACAATCAAGTCGGACTCAACTACCATTTTTGGATATATTGATTACTAAACAGTCCACCAGTCTGCACACAACTATTTATCGTAAGGATATCGATAGGAATAATCTCCTTCGCTATAACAGCTTTCACTCTCGTGCATTCAAAAATGGCTTGCCAGTAAGCCAATTTTTTAGAGCATGGCGACTGTGCTCTTCCAATAAAGAGTTTAAGGCCCAAGCTCAAATTCTGGCAAAAAGATTTTTTGAACGAGGATACCCTTTTTCAGCGGTACATAAAGCCTACAAACGTGCCTATTATTCTCCTCGTGAGTCGCTTCTCCAATACCGGACGAGAGAATCAATAACAGCCAATATCTGTGTGTTACCTCACACAGATAAATCTTACCTGCTAGTACAAAGCATTAGAAAGCACTGGCATATTTTACAACTCCATCCTACTTTTGTTGAAGCTCCTTTAATTTCCTATCAGCGCAGCAAAAATATTAAAGATTATGTAGTGCATGCAGCAGTATCTCATAACAGATCTAAAATCATCAATGGAACACATCTCAAATGCGGAAAATGTGATATGTGTGAGCATACAATGGAGGGACATGAATGGCATCATCCCATTACAAATCAAACATATAAGAAAAATGCTAACACTACCTGTGAATCAACTCAAATAATATATCTGATCCAATGCCCATGTCCCCTGTTATACGTAGGCCGTACCAAAAGACAAATTAAAATCAGACTACGAGAACACAGAAGCCGGATTAACACGGCAAATATTGAGGCTCCCATAGTAAAACATTGTTCACAATTTTCGCATACATTTGATCAATTGCAGTGGACTGTTTTGGAACAAGTGCAGTTGAATCCCAGGGGAGGAAACATGATGAATCATTTAAACAATCGTGAGCAATGGTGGATTTTTACCTTAGCAACAGAAACTCCAGCAGGGTTAAATGACACCATTGAGTGGTCATCAATGATTTAATCCACTCAGCGTCACGTCACTTCCGGGCTCGTTTTTCATTGGTCTGCGCAAGACTCTTTGTTCTCTTTAAATAAAGTGCGGTAAAGCAATGGCGGATCCTGCTTTGTTAAGCTGTGATCACGCAAAATGGCGTTCAAATGATGGGACAAGCTTTCAACAATGTATGCGGCTGAAATCGGGTGACGTATTATTATAAAAATAATGTTTTAGAGAATATAGGGTTCTAA